>NW_024080641.1:6169323-6626615 GCF_003009895.1 Hyaena hyaena | reverse complement strand
GCAGGCCTCTCCCAAGGACCCCCTGAGTGTGAGCAGGTGTCGGGGGTATGGGGGAGTGAGCCCACAGACATCTGAGGAAGAGTATTAGACACAGAGAAAATTACAAGTTCAGAAGTGCCAAAGTAATGGTAGTTGTGCTGCTGACCTTGACCAGTAGGAGACACACAGACACACAAAGACACGTGCAAACTCACACCTGCCCCCAAGACTGAGGGATTAGGGGCTGCTCAGTCTCAGGGCCCCATCTTTCCATCCCAATCATAGGTCAATTATTTATCCATGTCTTCTCCCTTCTCTCCTAGTCTCACTCTTAGCCTTCTGGAACCCTCCCACCACCGCCCAAGTCACTACTGAATCGGTGCCGCCCAATGTTGCCGAAGGGAAGGATGTTCTTCTGCGTGTCCACAATCTGCCTGGGAATCTTCTAGGCTTTGGCTGGTTCAGAGGGGAAACTATAGACCCCAGTAGAGAAATTGTATCATATGCAGTAGACCAACAAGCATTTTCCCCAGGAGCTGCGCACAGCGGCAGAGAGACATTATATCACAATGGATCCCTGCTGCTCCAGAACATCACCCTGGAGGACTCTGGATACTACACCCTACAGTACATACACAGAAATGTCCAAATTGAAAAAGTAACTGGACAGCTCCGTGTATTCCGTGAGTAATTCCTCTCCCCTCTGGTGTCGGGTGGGGTGAATTCTACTCACACACACAGGATTGCCAGGCCTGGGCTGTGCCTCCCTCCCCCTCTGCACTGTATCCCGTGTGGGGTTTGGGCATTCAGTGCAGGACACACACAGTGGACACAAACTTCGTAAGACCAGAATTCATTCCCAGATTCCAGCCCTAGCAGAGATTCACCGCAAAAAAAAGGACGAGTCTGACAGGAGTAACTCAGCAGAGGGAGACTGATTCACTCTTACCCCTTGGGCTCCTCCCTGTGATCACGACTCTGAGAAAGACCCTGCAGGGCTCAGTCAGTGCCAGGCCTGAGGGGCCTCTTGGGCTCCTCAGAGAAGCTCAGCCCAGAAAGCCCCTGCCCAGATCCCTGTCTCAGGGCTCCTGATTGCAGTGATCATGGGGAGTCCATGCCATGGGGTTTGGCTTCCTGGCAGGGCTGACTGGGAGCAATGATCTCCTGCTGCCTGAGTCCTGAGGTTCCTCAGCTGGTCACCAGCCAGGGCTCAGTGCCAAGAGCCACATCTGGGGAGGGGCAGAGCCCAGTCTTTCACCTGAGAGTTGGAGTGGAGAACAGAGATAGGCAAGGTCCCTAGGCCATTATCTGACTGCCTTGGGGATGCAGCTATTGGATCAGACCTTTCTTCTTAGGGATCCACAGCTCAAGGTAGATTTTCTGGTCTGGGAAGTGAGAGCAAATGAAGCATTAATCTGTTTTCACTCAAGAACTAAATTACCTTCATCAACAATCAGAGTCAGTGCTGGGAATGCCCAGGCCTCCCCTCAGGTGGCCAATCCACAGCTCCCTATACTGGACTAAGAATCACTTATTTGTTTCCTGATGTGTTGATGTCACTTCCACTGGAGGGAAGGACTCTGCCTTCTCCTCGCTACTATATACCCCTAATCGGCACAGGCCCAACAACTCCATTGCTCTTTCATGAAGGAAAGGAGGAATCAATGATTCCTAGTCTCTTCAGAATCTGGAACCTGGATACAGAGTCCTGGTTCTGGCCACATCTATTCCCTGTCCCCCTAGGGGCTGAGACCCATGTTCTATCCTTCTGACCACCAGCCCCTCGGGCCACTCTCAGAGAAGAGTCTGTGGTGCTGCTCTGTGGTGCTTAGGCGTGGAAGTGTTTAGAAGGCTTCCCTGGTCATGCCCCTGGGTCAGCTGTGGGCTCTCAGTGCCTGGAGTCTTTGAAGTCACTTGTAACCCCCACTGCTCACAGCCTTGGATATTTCTGGTTCTCTGTTCCTTCCATGTTCCTCATCTTCTTCCTCCTCCTCCTTTCCAGCTGGGACTCCCCCTGCTCTGCACAAGTTCCTTTACCCTTAAGCCTTCCCTGGATTCTTCTGCTAACACCTGTGGCCAAGCCCACCCTCCCAGGCAATAGTAAAGGATGCAGAAATCAGACAGAACAGCAGCCTAGTCACCAGGAGAAACGAGCTTTCACCGTTCCCTCATCCAGGGCTCTTTGTCTTCATGATGCCAACAAGTGGGACACACCACATATCAGGGACGTGTGACCTCTTGATCTACTTTCTTCCACATGACTCAGCCAGGAAGTCAAAGACAGAAGGGTGGGTCTGCAGTCCCCCAGAAGCTCATGGGTTCATTTCACACTTTTTACTCCTGACTCACATCTTCATCCTGGTGAGGCTCCCGTTCCTCCCAGTATTTCTTCCCAAGGTGGGGCTGGCCAGACCCTGTGTCATCTGATTTTACTACCTATTTCACACACACCTGGGTGCTCATGATGACACCTTTACTATAGGGTGGGACCTACCAGTCACTGTCCTTTCACTTGGATGCTGCCCAATTTGGATAAATTTGATCAAACTTGTGTTTCCCAAGGTCAAAAGAAAGCCACATGCAAGCACTGGGTTTCTTTCATTTTGCCTGTCTGTAGAAATTGACGGCAGGGACCTCTTTCCTAAATGTACTAACATAACACATATCGTTTCTACTAATTTGGTATCATCCCTCCCTTTATATAAGAGAGACACCTCGGACTGTGCCCTGAACAATTCTGCTTCTTAACAGGATTCATATGTCTTTCTCTACCCAGGGAGTCACTGATTTCAAGCCCACTATAACATCTTCCTTTGATCATGAAGGGACCCTGACTGCACTGCAGAACTTACTCTACAATGTACAGGGCTCTCTAGAGAGATAATCCTCTAGAAACTGGTCTTAGATTTTTCGAGTATTAATACTGATTTTCATATATGAAAACAATTTAACTTCTCAAATTTCTATCTCATAACTGTTTACAGTGGTCCATGTGACCAGATATCCCCGTCCCACCCCGCCACCTCCTGCCATTCACCCCTTCTACATTTGAAAACATCCACTTGTATTTCAGGAAAGATCAACATGGTCCTCACTGCCCTCTGCAGTGGGAAAAAAGACTTTAAAGGCGGAGGGCAGAGAACATAGTCCTCTCCCGAAGCCCGCCAGGCCCTGCCTGCCCCCCTTACTCTTTTCTGGGTCATCTCTAGTCTTGCCTCTGCTTTACCACATGTAGAGTCACTGTCTCATGTAAGTCACCATGGAGCACTTCAGCAAGACTGCCCTATTTTGTGGCCCCACAGCCTGAGTACTGGACTGACCTCCAGGCTTGCCCCTGGTATCCCTGGGTGTTACTCTGCTCAAATACCCTGTTCTAGGCCATGCTGCCTAGTGTTCTCCAGGCTTTCGAATTCTGGGAAGGCCCATCATTACCCATCTCCAGGATAAGTGTGGAAAGCACGGCCTCGGGGAAAACACATGTAGGTTGGGTGGTGTGGGTCTGTGCAGTAGAAAGGGCCTTAGCACTTGCACTTTGCAGATGACATCTCCGAGGTTGGTCACAGTCCAGTCCATTGGTTAGGGAAGAACTGGGAGAGACCGGGGTGGTCTCTGACTCCCTATCCTGTGTCTTCCACAACCGAACTCTGAGAAAGTCTGTGCTTGCTCTCAGGCAGAGAGTAGGGGGCCAGCCCATGTTCTCTGAGCCCTCAGATCCTCTTGCATTTGTCTTGAGATACACAGATCTGCTTTACTCTTAAGGACCTGGGTTGACAGAGAGGTGAGAGAAGCCAACCGTGATAAAAGTTACCTTTGGAGGAATCACAGGTACCACACAGGGCAATGTTCTCTCTGTTGTCTGCACAGCGGAATTACCCAAACCCAACATCACAAGCAACAAGTCGGACCCTGTGGAGAATGTGGATTCTGTAGTATTAACGTGTGAACCTAAGGCTGAGAACACAAGCTACTTGTGGTCAGTAAACAGTGAGAGCCTCCCGGACAGCACCAGGCTGGAACTGTCCCTGGACAACAGGACCCTCACTGTACATGGTGTCACAAGGAATGACACAGGACCCTATGTGTGTGAAACTCGGAACCCAGTCAGTGACAATCGTAGTGACCCGTTCACCCTGAATGTTCTCTGTGAGTAACTTGTATTCCTACCTGGCCTGGACTCTCAGCCCAAATCCGCACTGCCAGAGGCCAGGCCACATCTGTCCTTCTGGGGTCTGAGTACCTGACTCACCAAGATGCCCAGGCTGGCCATGGCTTCTTGTCTCGGGCAAACCTGGGCAGGCCCCGCCTAACCCAAGACTAGGAGGGAACAGGCTCTTCCTCCATGAGAGGGTCAATAGCCTGTGAGGGGGAAACAAGTTAATATCCAGACTCAGGTTCAGTGAACAGAGGGGGCTTATGGTTGGGACTTTTTATTTATTTTATTTTTTAAACTTTATTTATTTTGAGAGAGAGTACATGAGCATGAGTGAGATGGGGGCAGAGGGAGAAGAAGAAAGAATGCCAAGCAGGCCCCACCCTAACAGCACGGAGCTTGTCATGGGGCTCCATCCCACAAACCATGACATCATAACCTGAGCTGAAATCAAGAGTCAGACACTTAACCAACTGAGCCACCCAGGTGCACCTGGTTGGGACTTCCTAAAACAGGGTTGTGACCCAGCTCAGAGGGATTCTGTGGACATTATACAGACCAGGATCTTGCCCTTCCCTTGGATTACATCACGTGTGGCTTTATTCTGTTTGCTCCAGATGGTCCGGATGCCCCCACCATTTCCCCCTCAGACTCCTATTACCGTCCAGGGGCAAATCTCAGTCTCACCTGCCACTCAGCCTCTAACCCGCCTGCACAGTATTCTTGGCTTATCAATGGGAAGCCCCAGCCATCCACACAGGAGCTCTTTATCCCCAACATCACTGTGAATCATAGTGGATCCTATACCTGCCTCGTCTATAACCCTGGCACTCACCTCAATAGGACCACAGTCAAGACTATCACAGTGTCTGGTAAGTGTATCTCTGGAGCATCTGCACTGAGCACTGTGGTGGAGGTCTGCCTGGTTTTCAGAAAAGAGCCTAGAAGAAGATATTTTGCATTTGCTTGTGACACTGATCTGTCCCTGAACTCTCCCATCACATGTCTGCAGATGCTCCCTCCCCTCGCTCTCTGATTTCTCATGGCATATCCTGAGTCCAGCCTCGTATGTGGGAATAGGGTTCTCTCAGCCCCATATAGTGGAGGGGGCTTACAGAGGGAGAAGAAAGGTTCCTTTTGCTACTGGCTTGTCCTATGACTGACTCTGACGTCATCTGTGGTAGGACAGGAGAAGGTACATGAGAAAACTATCTTCACTATGGCCAAATTGTGCCACCAATTGTTCCAGAGCCTCCCTCAGGTGAGGCTGCAGGGAAATGGGAAAGAGCAAGCCTTGGTGCAGACCCCTCTGGGCTGTGTCTGTATAACACTGTGTGACACCAGCACATATGATACACCAAAGAAGAACAGTGAATAATGATGTATAATGAAAAGTATGTGGATTCCCTCATGAAGTCCCTTCATGGGACAGAAGGAACAGTGCAAAAGTATGTATTTATACATACAGCTAAGAGTACCAGCCTTTTGTTAAACTGTAACCACTACTCTAAATGTTTCCTCCCTGTAATATTCAATCCACAGGCCAGAAAGTAAAAGTCTTATTCAGATTGAGAAATCCTTTAGGTTGGAACTTTTCTAGGTCCTAAACTCACAAAGACTGGCTGGGCTGTTCTCATTTTCCAATAAATTATTTAACAAAAGGGAAATGTCTTCCCTTTCTATGTAAAGCTCCCATACTAAAGAGGGTGTCGGATCTTTTCAAAAAAACTCTAAGAAAGGGTCACACAAAAGCCATTGGGTAAAAAATTCCACCTGATGATGAGGATGCTGGACACATGGACTAAGAGTGTGGTGCTCATACTACAGAGATGTCCAGGCAGACCAGACAGATGACAGAGGGCCAGGGGGGCACCTGAGGGTCGGAGGGAGAGGTACAGCCCCCTCCTTATAAATTGACACTTGAACAAAGACACTCATCCTTCTGCAGACTTCAGGGCCATCCTCTGGGGCACCTTTACAGAGTTCAGTGGGGCCGTCAGAGTGGCTAAGATCAGAGGAAGGAGCATGGTCCCAGGCCCCCTCTTATTCTGTCAACTCCTCTGTTTCTCCACAGAGTCAGTGACCCAGCCCTCTCTCAACATCAGCAACACCACAGTCACAGAACATAAGGATTCTGTGGTCCTGACCTGTTCCACAAATGACAAGGGGGTCTCCATCCAGTGGTTCTTCAATGGCCAGAGTCTCAATCTCATGGAGAGGATGAAGCTGTCTCAGGACAACAGCACCCTCACTATAGACCCTGTCAGGAGGGAAGATGCCGGTACTTATGAGTGTGAGGTCTCCAACCCAGTCAGTTCCAACAAAAGTGACTCCGTCAGGCTGTATGTGGAATGTAAGTGACACCTTACCCCATGTTACATCTTCTTGGGAAGATTCTTCACCAATGATGTGCAAAATGGATAGAAGTCACAGGGTCAGAATAGCAACCAAGACACCATTTCAGAAAACAGAATGGCAAAGTGGTTAAGAGCCAAGTGTCTGAATCAAATATACTTAGGTTTCTTATCCTGGGTCTGGCATTTACTCTGTGACCTTGTACAAGATTCTTTTTTTTTCTGTTACCATTTTTTTGTGGCAAAATATACATAAGGTTTACCATTTAAACCATTTTAAGCATACAGTTCAGTGACACTGGAACATTCATATTGTTGTGCAACCATTACCACTATCCATTTCCAAAACTGTTTCATCTTACCATGTGAAAACTCTTGTTCCCACTAAATAGTAACATCCCATGCTCAACCTTAACCCTAGTAACCACTATATCCTACTTTCTGTCTCTGTGAATGTGACTATTCTCAGTACCTAAGTGTAATCATAACAATATTTGTTTTTTATGTGTCTGGTTTTTTTCAGTTAGCATAATGTCTTCAGGGTTCGTCCCTGTTATAGCATATATCAGAATTGCTTTCCTTCTTTAAGGCTGAATAATATTCCCTTGTATGTACGTATCACATTTTGTCTATGATTTATCTGCCTGTCACTTTTGCATTTTTTCCACCTTTTGGCTGTTATAAATAATGCTGCTATGAATATAGGTATACAAATCTCTGTTCTGTTTAAATCCCTGCTTTCCTTCTTTGGCATATATACCCAGAAGTGGTATCAAATGGTAATTCCTTGTTCAATTTTTTGACGAAGTGCTGTACCATTTTCCACAGTGACTGCACCATTTCAGTCAAAGAATGCAAAGAAGTTCCAATTTCACACCTTGCCAACACTTGTTTTCTGGGTTTTTCTATTTCTGCAAAAAAAAAAAAAAATGTCATCTGACTGGGCATGGGGTGGCATCTCCCTGTGGTTTTGGTATGTATCTCCCTTGATGATGGGTGATGTTGAATATCTTTTCATGTGCCTGTTGGCCATGTGGGTGTCTTCCTTGGAGAGATGTCTGTTCAAGTCCTCGGCCCATTTTTTAAATATTTATTTATTTTTGGGGAGAGTGCAAGTGGGGGAGGGATACAGAGGGGGACAGAGAATCTGAAGGAGGCTCTGCGGTGACAGGCTGACAGCAGTGAGTCTGATGTGGGGCTCAAACTCATGAACCACGAGATCATAAGCTGAGCTGAAGTCAAACATTCAACTGACTGAGCCATCCAGGCGCCCCATCCTGTGCCCATTTTTTGAGTAGGTTTTTTGTTGTTGTTGAATTGTAGTTCTTTGTTATGGATATTAACCTCTTATGGACTGTATGATTTGTAAATGATTTCCCCCACTCAGAGGGTTGTCTTTTCACTTTGTTGATAGTGTCCTTTGGTGCATAAAAGTTTTTAATTTTAATTGAAGTACAGTTCACCTATTTTTTCTTTTGTTGCCTGCACTTTTAGTGTCAGACGTCATTGACAAATCCAAAGTCATGAAGTTTTCACCCTGAGTTGTCTTCTAAGAGTTTTTTTTTTTTTAATTTTTATTTATTTCTAGGAGAGAGAGAGAGAGACTGTGTGAGCAGGGGAGGGTCAGAGAGAGAGGGAGTCACAGACTGAAACAGGCTCCAGGCTCCGAGCTGGCAGTCAGCACAGAGCCCGACGCGGGGCCCAAACCCATGAACTGCGAGATCATGACCTAAGCGAAAGTCGGACGCCTAACTGACTAAGCCACCCAGGCGCCCCCTAAGAGTTTTTATAGTTCTAACTCTCACATTTAGGTCTTTGAGTTAATTTTTCATATATGGTATTAAGGTTCAATTCTTTTGCATGGACATCTAGTTTTCCCAACACCCATTTGCTAAAAAGACTGTCTTTTCTCCTTGTCACCCCTGTCAAAAATTCTGTGACCATGTATGTAAGGGTTTATCTCTAAAATTTTTTCTATATTAATGGTCTATTTGTTTGCCTTTATGCTAGTACCACACTTTTTTTTTTTTTTTTTATTACTGTAGCTTTGTAAGCTTTGTAGTAACTTTTGAAAACTTTTGAAAATATGAGTCCTCCAACTTTGTTCTTTCTCAAGATTGTTTTGGATATTTGGGGTCTCTTGAAATTCCACATGAATTTTAGTATAGATTTTTCTATTTCTGCAAAAAAAGTCATTGGGATTTTTGATCAAGATTGCATTGACTCTGTAGATCACTTTGGGTAGTATTGTCATCTTAACAACCTTAAGTCTTCTAATCCATGAACATGGAATGTCTTTCCATTTATTTATGTCTCTAATTTCTTTCAGCAATGTTTTGTAGTTTTTCAGTATATGAGTCTCTCACCTCCTTGGTTAAATTAATTCCTAAGTATTTTATTTTTTTATACTGTGGTAAATAGAATTATCTTAATATCCTTTTTGCATTATTGTTAGTGTATAGAGATTTAACCGATTTTTGTGTGTTGATTTACTATCTTGCAACTTTGCTGAATTTATTAGTTATAACAGCTTTTTTTTTGTGGAATCTTTAGTGTTTTCTATGTTCATGTCCTCTGTGAACAAAGATCATTTTATTTCTTTCCAATTTGGACACATTTTATTTCTTTTCTTGCCTAGATATTGCTCTGGCTAGGACTTCCAATGCTAATTTGGATAAAGGAGAAAAAAATAGGCATCCCTGTCTTGTTCCAAATCTTAGAGGAAAAATATCTTACTCAATGCCTTTCACCGTAAAGTAAGATGTTGGCTGTGGGTTTTTCATATACGGCCGTTAGCATATTGAGGTGGTTTCCTTCTATTCATAGTTTGAGGGTTTTTAATCATGAAAAGATGTCAACATCTTTTGTTGAATGCTTTTACTGATTCAATCTCCTTACTAGTTATAGATCTATTCATATCTCTATTTCTTCATGATTCTATCTTAGTAAGTTTTGTGTTTCTAGGAATTTGTCCATTCCATCCAGGTTATCTAATTTGTTGGCGTACAATTATTCATAATACCCTTATAATATTATTTTATAATATTTATTATTTCTATAAAATTGACAGTAATTTCCCTCACTTTCTTTTCTCCCCCCAACTTCCAATTCTTATTTTAGTAATTTTAATCTTCTTTTATTTTTTAAGTCAATCTAGTTAAATGTTTGTGCATTTTGTTAATCTTTTTTGAAGAACCAATTTTTGGTTTCATAGATTTTCTCTATTGTTTTTCTATTCACTATATTATTTTCCTCACTCTAATCCTTATTATTTCCTTCCTTCTGCAAGCTTTAGTTTTTTTCCTTTTTCCAGTTCTTACATTGTAAAGTTAGGTTATTAATTTGAGGTCTTCTTTTTTTAATGTAAGTGTTTGCAATTACAGATTTCTTGCACAAGATTCTTAATTTCTCTGAGCCTCATATTCCTCAACTGAAAGTTGTAATAGGAGTATTTGCTTCATGGTATTGTTTTAAAGATTTAATGTAACAATCAATTAAACCCTTAGCAAAATGCTATACACAGAGGAAATGTTCTGTAAGTGTTAGCTGCCATTATTACTACTATTGTCATTAGTTTCTATGAAGTCAAGTAGTCCTAGAATCAAATCCCAGATCCACCTTTTTCTGGCCATATGAATTTGGGTAAATTATTCACTACTCTCAGCCTCAGTGCTTTTATCTATAAAATGGAAATAATGTCTATCTGAAAGTGTTATTATATGAATCAAATGAGGCATAAGTATAATATTTACCACAGAGTCCAGCACATAACAAGTACCCCATAACAGTAGCTAACACTTATATCAGCCTTGAATTGACTGTTAAGGACAACAGAAATAAAAAAGAAGAAACAGATGTGAACAGTACTATATATGGGTATGGAAAGCATTATGCAAAAAAGCCGTTGGGATATAGTTACCGACTGAACATGGAAAAGAAAAAAAAGGAGTTGAGTGCAAAGTTTCAAGCCTAGTATGTTAGTTTTTATCTCCTGAGATGCAGCCAAAGTGGGATTACTTATTTATTTACATTTATTGGGAAAAGTCTTTACTTATTTATTGGGAAAAAAATGCCTTTGAGGGAAAGTAAGCAGGAGTGGGAGGAGTCTGGGAGAGTCCTCAGACCACAGTGCAGATCTGACAGAAGGAAGTTTTAGACTGAAGTACAGTGTTCTACAAGGACCTCTGCAAGGCTGATGGAGGGAGGGGCCCTTCAGCTCTAGTTACCCATCAGAAGAAAACTGTTTCTCACAGAATTGGGCTTATCTCATATCCCTGCTGAGAGTCTGTGGGAAGTGTGGTCTCTGTGCAAAGGAGACGGTGAATTCAGAATGCACCATCCAGGCTTTCCACCAAGTAAGTCCTTACCACAAGAGACCTGAGAGGCACACATTCACGGCTGCCACGACTGGAACACAGAAAAACATGCGACCATGAAAAGGTGGGAAGTTATACAAAAATAGCAATCAGCCTTTCTCACATTTCCAAAGTCTTCACAAATATCTGAGTGCAGAATGGCCAGGATGGAGTTGAGGCAAGTCTGATCACCACCCTAGAAACACAGTGAGAGAAAAAACAAAGATGACAGATGAAGTCAGCTAATCACCTCACAGCAAACTTCCCACAGAAAATGTATTCCTTAAAGGAACAAGTAGAGACCACTACGTGTTAAGAGTTGTCCCCTAAGGGACCCCCACTGTCAAATAATGTCACCCTCATTCATTCTTCTTTCTTCTTTCCCTGACAGATGATTCCACACAACAAAGCTCTGGCCTCTCCGCTGGGGCTATTGCCGGCATCGTGATCGGAGTTGTGGCCGGGGTTGCTCTGATAGCAGCCCTGCTGTACTTTCTGTTTTTCAGAAAGTCTGGCGGGTATGATGGCTTTCCTCTTGTTCTGCTTTCTCCAAGCCTAACTGCCATGCTTGGAAGAGGGAAGGAGACTTCATCTCTGTCTCTGGGCCTAGATCTACTCCTCCTCCATTCCAACCCCCTGCTTTGGGCATTAATTCCTGTGGATCTCTTCTCTGTGCTTCCTGCACCCCACTTTCTCTTGGACATGGTGATTCCCATCCCCATCTGGTTTAGAGGGGGCAGATCCCATTACACTTCTGTCTCCTGGTCAGGGAAGCCAAGGCCCAAGAAGGAAACAAATGAGAAAATGAAAGGAGGAGCAGGAGAACATGAGCTGCATGCTCTGTTGACAGCAGAAGGAGGGAAGGATAGGACAGGAAGAGAACCTAAGAAAAGGTAAAAACAACCAAAGGCCTCTTTGGGCAATAAGTGAAGTGAGGCAGAAAACAGCATCTACCTACAAAAGGGGAAAGGTGTCAGGGTACAGGTAGGCTCAGATGCAATTAACAAAGAGTGGACCTAAAGGTGGACATCCAGCAAACCGGACAGGAATAAAGCCTAGAGGAGATCGTGGGTAGACTGAAGAAAGGGTCCCCTAAGAGGAAAGGTAGTAAAATCTAGGTATAAATGAACACTGAGGAGCCCCAAGGAATTACCTGCTGACGATGTCCTTCCTAATTCAAGGAGCAAAGATCCAATGCTTGGGAATAGCAGTCACACTGTCTGATATTTATTTAGGACAAGTGACCTGCGTGATCTCACAGAGCACAAACCCTCAGCCTCCAACCACAGTAAGTAAAGCCACTCACCCAGTGAGACCTGACTGTTCTCCCACGTGCCCCGCCCCATCACTGAATCTCGGATTCCCGAGCTACTCAGTACCTTCTGAATTTTTAGAAGGGATTTCCATTTTCCAACCTTAGGTTGGCATAGGTCCTCATATCCTTCTAGCCACAAAAGATTCCTGAGACACAGTCCTGGGAAAGACGTTCACTCTGCCTGAGCCATGCAGGCCTGAGTAAGATGGACATGTTTCCAGGCGCCATCTCCTCACCCATACTCCTCCCCCTCCTGCCTCTATGATGGATGTGGGCATTCTCCTTTGGTGAGACTCTCCTTGTCTTGTGGTGCTCTGGGTACTGTGGGCCTCAACGTCCCTCCTTGCCACTGAAGCTTGTTGCTGAGAAATACATCTGGGCAAAAATCAAAGCCTTGTGAACTGGAAGAAATGCTCAGAAGTGGAGCTCTACTCTTGCCCCTCCTCTGGTACTAATGCCCTGGGTCTGGACCACAGACTCTGAGGAAAGTGAATTCCTCAAGCCATCATAGGCTACCTCCTTACTCCACCCTGTCCCCACCTGCCACCTCCTTCAGCTAGAAATCACGAGAGCTTACGAACCCCTCCCCACACACACATCCCCACCGTCCAACCCCTGTTCCAAGGCCATAAATCAGCTTTGCATTTTCATGGATTGGTAACTCTTCTTTTGCTTCCCCAGGTCAGGACCACTCTGACAATGTGCATAACAAGGTAAGCACAGCCAGTTTCACTGTCTCATTTTCTCATGGAAATATCTCTGTGTAGAATAAGTTATTTTTAGTAATGTTTATTTATTTTTAAGAAAGAGAGCACACACACACGTGTACTTTCCTGCACAAGTAAGGAAGGAGCAAAGACAGAGGCAGAGAGAAACCTAAACAGGCTCCTCGCTGTCAGCGTAGAGCCTACGAACCCATGAGGTGAGATCATGACCTGAGCCAAAATCAAGAGTCGGACACTTAACTGACTGAGCCACCCAGGTGCCCCTCGAATGGGTTATTCTTGAAGACACAAATGTGAGATCAAGTTTGGGTGAGAATTCCTCAAAATGGTAGCAAAGAAAGGAATCCTAGTTAATTACTCCCTTGAGTCTACCTCATTGCCAGAATGTGGACTTTGGAATTAACCCCATCCTGTGTTTAAATCCTGGCTGTGACTCTCAGTAGCTCTGTGACCTTGGACAAGTAACTTAAGCTCTTTGAGCCTTGGCTTTGTTATCTGTAAATGGGCATGCTGCCTATTTCAAAGAGAAGTTGAAAGAATTAAATGAGATGACAAACGGAAAACACCCAGCACAATGCCCAGCATAAGGCACTAGGCCATTCCCCCTCCTCTCCCTTCACTGATCTGCTCTTACCGACAAAGTACTGACCTGGTCTGAGGTCTTGGTTCCTTTACTTTAGAATAATCTTACCAAATTTTTCTCATTTTAACTTTTCAGTAGAATATACATATGTATCAAAAGGTACATAAATCATAAATGCATTTTAACAATGTATAAGTTTTCATGAGTTGAACACAAACAGCACCCAGATCAAGAAACAAGTCATCCCCACCCTCCAAAAAAACCCTCCAGTTCTGAACTTCTTCCAGAGAGTAACTGCTATCCTGACTTCCAATGTACTAGATTATTTTTGTCTGCTTATGCTCTAACATAATGAAAACCACAGTACATCCTTGTATGTATCTAGCTTCTTTCATTCAAAATTGTTTTGTGGTATTTATCCATATTCTATTATGCATTTGTAGCTTGTCTGTTCTCTTTGCTGTACCATCACATCTCACTATAAATACTACACTCTATCTCTTCTAATGATCACTCAACAGGATGTTAGCAAACAGAGTAATAATGGGTAATAAAAGCCCTTCTCCAAAGCTAAAGGTTTCACAGTGGTGACAGCACGTGGTGCTGAATCACAGCACACAAGGTGAGGGCCTGACCTACGACACTGATTTAACTGACCACACTGTTCATGCCTTTCAGACTGATGAAGTTACATATTCTTCCCTGAACTTCAATGCCCAGGCACCGAAATCAGCATCAGCCACCCTACCCCCAACAGCCACAGAAACAGTTTATTCAGAAGTCCAAAAGAAATAATGCATCCGGTCCTGCTCTCTGTGCTGCTGATTTCTTCCAAGCTTCTCATCCCCCTCACTAGGAGACCCTTTTCCTCTCAGGGAAAAGGGGAAGAAGCCTCTTTCCCCACTGCACTCCCTAACCAGGCTGCCTGGTTACAGCCCCTCCCTTCCCAGTGGCAATAGACAAAAAGGTACATCCGGGATTCCTAGGAAACCCAACCTTCCTAGTCATTGAAATTTGGCAAAGCAGACCCTGGGAGGTTGCCAGAGCCTCCACCCTCCCACGTTTTCCTGACCTAACCCTGTTTTAAACTTATTTATTCAGGCCACAGTCATTCCTTCCCACCCCAACCTGTCCTATTGGAGTCTAACTTGAATTTGCCATAAACTTGTGAATTATGTCCTGATCCACTGAAATTGCATGTGCCAGAAAAGAAGAGAGAGAAGAAGTAAAAGCTTCTATCTCCCCAAAGCCCGGTGTGAACCCACTATATACAGGAAACAAATATATAGCCAATGTTGAACTGGGAAATTCTCCACCTTTGTCTACTGTCAGAGTTGTCTACCAGGGCCTAAACACTGTGTTGCTTAACTAGAATGCTACATAAGCCATTTGGCAAGCCTGTTTTTAGAGAACCCACTGGAAGCAATTAGGAAAATTATTCGCCAAGGTCCACAGGCGATTCCTAATGAAAATGCCCCCAAAATGGACATATGTTTCATAACTTAATGGGCTTTATTCAAGGAAATATTCACAGAAGGAGGGCTTACAGCTCAAGGAATATTCCGCTCTTAACAGAGACAATCAGCTGGGAATTTGGGAAAAGAGTCAGAGGAGCTACCCTTCAGAGATTATTTAAATAATTGTTAAAGAATGCACAATGTGGCATATTGGGTTTTTCCCCTTTTCTCTGAGACATTCTGCCATTTGAGTGAGTTTTTGCATCTGCTTTGCATCTGGGAAAGCGGCTATTTTTACTTACCTTATCTAAGCCAATCTGACCGTCTTAGGGGAAAGAAGCCGCCAAAACACCAGCAAGTCCCCTTGGTCAGGAGTTCCTCAAGGCATTTATGTCTGGGGCTCCAAATGGAAAAGCAGCAGCAGCAGTTTGCCTCTTTTGTGGCTAGAAATGAGTCTAATTCAGTTTCCCAGCATCTCAGGCCAGACTTCAACCACCATTCTATTCCACGGGGGTCTCTGCTGTGTGTGGTGTCTGCCCTACTCACTTCCTCAAGAGACCCGGCCTCTGCTAAGGTGCGTTTGGCCCTTGACGAGTGGGGATGCCCTGAAAGGAACACACTCAAGCCCCTGTTGGCATTGTTTACACCCTGGAAAGCTGCACTTGTGCTGATGCTCAGACCGGGGCTGTGAGAGGTTAGGACAGGGGAGGGTGATATCTGAGCCCGAGGCTTCTTGAAAAGCCTCTGAAATGTTTTCTCCTATGGGTCCTGCGAGTCTGAGTCCCAGCGTGCAGAACAGAAAAGAAGAGCAGGAGAAGCAATGCACTTCCCACCCAGCCTCCCTCTAAGCAGATGGGAGTCTCTTTGGGGCTGTTGGGAAAAGGCTTTTATTTTGTATTGATTACTTGATGTCATGCTGTGTCTAAGAAGCCCCTCAAAGAGGGCTAGTTGGGAATTCTCTGTACTCAGGTACCTCTTTCAAGGGTTTTCTAACCCTCACGTAGTCTGTATATACTTCCCCTCATCTATGCTACTCTGTTATTTAATTTTGCCTGGCTAGGGCCACTTCTGAATTATTTGTAAAATTTGCTCTATATTTATAATAAAATCATAAATTAGACACAAACATACTGCCTCACAGTTGATAATTACTTGAGACAATATCTTCTTTACAGGTGGAAGAAAGAGAAATTCCTGAACTCAGAGTCAGAGCAAGCCCAAGTCTATAGATATTTGATCTAGTGATCAGAAAATTAGCTCAAGTTATTTGCATGCCTGCTAACAAAGAGAGTTTATCTAGAAAAACAGGCCATAGCTTCAACCTCCCTAGAAGAAACTGTCTATTTTCTTCTGGGTAAGAAGATGATTTCAGGAGTCAAAAAAGATCTCCGGGGCTCTTTATTAGAGACAAGTAACACTTCCTGCACAGGTATCTCCTGTGAATCAGAAGCAGCTGAATACAGCTTTCACTCAGAGCCTCCACAGGCCCAGGAACCCAGATACCTCCAGAGTCCCTAGTTCTTTCTTTCGGGCCCCTTGGGTGGTCAGAACTCTCCTAATCTGAATACCTTTCATATACTAATCCCACTAAGTGTCAGCCTATTATCTGTCTCATTTCCTTGCATTCCTCTTTCCTCGTCATCTGGTTTCTCCTGGCCCCTCTGCACCGAGACCTCTAGAGGCAGCATGAAGTCAGTGTCCATTCTTGGCCAACTTTTCACCGTCCTCACGTTGATCACTTCTACAACATCTAAGACATCACAGACAACTCTTCCTCCTGGGCGTTCTCCTCCTTCCACCCCCCACCTGTGTGTTGCACCCCCACACCAGATCTAGTACCGGGACGCTGACTATCCACCTCCACACCACCCTCTTTCATAGCCTCAAGGACCTCTCGAAAGATGGCTCCTGCATCTGTCTCTCTAGCCCCTACTGTTTCCCAGAACTCATGACACTCACATCCAAACACCTGAAATTCCCCCTCATTTAAACCAGGTCTCCCCCACCCAACCCCACAGCTCACTCACTTCTCTCCGGGCCACTCCTATTTCCTCAGACCTTGCTCTTTTATTTCCCAGATTCTGTAGATCATCAAAATCTGATGATTCTTTAACACCTCTCTGTACCTTGTTCTCTCCATTCCCATGACCCTAAACAACCCAGGCCCTCGACAACCCTGTGGAAATACAGCCTGACTTCTTGTCTCCAGTCTCTCTACTGAAGTCTTCTTTGCTCGCTATTGCCTCATGACTTTCCTAAAAACTGGTTTGCTCTCCTGCTCAAGAATCTACAGTGGTTATGGAAACCAACTTGACAATAAACTATTTGTAGAAAAAAAAAAGAATCTACAGTGGTCTACCCTGGCCTATCAGATAAGTTCGAATTTCTTTCTCTTTACTAATATTTTTTACTTTCTTTACTACAACTCTAGTATAACCCCTCCATTCCAATTAGATCTGTCTCCTTATCTGATCCCGCTACTCAACTCCATATATACATATCATTCTTAGTCCCAATGATATGCCTAAAAACAAACACCAAACAGGGCAATGTTCTGTCTCGTCTCACAGGGGAGTTAACCCACACTGGTCATCACAACTCTGAGCCTGGGGAAGATGGGGACCTTGATACTCAAGATACAATTTGCCTGTGACTGCGATCTTTTCTGACGACCAATTCTTGTGTTCATGAAATGCAGATTGAGCACCTGCTATGCTATACTCCATGAAAGACACAGAAATGAGAAAGGCAAGGACCCTACGCCTGGGAAAATAAAGCCTAAGATAGGAGATAAGCCATGAAAAAGTATTATAATATAAAAATAAAAAGGAATAAATGCCACAAGAGAAAACAGAAAGAAACCCAATGGAAAATGTGGTTGTAATTAGAATGACTGGGAAATTTTAAAAAACAATTGGTATTTAGGCCCCACCCACAGATTCTGATTTCATTATCATTGGAACCCTGGCTCTAGTAATTGTTTAAAGCATCCCAAATATTTTTTTAATGTGTATTTATTTATTTTTAGAGAGAGAGTAAGCAGGGGAGGGGCAGAGAGAGTGAGAGAATCCCAAGCAGGCTCTACACTGTCAGCACAGAGCCTGACACAGAGCTTGATCTCACGAACCACGAGATCATGACCTAAGCTGAATTCAAAAGTTGGATGCTTAACCGACTGAGCCACCTAGGTGCCCCAAAAGCTCTCCTGATACTTTTAATGTGTAGCCAGGATAAAGAACCTCTGTTATCACAGGTAGGACTTGAGCCTAAAAGCAGTGGTTTTTAGCTAGGAATATGAACCAGAATTCTCTAGGGAACTTTTCCAACATACATATTAAGCCCATAAACTATCCCTGAGAAAGCTGGTACAGTGTGTCTGCAGTGGGACCTGGGCTATTTGGAAAAACTCCCAGGTGATTCTCGTGTATATTCCATGTTAGGAAACTTTGACGTAAAACATAGGTAAAACTGAAAAACTAGGGAGTTGGGAGAGTATTCCATGTGATGGGCATAAAATGAATAATCTATTCTGCAAGGCATAGAGAAGTATTAAAAAAAAAAAAACTATCAGCAAATAGCTAAGCCTTAAAAGACTCCTGATGCCAACTGTTGCATGGATGGGAAACAACTGGTATTATTCTTCATGCTGCTGGTGGAAATATAAAATGATGCAACCACTCAGGAAAAGAGACTGGCATTTCCTTATAAAGTTAAATATACTCATATAGTCCAGGAATCCCACTTCTAGGTATCTACCCAAGAGAAATGAAAATAGATGTCCATACATAGAGTTATACACAATTGTTTATAACAGCATTATTCAGAATTGCCAAAAAAGTGGAAACAACACAAATATCCCTCAGTATGTGAATGAATAAACAGATTATGGTATATCCATACGAGGGAATACTAATCATCAATAGAAAGGGTACAAACTACTGCTAAAATGAGATGGATGAATCTCCAAAACATTATGCTATGCAAAAGAAGCTAGACACAAAGGAACATATATTACATGAGGCCATTTAAATGAAGCTCAAGAACAGGCGATAATAATGATGTTAGAATTCACCATAGGGGATGGAATTAACTGCAAAAGTGCACAAGGGAGCTTTCTGGGATGGCAGATATGTTCAACATCTCAATTCAGGTGGTGATTACATAGATGCGTATATTGACGAAAAATCAAATTGTACACTTAAGATCTGTATGCATTTCAACCTATTTCATTTTATCTCAAATCTTTTAAGTGAAAGAGCAGCCAATTCTATCCATCAGGTGCAGAACCTACCACTCACTGTACCATGTGAACTCTGTTCATGCTCTTGAGGAGCTCCTTCAGGATCCCTGTACTGAAGAAATAGCAAAAAAGCCAAACATGGTCCATCCAAACTCAAAGTGAGATAACAAGAGACTAAGAACAAAAAACAGACAAGAACGTCTGACCCATTTCCTTCTGTAGCCTGTGAATGTCTGAGTCACAGGTACACTCATTGTCCTCACACCTTTAGTAACGTTCACAAGCACTGATAGCAGGAAGCATGAGTTAGCCCCCAACTAAGGGGACCAGAAGCCAAAAGCCATCCCAAGAAACCAAACAACTATGGTAGTAAGGTTACACAAATTCTACTAGGACATTTTATAGATTTTTGATGAGTCATTCATTCAGTAAACATTTATTGAGGATTTACTATATGTCAAGCATGAAGCCAGGTGTTAATGAGAACATGGAGATTAAAAACAAAAGCCCTTATTTGGATTTTTATTCAAACAGCTCTGCTTCAAAAAAAAAAAAAAAGTGGGGCAGGGGGGAGTAGGCAAAGGAAAAAATAAAGGAATGAAAAAGTTAGAAGGAAAGAAAAGGGAAGGGAGAGAGAAAATTAGGAGATAATTATAGAAATTTGAACAGTGAATATTTTATGATACTGAAGAAGTATTCATTTTTAGTGTGATAGTGGTATCATGGTTATGCTTCTTGTAAAGATACCTTTTATTTTATTTTATTTTTTTAAAGGTTTTACTTATTTTTGGGAGAGAGAGAGACAGAGCTTGAGGCGAGGAGGGGCAGAGAGAGAGGGAGACACAGAATCTGAAGCAGGCTCCAGGCTCTGAGCTCTCAGCACAGAGCCCGACGTGGGGCTCAAACCCATGAACCGTGAAATCATGACCTGAGCCAAAGTCAGATGCTTAACTGACTGAGCCACCCAGGTACCCTGAGATAGCTTATATTTTAGTAATACAAGTGCAATCTCAATAAAATTATTTGATGTCTGAAATTGGCTTCAAAATATCCTAGTTTGAGGAGGGAAGTGTAGATGAAACAATACTGGCCATGAAATAATTGCTGGAACAGCACAATGAGTATGTATAGATGCATTTTATTATTAGCTTTACTTTCGCAACTATTTGAAATTTTCCATAAAAAAAAAAAAAAAAAAAAAGCCCCTGCTCTCCAGAAGCTTATAACACAGGAATCGGATATTCCAACAAATACACTACTATGTGGTTTGACAAAATTTGACAGAGTGCTATTCAAGCTCTAAGGACAGTGACTGCCCCCCCTCCCCCATAGGCAACAGAAGTCAAAGAAGATATCAAAGGAGCGTCTTCCCCTCGACCACAGTCTTTTTAGAAAAAGTATTACAGGCAAAAGAGCAAACAAGTGGTACAAAAGGCATGCAAACGAAGCAGCAGAATTCCTGTGTACTCTCTGGATGATTTACAAGGGACCATGTTACTTAGGAGCACATATTCTGGAGCCAGACCACCTACACTGGAGGTCCTGCTGCTGAGGGCCTACTCTAAGACATCGGTCAAGCTACTTGTTATGTTCTGTGCCTCAGATTCTTTACCCATAAAACAGAGATTATAGCAATACATACTTCACAGGACTATTGTCAGGAGTCAATGAATTAGCACATGTGCAAAATGCTTAGAAGACAGTAGGGAAACAATAAATGTTAGCTGCAAGATATAAAATTACTATACAGAAATCTGCTGCATTTCATAATAATATTATAAAAATAATAAAAAAGAGAAATTAAGAAAACAATCCCATTTACAGTGGCATCAAAAGGAATAAAATACCTAGGAATAAATTTTTTTAAATATATTTTTTAATTTATTTCTAGGAGAGAGAGAGAGGCAGCGTGAGCAGAGGAGGGTCAGAGAGAGAGGGAGACACAGACTCCGAAATTGGCTCCAGGCTCTGAGCTGGCAGTCAGCACAGAGCCCGATGCGGGGCTCGAACCCATGAACCGCGAGATCATGACCCAAGTGAAAGTCGGACACTTAACCAACTAAGCCACCCAGGCGCCCTGGAATAAATTTAACAAAGGAGGTGAAAGACCTGTACTCTGAAAACTTTAAGATACTGAAGAAAGAAATTGAAGACATAAATAAATGGAAAGATATACCATGTTCATTAATTGGAAGAATTAATACTATTAAAATGTTTATACTATTCAAAGCAATTTACAGATTCAATGCAATCCTTATCAAAATACCAATAGTATTTTCCATAGAACTAGAATACATAATCCTAAAATGTGTATGGCACCACAAAATACCCAAATAGCCAAAGCACTCTTGAGAAAACAAACAAACAAACAAAAAAACCCAAAGCTGTAAGTATCACAATCCCAGATTTCAAACAATGCTATAAATCTACAGTAATCAAAACAATATGCTACAGGCACAAAAACAGGTGCATAGATCAATGAAACATAATAAAGAACCCAGAAATAAACCCATGTTTATATGGTCAATTAATCTACAACAAAGGAGACACAAATATACAGTGGGGACAGTCTCTTCAATAAATGGTGCTGGGAAAACTGGACAGCTGCATACAAAAGAATGAAACTGGACCACTTCCTTACACCATACACAAAAAACTCAAAATGGATGGAAGACCTAAACTTAAGACATGAAACCCTAGGGGCGCCTGGGTGGCTTAGTCGGTTAAGCGTCCGACTTTCACTTAGGTCATGATCTCACGGTTCGTGGGTTCGAGCCCCGCGTCGGGCTCTGTGCTGACTGCCAGCTCAGAGTCTGGAGCCTGTTTCAGTCTGTGACTCCCTCTCTCTCTGACCCTCCCCTGCTCATGCTGTCTCTCTCTCTCTCCTAGAAATAAATAAAACATCAAAAAAAAAAAAAAGACATGAAACCCTAATAAAACTCCTAAAAGCCAGTAATCTGTTGGATATTGGCCTTAGCAATATTCTTCTGGATCTGTCTCCTGAGGCAAGGGAAACAAAAGCAAAAATAAACTATGAGAACTACATCAAACTTTTTGTACAGCAAAGGAAACCATCAACAAAATAAAAAAGCAATCTACTGAATGGGAAAAAATATTTGCAAATGATATATCTGATAAGGGGGTAATACCAAAATATATAAAGAACTCATACAACTCAACATCAAAAAAACAAGCAAACAAGAAAAACAACAAATAACCCAATTAAAAAATAGGCAGAGGAGGGTTGCCTGGCTGGCTCAGTTGGTGGAACATGCGACTTTTTTTTTTACGTTTATCATTTTTTTTGAGAGACAGAGCATGAGTGGGGGAGGGGCAGAGAGAGAGGAAGACACAGAATTTGAAGCACACTCCAGGCTCCAAACTATCAGCACAGAACCTGATGCGGAACTCAAACCCACAGACCGTGAGATCTTGACTTGAGCCAAAATTAGACGCTGAACTGACCAAGCCACCCAGGTACCCCTGGAACATGTGACTCTTGATCTCAGGGTAATGAGTTTCACAAGCCCCATGTTGGGTGTAGAATTTACTTAATAAAAGAAAACAAAAAATAAAATGGGGAGAAGACCTAAATAGGCATTTTCCAAAGATTACATACATATGGCCAAGAATCACAGGAAAAGATGTTCAACATCACTAATCAGAAAAATGCAAATCAAATCAAAACCACCATGAGTTATCCCGTCACACCAGTCAGAATGGCTAGTATCAAAAAGACAAGAAATAACAAGTGTTGGCAAGGATATGGAAAAAATGGAACCCTTGGGTACTGTTGGTGGGAATGTAAATTGGTGCTGTCACTATGAAAAACAGTATGGAGGTTGCTCAAAAAATTAAAAATAGAAACACTATATGACCCACCAATTCTGCTTCTGGGTGTTTACCTGAAGAAAACAAAACATCAATTCAAAAAGATATATGCACCCTCATGTTTATTGTAGCATTATTTACAACAGGCAAAATACAGAAGCTAACCAAGTGTCCAGTGATAAATGAATGGATAAAGAAAATGTGATGTGTATACACACACACACACACACACACACACACACACACACACAGGGATATTATTCAGCCATAAAAAAGAATGAAACTTTGCCAGCATGGATGGACCTAGAAGGTATTAACACTAAGTGAAAAAGTCAGACCTAAAGAACCTTAATGCTAAGTGACCTAATTGGACAGAAAAAGACAAATACCATAGATTTCACTTATACGTGGAATCTAAACAAACAAAACAGAAATAGACTTGTAGGGGCGCCTGGGTGGCTCAGTTGGTTAAGCATTCGACTTCAGCTCAAGTCATGATCTTGCGGTTCGTGGGTTTGAGCCCCGCATCGGGTTTTGTGCTGACAGCTCAGAGCCTGGAGCCTGTTTCAGATTCTGTATCTCCCTCTCTCTCTGCCCTTCCCCTGCTCATGTTCTGTCTCTCTCTGTCTCAAAAATAAATAAACTATAAAAAAGGTTTAAAAAAAGAAAAAGAAATAGACTCGTAAATACAGAAAACAAAGTAGTGGTTGCCAGCCAGGGGAGGGGTGGGAATGGATGGGTGAAATAGGTGGAAGGAATTAAGAAGTACAAACTTCTCGTTATAAAATAAATGAAGTCACAGGGATGAAAAGCACAGCATAGGGAATACAGTCAATAATATTGTAATGACTTTGTATGGTGACAGATGGTAACAACACTTGTAAGTGCACATTTCCTAATGTATATAATTGTCGAGTTACTATGTTGTACACCTGAAACTAATATAATATCCTATGCCAACTATACTTCAGTTTATAAAAATGTTACTGCTAGTAATGGTAGAGTATTCCAGCCCACAATACCACACATTTTGAAAATCTCATCTAATTTGTACTTGTTATTTATCTTCTTTTTGTTAGACTGTATGCTTGTAAAGTAGGAACTATATCTTATTTATTTCTATATCCCCAGAACCTACACTGAGGCCATGCCCATTATAGCCACTAATTAAGCAACTCTCCTTTCAGGCATTAGGGAAGGGACCATCAAAAGCCTCTGCCTAGCCTCCTGCATTCCCCTATGGATTATATCCTCAATTCCTATAATTCTTTGCCTTCCTTTAGCTCCCTTCCTTTGTTTCCACCTCCCCCCTTTCTCTGCTCCAGGGATGTTCATTCACTAATGGTGAATGTCTCTTCCCTGGCAGGTGTTCCAATGCTTCTCTTCTCCCTCTCCCCACAGCTATATTACCTAACCAGCCTCTGCATCACTTATTCTGCAATTAATAAAAGGGTGAAGGGAGGCTATATTTCTCAACCATTGGTCTCATACCTATTCTTGAGAAGGAGAATCCTCTGCAAAAGAGAAAAGCAGGTAAGATGGTAACCAGAACATAAAGCCTTCAAACATAGCTCTGTCGTTAAGAGAATCCTGTAGATATATTTGTACAATCAACCAAAATCTCACTGAGGTTTGGGGAGGTTCAGAAACTGCTGGGGAGAAGATGGAGGCATAATGGGCAGGAAGCTCAGCTATATGTTAATTTTTGCTTTGCAAATTTCAGGGTTTATTTTACCCCCACTAATAAACATCTTCATTTTCTCCCCAGAGCAGAAACTCAAAGAGGAAGAGGATATGAAAATCCTCAGAACTGAGAAGATACAAGAAGATCACGCTACAGACTCTAAAGATTAAGAAGAAGGTCAGATGCAGGCTTTCCTCGAATCACAGCTCTGTACAAAGTGCCCTCTACCCTGAGCAGCGGGATGGGGGTGGAACATGATCCTTGTCTCCCCAAGAGGGGAATTGCTGGTAGAATATTAACTACTTAGGATGGGAAGGAAATGGAGCTCTCTGAAGTACCGCTCCCTACTCATTTTCCCTCTGAGAGGAAAACAATTCAAGGCCATATTCCCACCCCTGGTATTTTTTTCTGCAAAAAGGCTGAGGAGGGAATCACAAAACAGAAATGGGACACTGGAGAAATCACATGAAAAAGAGCATCTTAAGCATGCTTTGTTTAAAGGTCAAAGTCTTGTGAAGCATGCCAATCTCCCTTCACCGCCTCTCTGTGTCAATGAACCTTGCCCTATTTGAACCCAGCACTCTTCTTTTTGGAGGGACTAGAGCAAGAAAGGAAAGGGGGAACTGGGAATAAATATGAGCAAATAAATACAAGCAGATTAGGAGGCCCTTACAATACTACGTGTGATTGTTAAGGAAAATGAAACTAGTCTTCTTGTAGGGCTCAGACTGGTTTTGAGAGCAATTCTACATAATAAATAACCAAAATAGTTTAAGTAACAACGGAAATTTTGGAATAAATGTATAGCCACCCAGGACAACTACTTTTTTTTTTCTCTAGGACAACTACTTTAAGGTACCGGTATTTATCTAGACATTATACACTATAAAAGGAATCCTAAAACTCACATGAGTCTCATAACTTTATTGTCTTAAATAGGACCAAGGAACAGTTTGACATGACCAGGAGGCTGGGGAAAAAGGAAAGAGCAGGGAGAAGACAGGAGTATATATGGAGGCAGAGATGATGGAGATGAACAAAGAAGGGAACAGTAAGTTCCTATCATAAATACAGAGATGGAAGCAGTGATCTAATTATGGCTAAAATCAGTTCCTAGGCCAGCTTCCCCGGTTGAAGCTTTCCTGGGTGACTCCATCAGCCAGCCCCGTCTGGTCCAGGGGTACGGCAGAGTGGGGGTAGAAATAGGCAGAAGCAGACAATAACTTCTCCCACTTCTGTTTAAACCCAAGAAGAGCTTTACTCTCCTACACAGGAGAATTGGCTTTGTGCATTCGTTGGCAACTTTACATTAGATACAGAAATTTGATTAATGTCAATTCTGCAATGAGTCAGCTATAAAACTTGCCTGTCAGTAAATTAACAATTAAAGAGCAAGAGCTATTAGTGCTTCATGTGTTTGTGAGCTTATTCTGTAAAGCAACCTCTGTTCTTAAGAATCCTAAGTCCTGGGGTACCTGGATGACTCAGTCAGTAGGACATCGGACTCTTCATATCAGGGTTGTGAGTTAGAGCCCCATGTTGGGTGTAGCTGAGGAGAAGAAGGAGGATGAGGAGGAAAAGGAGGAGAGTGAAGAGAAGAGGAAACAGAGGAGGAGAAGGAGGAGGAGAAGGAGAAGAGGAAAAAGAGGAAGGAGAGGAAGGAAAGGAAAAGAAGGAGGAGGAGGAGAAGAACCATAAGTCCTCCATTTGGATATATATGTATCCAAGAGAAATAAAAACTACATCCACATAGGAGCTTGTACACACATGTTCATAAACAGCATTATTCACACTAGCTAAAAGGTGCAAACAACCCAAATATCCATCAACTGATGGATGGATAAACAAAATGGGGAATGCAATGGAATATCACTTGGCAATAAAAAGAAATAAAATACTGATACATTGTACAATATGGATCAATCTTAAAAACATCATGCTAAGTGAAAGAAGCCAGTCACAAATACCACAGATTGTATGATTTTATTTATATGAAATATCCTGAATAGTCAAATTCTTAGAGACAAAAAGTAGATTAGTAGTTTCCAGTGGATGGAGAGAGGAGATGGGGATGAGCAGCAACTGCTAATGGGTATAAGGTTTCTTGTTGGCATGATGAAAATGCTCAAAATTGATTGTGGTGATGGTTGTTATACATTTTGTGAACTTAGTAAAAATCATTGAATTATACAGTTTAAAAAATTTTTTAATGTTTATTTTTGAGAGGGACAGAGACAGAGACAGAGCATGAGCAGGGTAGGGGCAGAAAGAGACGGAGACACAGATTCCGAAGCAGCCTCGAGGCTCTGAACATGTGTTCAAGCCCCATGTTGGGCATGGAGACTACCTAAAAGTATAATAAACAAACAAACAAACAAAACAAAATCAAGGCCTTGGACCTTATTTGTGCTCTCTCTGTACCAGCTCTATACGACTTGTGCAACTGATTTAATAAATATTTGGAACATAGTTTCGAAAGTAACTATGAAATCCTTCACTGATATCACAAATATTTATTGCACATCTATTATGTGAACGGTACTATTCTAGGGCCTGGGAGTTTAACACGTCATCCCTGCCTACAAGGTGCTTACCATACATTCACCAGTCTCAAGAGAGCATGGTAAGTGCTACAAAAGGGGTAAGTGCTGGGGACTTCATAATAACAACACCAGGTCAGTGTGTTAGTGTAGCAGATTACAGAAGTAAGGTAAAAACCAAAGCCTGAAAGCTAACTAAAACTGATATGAAAATAAAGAGGCATGACAGGAGTGTTTGGGCAGACAATATAAGTACAAAGGCCCAGACTCATAGAAATCAGGAATTTCAGAAATTAAAATAGTTTGGTGTGGCTAGGACATAATGCACAAGAACTAGGGTGGGTTGGGGGGCAGAATTGGGAAAGAGGAAGCTGAAGAATATTGAAGTCTTTTCAATGTGTAATGTGACAAAAAACTGAGGAGCCTTGTTGAAGAGATCAAAGTGCAGCCTGAGGGCTGCTTTAGGGAAGAATGGAAGGACTTTAATAATGGAAAAGGATATGATCAGAACTTTGTTTGGTAAGGCCACTCCAGCTGCACTGTGGACGGCAAATGGGAGGGGGCACGGGATTAATCAGGCTGGAGCAAGGAAGGGAGTCAGAGAGAAGATGTAGCAGGGGTCCAGAGAAGATGATGGTGGCCTGAGTTAGTAATGTGAATCAGGTTGGAGAGGAGGGGACAGGTTAGAGAGTTACATAAGAAGTGGCATTGTCATTACCCAAGACTGACCAGATGAGGGAATGACAAAGGGAAGAAGGAGGATGGTGGCAGGCTTGTGGTACAGATCACTGTGGGCTATCAGCCCACATATATTTTTATAATAAGAATTATAATAACTATTATTATTTTTAAAGAATCATGTTTGGAGGTTTTAGAGTGAAGTTCAGTATGGGACATGTTGCACATTCAAAAGCAGATTCCCAACAGACAATAGAGATACACAACTCAAGAGTGATGGATTATAACTGAAGTCACAGAGAGGAGGGCATAGGACAGGTCACAACTCTAGAGACTAGTGACATTTATGGGATGAACAGATCAGAGAAGGTGGCAAAGAGAACTGAAGAGGGATGGTCAGATTGGTGGGGACCCAACACAGTGAGGGTCATGGCAGCAGTTTGAGTGAAGCAGTGGCCAACAGTGGCACGTGCTCTGTGACATTAGGTAAAACAAAGGTGAGAAGTACAAATGGGCAGGGGGATCAACTCTTAAATGCTGAGGACTGGATGGGGAGATGAGCAAATGGAGATACTGGCTAAAAACAAGTCTTCTTTTTTTCATTTTTTAAAAATGTTTACTTCTTTTTGAGACAGAGTGTTAGAGGGGGAGGGGCTGAGAGAGAGGGAGACACAGAATCCAAATCAGGCTCCAGGCTCTGAGCTCTCAGCACAGACCCCGACAAGGGGCTCAGGCTCATGAACTGTGAGATCATGATCTGAGCTGAAGTCAGACTCTCAACCAACTGAGCCACCTAGGCACTCCCAAAACAAGTCCTTTTTTTGAAGTAGACTCCATGCCCAGCGTGGAACCCAACCTGGGGCTTGAACTCACAGCCTTGAGATCAAGACCTGAAGCTGAGATCAAGAGTCGAACACTTAACCAACTGAGCCATCCAGACACCCTTAAAAACGACTCTTTTAAGAAGTTTATCTAGGGGCGCCTGGGTGGCTTAGTCGGTTAAGAGTCTGACTTCAGCTCAGGTCATGATCTCACGGTTTGTGAGTTCGAGCCCTGCGTCAGGCTCTGTGCTGACAGCTCGGAGCCTGGAGCCTGCTTCAGATTTTGTGTCTCCCTCTCTCTCTCTCTGACCCTCCCTTGCTCAATCTCTCTCTCTCTCTCTCCCTCTCTCTCAGAAATAAATAAAACATTAAAAAATTGAAAAGAAGTTTGTCTATACAAAGGAAGACAGTGTTAGAGTGGAAGTCAGCAAGAGAAATAGGGTTCAAAAAAGGAATTTTTTTAAATGTAAGAAACACCTAAATATATTTAAATATGGAAATAGATGCAAGGAGTTTGTAGTTTCATATTATAACCATGATCTTTCCCCTACATCCTCTCCTTCCTTCTCACAGGAAACCCACAGGGAAGATCTATACTACAATATACTAGGTGCTAAGTATGTTAAACCAGAACAGTTTCAGTGCAGATGTGACTAACAACATCCTTGCAGTCAGGGTGCTTCTAATGACTCCACTGACACCTGCCCTCCTGCCAGCTCTTTATTTTTGCCACACATAATATAAAACTTCTGATTTTCTCATCATCTTTAAAACAGTCTATGTTCTTCTAAAATTTGTTAATGTTTATTTTTGAGAGGGAGATAGACAGAGTGGGAGCAGGGGAGGGGCAGAGAGAGAGGGAGACAGAATCCGAAGCAGGCTCTAGGCTCTGAGCTGTCAGCACAGAGCCCAACACGGGGCTCGAACCCACGAACCATGAGATCACGACCTGAGACCAAGTTGGACACCCAACTGAGCCACTCAGGCACCCCAGTCTATATTCTTCTCAAATGGGCCTTTCAAAACCATAAGTATTCGCTAACTTATAAAGATCCATCAGAGACATGCACACGGTTACCCCCTCCCTCTTTTCTTGTGTCAGCAGCAGAATCTCCACCGCTGTTTCTGTGGGAGTACTTGTTTGTTATTGTTTTGGGAGAAGCTGTGGTTTCAGAAATGGAAAAGAGAAGAATCTGTCAAAGCAACAAGGGCATAGGAGGTGCCTACCCTCAGACTGAAGGTCAGGAGGGCTGTCCTGCCTGCCCACTAGGCAATTACTCAAAATGTCGTCCCCACTCTGCCTACAAACCTCACCCCACTTTATTAAACTACTTGATATCAAATTCACTTAAAAAATAATTCTGAGAAGGTTAGAGAGCTTTCAGCTATACATGAATCACTTGAATAGCAGGCTGCTTTCCCCCCACCACTGACCTCAGACCTATGACACTGAGTTGGGGCTTTGATGTGGTGGGGTTGGGAAGAGGACTCAAAAGTAGCCGGAGGCCAGCTCCAGCAGGTCCAGGGGTCCCTGAAGGATGGACGGTGTCTGCGAGAGACAGAGTGAGAGAACCCTGAGGCTCTTTCTGATCACCAGGCAGGCATCTCTGTCCTGTCGGCTTTGGTGTCTTTATTTATAGGTCAAATGTTAACATGGCATCAGACAATGGAATTTTTACAATGGATAGTTCTCTGTGATAAGATGTTTTTGGAAATGTACAGAAACAGATTTTACAGAAGTATTCTTGCAGAACTACCCCTATTATAGTGAGGTTGAGTAACTAAGAAAATAACAGGGTGTTCACATTTTAATAACACTAAGATTAAGTTATAGGTTTGTAGATACTCTTATCCGTCCTCATCACAGCCGCCAGTGTCAGGGAAGGTGTTTGTGGAATGTAGGCCTTAGGGAAGGGGCTGCTATACATCACCAGTTAGCAAAGGTATATGTGGTAACTTATGTTCTGCTCTTATCTGTTCCTTCTCTCTAAGTTAGGCTCTTTGTCTCCAGGCAAGATTTGATTTTCCAGTTATATTCTTTATGGCATCAGAGAGCCAACTGTACCTTTAAAGAGTTTAGCTCATTTCCAATACATAGAATAGCCTCTTCAAGTGCATTTACTTTTGTGTCTAGTTTTATGATTTCTTGAATAGCTAGGGCATGAGAGACATTTTTGGTTAGCTGATTTACATGTTGAGCTGTATGAACATCTTGGACTAATGCAATGGTAGAAACAGAATTGTACATGTAAAGGTCAATCTTTTATGAGTAAGGGTCATTAGCTTGTTCATAGCTCAAGGGAAAGTATGGAGGGAAACAGGACCTGCTGGAGACACGATGTCTGTTCCCATAATCGAAATAAGAAGTTCCCACAAGTTCCTTCACAAGGTGCAATCATCATACCAGGGCCGGAATAAGGGGACAAGTCACTCCAGATATTGATCAACAAGGTACCTTAGGGGTCAGTGCTCAAGCAGAAATAATTGAGTGGGGGTGGATATCAGTTGTCATCTGATTGGCAAGAGACCATACAAACTTGCTTTAACTTCACCAGGAGTTTTCTCGACTAGTGGGCTCAGAATGGCTCCCAACAAAAAGCAAGGAAAATTTGGGCCTTAAGGGAAGGACAGGGTGACTGTTGGTCAGGTACTACAGTGAAGGGCTGATGGAAGCATCTAAGTCCTATGAGCCTGAAATCTTGGAGAAGGGAGAGGAGTTTGGATGAGAGGCATTTGGGATACGAAAAGGCATCAAAGGGTAAGCATCATTTTAAAAGCGTGTCTCACGTTAAGGGTAGCATCATTTTAAAAGCGTGTCTCACGTTAATCCAATTCCAGGAAAGTTAGATCAAACTCTTTTCCCTTCTCTAGAATGTTCCTAAAATCCAGGACCTAAGTGTATTAGTCAGGATTCTCCAGAAAAACAGAACCAATATGATGGATATATATCTAGATACAGAGGTTAGATAGACAGACAAAAGGACAGGTGAATATAAGGAGAGAGATTTTTTTTTAATTTTTTTTGTTTTTATTTATTTTTGATACAGAGAGAGACAGAGCATGAGCAGGCTAAGGGCAGAGAGAGAGGGAGAGACACAGAATCCAAAGCAGGCTCCAGGCTCTGAGCTGTCAGCACAGCTGACCCACAAACCATGAGATCATGACCTGAGCTGAAGTTGGAAGCTTAACCAACTGAGCCACCTACGCGCCCCTAAAGAAAGAGATTTATAAGGAATTGGCTCACTTGATTAAAGAGGCTGACAAGTCCCAAGATGTGTGGGGTAAGTCAGCAAGCTAGAGACCAGGGGAGCCAATAATGTAGTTACAATCCGAAGGCCAGCAGGCTCAAGACTCAGGAAGAGCCAGTGTTTCAGTTCAAGTCTGAAGGCAGGAAAAAGCTGATGTCCAGGCAGTCAGGAGGAATACTCTCTTACTTAGAGGACGGTCAACATTTTTATTCTATTCAAGCCATCAACTCATTGGATGAGGTCTACCTACATTAGGGAAGGAAATTTGCTTTACTCAGTTACCAATTTAAATGTTAATCTCATAGGAGCACCTGGGTGGCTCAGTTGGTTAAGTGTCCCACTTGGGCTCAGGTCGTGATCTCGCGGTTCATGGGTTCAAGCCCCACATCAGGCACTGTGGTGATGGCTCAAAGCCTAGAGACTGTTTCAGACTCTGCTTCCCTCTTTCTCTGCTCTTCCCCCACTTGCTCACTCTCTCAAAAATAAATAAATATTTTTAAAAATTAAAAAAATGTTAATCTCATATAAAAACTCTCTTACAAAAACACCCAGAGTAATATTTGACCAAATATCTGGGCACCCCATGGCCCAATCAAGTTGACACATAAAATTAACCATCACACTAAGGTAGTAATACAGTTCTGTCACATGGTTCAGTCAACATTTGAAAGGCCATGTACTATGAAATACACATAGCTAAATTAAATCCCTTCCTCCTAGTGGGAATAAGATTGATAATCCATATATAATTCTAGTAATGGCATTAAGTCCCATGAAGAGGATAGGAAGAGACTATTTCTTCCATAGGCTTTTAGGGAAAGAGTGTAGCATTTCAGCAGGGAACTGAAGGATGATGATAACGGCATAAAGGAGGAGGGCACTCCTAATGAAGAAAAGAAACAAAAAGACAAATAATCAGGAAAACATGATAAGTCATCTAGTTTAACTGCATTTTAAAGTATATGAGGAGTGGGGTGCCTGGGTGGCTCAGTTGGTTAAGTGTCCGACTTTGGCTCAGGTCATGATCTCGCGGTTTGTGGGTTTGAGCCCCCTGTCGGGTTCTGTGCTGACAGCTAGCTCAGAGCCTGGAGCCTGTTTCAGATTCTGTGTCTCCGTCTCTCTCTGATCCTCCCCTGCTCACGCTGTCTCTCTCTTTCTCTCTCAGAAATAAATAAAACATTTAGGGGTGCCTGGGTGGCTTAGTCGGTTAAGTGTCCGACTTTCGCTTGGGTCATGATCTCGCGGTTCGTGGGTTCGAGCCCCGCGTCGGGCTCTGTGCTGACTGTCAGCTCAGAGCCTGGAGCCTGTTTCAGTCTGTGAATCCCTCTCTCTCTGACCCTCCCCTGCTCACGCTGTCTCTCTATCTCTCTCCTAGAAATAAAAATAAATAAATAAATAAATAAATAAATAAATAAAACATTTAAAAATAAATAAATAAAGTATATGAGGAAAAACCAAAGCAATCTATAATGGTAGGTGGTAAAGGGAACCCAGAGCTTCCCAATCTCCCTAGTAGGACTTTCTAAGAATCTACAACCTTTGGCCAGAATCTTTCTGAATTGTTTCAGTTCAGATTTTAAGTATTTCTGGGAAGTAACTTACTTCCCATTCTGCTAACTCCTCCCATCTCCTCAAGTTCCTCTCCTCCAGTCTTCAGTATGCCCCATTACCCATTAGGCTACAGATTTAAAAGGTTTTTTTAAAGGCTCAATCGGGTAAGCATCCCAACTCTTGGCTTTGGCTCAGGTCATGATCTCACAGTTTGTGAGTTTGAGCCCCACGTTGGACTCTGCACTGATGGCAGAGCCTGCTTGGGATTTTCTTTCTCCCTCTCTCTGCCCATCCCCCACTAGTGCTCACCATTACCCTCTCTTTCTCTAAATAAATAAATAAACTTAAAAAAAATCTAAAAAGCTTTTGAGGAAGAATCAGCACCTTATCGACATTTACCAACCTGTTTCATGAAATATATTTCAGGTCCAAAACAATGAATTTAAAATTCATGGAACAAATATCTCCTATCACCTACTATATGTATCATGCTCTGTGATAAGTCCTGGAGATATAAAAATATGTTTCCTGTCCTAAAGTAACTCACTGTTTAATGTTTTTATTTTTGAGAGAGAAAGAGATAGAGCATGAGTGGGGAGGAGCAGAGAGAGTGGAAGGCATACAATCCAAAGTAGGCTCCAGGCTCTGAGCCGTCAGCACAGAGCCCAACATGGGCTCAAACTTGTGAACCATGAGATTATGACTGGAGCTGAGGTCAGATGCTCAACCAACTGTGCCACCAAGGCACCCTTCTCACTGTCCATTTTAGAACAAAGACTCATCAGAAGATAGAGAATATCTTTGGAGACATCTTGAGAAAGGCCATACAAAAGGTATCTTCAAAGTCAGTTCTAACCCAGAAAGCAATTTTGCCTGGTTTGTGACCACAGGAATAAGGGTACCCACCCTACTTTCAAATCAGTGCTCAGTAGCTGCTAGCACAAGTCACAGTGGTGGAGTCAACCATTGCTCACTGAGCACCTCCAAGTGTCAGGCATTGTATTAGGCTTGTGAGATACAAAGAGGAGTAAGAAGTATTTCTGAAGTGCTTCCTGTTAACTGGGTGCTATGGCAGGTACTGGAGACACGGTCCCTCAAGATGGAAAGGAGTACCCTAGAGAAGCAGAAAGCAATCACCTAGCTTACCTGTCCTGTTTGCTGAATTGCTCTGGCTCATCTTCCTCCAACATTTTGATTCAACTTGTTCTCCACTTTGACAGTCAAAGTGATCTCCCTAAAATCACTGATCATGTCAATGCCCATACCATTACCTTGAGGATAAAATCCAAACTTCTTTACCTAGTATGCCAGGCTCTTCATGATGTTTCCTGCTTATTTCTAACCACTGTCCCTCTGTACTCCCTGTTACAATATACTCAACCACTTACAGTTCCCTGAATATATAGGTGCCCCTCACACCACTGAGTTTGTACATGCTATTCCCTCTGCCTGGGAGGCACTTTCCTCAATTTTTACTCCTCCTTTAGAATGTGCTCTTGAAAAAAAAGAAAAAGGAAAAAAAAAGCCTATCTGACTGGTCTCAACATCTCCACCCTCATCCCAGATGAATTATGAGACCCTCCTCTATGCTCCTATAATACTCCATCTGTCCCTCAGTCATGACCTTTGTCATCCTGCTCTGTAATTGTCTGTTTATTTGACTATCTCACAAGACTATGAGCTCTTTAAGGACCACTAAAACCCTTAGATTTTATTCCCATTGTATGCCCAATATAATGCTTAGTATCTAGTAGTCATTCAGGAAACTAAATACTTCTCAAGAGATTGAATGAATGAATGAATGAATGAAAGAAAATATCAAGCATTTACTGGCATCTGTGTGAGACACATGGAAAAACCTCCAATTTAATGAATATTTATTGGGTACCTATAATGTTAGTAGTTTCTAGACATATACTTTAATAAAAGTCAGAAACAAAGACAAAATTTCTAACCTTAAGTTGCTTTCAGAGGAGTAAGAAAAGTTAAATACGTACTCATAAAGAATAGAGCATAATAACAGTGCAATCATGCTACTAAAGTTATCAAACAGGCAATGGACGGCCATGGCCACCAACACATTGTTTTCCAGAATTGTTCTTACAACCACCCTAGTTATACTGGTTAGGTAAGAATGAACCTTTTCTACTTAGTTCAACCAAGACTGACTAATTTTTCAGAAGAACTAACAAATAGGAACAAAGAAAGAAAAAGAAAAATAAATTTTTTTTAAAGACAGACATTTTCAGTCAAGGATAGCCAGAACCTAACCAGGGAATTCTCAGTAGATACCACCTGCTGACATCTGAACTTCCTTGGACATCAGATCCAACTCCTCAGGCCCCTAACTGGCTCACCAAAGATTTGGCCTGACTTAGTTTTCACTCCCTTTCAGGAAACCTTGGGTGGCACTCGCTCTGTGTAAGCTGGCAAGTCCAGCTTCCCTAAGGAAGGAGCGAGCCCTTCCTTTCCCTTTCTGTCCTTTCAGGCTCCTCTCCAGAACTTTAACCCGGCCTGAACTTAAAGGCGGCCACCTCTTTTGCCCTACCTAGAGATCACTTTAATTTTGAGACCCTGGAATTTCTCCTGAAATCTGCCTGAAACTCACCTTTCTCTGTCTTTTTTTTTTTTTTTTAAGTTTAATTTATTTATTTTGAGAGAGACAGAGATAGCATGAGTGGGGGAGGGGCAGAGACAGAGGGTGAGAAAAACCCCAAACAGATTCTCAGCGCAGAGCCCGACATGGGGCTTCCAAGATAATGACCTGAACCTAAATCCAGAGTTAGATGCTTAATCAAGTGAGCCACCCTGGCGCTCCTCTGTCTTTTTTTAAAAATCCCGGCTGGAATATCTGCCTTAGCCTGACCTTTGTCAAGGACAGTTCTACTTTAGGGTATCCAACTGGTTTCCTCTCCTTCCGCTGAACTTATGCTACCTGACCTCATCTATTTTCCCGGAATGCCCCTCCGCCTTCCTCCCAACCTTTGCACGTTTGCACAGTTTACTTGTTCAGGAAGCCTTCCCTGAGCAGCTTAGTCCACAGGGCAGCTCTCCTACATCTGAACTCCGAAAGCTCTGTTTGCTACACTCAGTGCCCTGTAGCTCTGACTCTGATTTATATGTTTACCTGTCTTATTCCTCTGACCACACCCAGACTGTAACCTCCTTAAAGGAAGGAATTGTATTTTATATTTTTCCCCTCCCCCAACCGCACCTACCTGTGACTGAGAACAGTTACTAAGCAACTACAGTATGTAAGTTACCGTCCTGGTGCTTTATGTATGTTATTTCACTTGATCCTCACAATTTTCTCACAAATGAGAAAACTGAGGGTCAGAGAACATGAATAAAAGGCCAAGGCCACACGACTAAAAAGTGGCAGAGCCATGAAGGGAATCCAGGTCCCTCAGCCACCAAAGCCTTGTGGCCTCCAAACCCAGCTGGCACCTCACGCAGAGCAGGCCTACCGGAACTGCTCGCTGCTGACCAAGCTGTTTCCAGGGCCAGGCAGAGAGCCAAGGTACACAACCCAAGGCAGCAGAGCCAGTTTGATCCCTCCCTCCTCCAAAGCCCACATCTAGGTCTCCCTGGGTTCCTGCAGGGTCTCCCTGGCTTCCTGGCACTAACATTCCACCCTGTGCCAATACAGGCAGTAGCCCCAGTCCATTACACAGGTGGCCTATGGGAAGCCCTGATCAAATGCGTAAGACATCAGGAAATGAAAAGTCATAGGCCGCTCCCTAAGGCCACTCAGTTTCACCTCTTGTGTTTTCCTTTCGGGGCCTGTCAGACAACTTTGGGATTGCAGGAACAAGACTTTTGCCAATAAGTCCTGTCTAAAACAGATAGGTTGGGGGGCACCTGGGTGGTTCACTTGGTTAAGAGTCTAACTCTTGAGTTTCTCTCTGCCCCACCCCACCTTGCTCGCTCCTGCATGCGTACACCCTCTCAAAATAAACATACATACATACATAAAGATAGGTTGGAAGAAGCCCTGACACTGTGTAAACTCCAGGTCGGCAGGAAGTCCTGTCTCTCCTGCCTCACCCTGACGCAGGGCCACACCTTCCACATCCCCACAGGGAAGCAGGCTTCTCCACTCTGGTGTTAACCGGTACCATTTACTGAGTACCTATTATGTGCCAAGCACTATATCCAATGCTTCAAATGTTTATATCAATGAATTTTTTTAAAATATGGATTTCTGGGGGCACCTTGGTGACTCAGTTGGTTAAGCATCCAACTTCAGCTCAGGTCATGACCTTGCAGTTCTTAAGTTCAAGCCCCGCGTTGGGCTCTGCACTGATGGCTGCCAGTTCAGGGCCTGAAGCCTGCTTCAGATTCTGTATTTCCCTCTCTTTCTCTGCCTCTCACCTGTTTGTGAGCTCTCTCTCTCTCTCTCTCTCAAAAATAAATAAATAAACATTTTTTAAAGTATGGATTTCTTACCTTTTTAACGTTTTTATTTTTTAGAGAGAGAGAGCATGTGCATGCACATGTGAGTGGGGGATGGGCAGACGGAGAGAGAAAGAGACAATCCCAAGCAGGTTCCATGCTCAGCACAGAGCCCAATGTGGGGCTCAATCCTACAATCCTGGGATCATGACCTGAGCCAAAATCAAGAGTCAGATGCTCAATCGACTGAGTCACCCAGGTGCCCCAATCTCAAAGAATTCTTATTAACATTCTGTGAATACAAGGTCTGGTGCAGTAGTTAGGGATACAAACTCTGGGGTCAAACTGTGCAAGTTCAGAATCACAGCTCCACCACTTACACGTTGCATGGACCTGGTCCTGCTATGCCATGCCTCAATTTCTGCATCTGAAAAATGACAACTACACTAGCACTTAATTCCTAGAATGTATGAGGATTCACTGAATTAATAATGTAAGATGCTCAATACATTTTACTGTTATAATAACTATTATGTAGTCATCATCTCTTTTTGACTGGTGTAGCAACTGAGTGCTAAAAGAACGTAAGTCACTTGCCAAGGTCACATAGTTCGTAAAGAACAAAGCATGAACTTAAATACAGGTCTGGTCTATCTGATTCCAAAGGCACATGGACATCTCAGAAATCCCAGTGCTTGAAGCCTCTCACAGGGAGTATGAAAGAGCCCACAAGGAACCAGGCTAGAACTAAGTTCACAGGGCCAACCTGTATAAGTAGAAATGTTGCAGGGCCCAGAACCAACCCCAAGAATATAGGGTATGGAAATATTTCACTCACCCTAACCCCAGTAATTTTACACAAGTGACTTCAGGCTGAAATGAATATGAAAGGCAGTATTGAAGAGGAAAAAGTCTTAAGAGGACATCACAAAGCCTTAGCAACATGGTTTTTCCAAGGAGGGGGGAATCCTACCCAAGTTCACTTGGTGCCTCGCTAGGGTAGAAGGGATATGAACTGAGTACGAGAACATCAGAAAAAGTTTCGGCACCAATCAGTCCAAGCATTTTTATGCCCCGTTCTCTCTACCCCACCCTCTCCTACTGCCAACCTCCTGATCTGGAGTGAAGCAATAGTAGTTCCCTAAAGATAACTCTGCAGGACTTCAAATTGCCCTTCCTTCTCACTGATGATGTTCTCAGGAGTAGCTAACAAATCTTGTTTCCGGGGCCCCAAGGAACAGACACTCCTGTCCATCTCTGGGGATGCGTGAGGGCAAGCTCTTGTGTCATGAGGAGCTGAAAGACCTGGTGAGGGACGACTGGAGTTGCCATCCCCACCATATTACCTATCACAACATCTTCAAAGGAGCCATTTCCTACCTCCTATGGTCACTGTGTCCTGAAAAGGAGAGTCAGACACTGCAAGGAGCTAGGCTCCTGCCTTTCTCCTGAATCAACCATTTCTAGCATCTGCCTCACTTGTCTGGTTCTGAGAGCTCTCAAAAGCTGCCTAGTATAAGAGTCAGGTACTGAGGGAATTGGGCCCAGAGAGCTTTGTCCAAGAAAAGACCAACCATTAATAACTTGGGACAGGGAGTGAATTTCATTTATCCTTGAAAATTCAGCACCTGATAGTTGGTAGTTAGGTAACAGTATCAGTGAAATTAAATTGTTTTAAAGGTTAGAAAGCCTAGATATTGATTAGAAACAAGCTCCAAACTTGACCTGTTTCCTGTTTGTCAACTTGTCTCTAATTGTCCCAGAATAGGATAACACCTCTGTCACAGAAGCTCTCTGATCCTCTGAATCCTGCTCACAAATCCAAGTGTGGTGATAGCTAAATAGCCAATATCCAATTTCTGAGAACTGGCCTTGATTGCTCAGCAGGGTTTGATGTTTCATCCTCCACTTCCTCACACCCTCACACATTACACACCCAAAAATAAAACAAAGTGAATTTCAGACCAGATTAAGGAAATTTCTAACATCTTTTAATCAGCGCTCTGACAACATGTTACCAGCACATTGCATTAAAAAAGCAGAAGGGCAAACCAGCTCCTTGAATCACTTCCTCTCAGCAACGACCACTTTGACCCCACGCTCCCATCTGCATGCACACACCAGGCACTTGTAACATGCACGTGCATGTTCCCAGCACCCACTCTAAACTAAATGGTGGTGACACAGAATCCATTAGCATGCCACACATGATTCACGTAAGTGTGCCGTGGGCCCCCAGGCAATATTAAGAATACAGCTCCACCCACCCTTCACCGCAGAGGAACACTGGGAGCTAGAGCATGCACATGTGTCTCTGTGCCATGTGTGTTCTGTCAGGTTTTGCAGGGAAAGAGAAAAACATGAAGCAGAGACCCTGATGGCTATGAAAAGAATTTCCTGCTATTTGTCTCAGGGAACCACAAGCAGGAAAGAGCCAGGAAAGTTAATCAAACAAGCATAGCCCATTCCAGAAACTGAATGTGATGCTCAGGGGAAAGTTGTGGGAAGAGGTGGGAGTACAGGAAGGGAAGTCATATCACACCAAAACATGAGAATTCTGTGCAATGGCAAGGAACCCCTCAACTAGGCCCTCCTTCCCCATGGCCAAGGGGGAGGGGGAGTTCCCGACTCCAAAGACTGTCCTCACCACACCCACAGTGGACATCTTCAGGCTACTGAAGTAAACACAGAGCTGTGCAAGAAGAGGCACAAATAGAATTCTCAACCTGCTCATTTGGGGGAAGGCAGGCACAAGACAGAAGAAGCATTCAGGGCTCTGCCACACCCACCCCTGCCTACTAGGTGCTAATCACAGCATCAGACCTTGAGGACAGGAAGGAACGTAAAAGATAATCTCAGCCAAATTCAATTGCATATAAGAAAACCCAAGTCGAGAGTAGGCGAGTAACTTTCTCAAGGCACACTCAGCTCACATAGAACTAGCTCTTCTCACTCCTAGGCTCTCCCCCTACTTCTGGATCTCCCTGAGCCACAGTGTAGGAATATCCCTCCAAAGTGAACTGTATAAAACAACCTTGTCCTCCTTTTCCTCACTCAAGGTAGGGGTATAACCTGATCAGCCCTCCAAACTCGCTAGTGGATGAGAGGAAGAATGGTATTTCCTCCTGTTTATCTCTACTGCCTGGCTTGGAGCCCTTAGGAGATCAATCTTCCATTTCAGAAAAGCCCACTGCTGTGGGTGACAGGGTCTCCACCTCACATCCCAGGCTGCAGCCCCGCTGTCTGCATGCTCACAGGGTGAAGCAGCTAAGCTTCATGGAAAGCTCTACCCCCCAGTGCAACTGCCCCTTTCAGGGCACAGCCCCTATAGAGCCCTGAACTCCTCCCTTGTTCCTCTCCCCTCCCATTGTGACCCCAGGGGACATACAAGAGAAGTGAAGCCACCCTGAGGGGAGAGAAGAAAATGAAGGGTGAAAGGAAAATGTGAATAAAGGATGCTGCTTCAAAATGCCTCCCTATCATAAATAAATGTCAGCGTGATTTCATCCATTCTCAGGATGGAATGTATCCTTCCAACAGCCCAGAGAAAGAAAGGAAGCAACATTGTTTTTTTTGTTTGTTTTTTTTTTTAATTTTTTTTTTTAATGTTTTATTTATTTCTAGGAGAGAGAGAGAGACAGCGTGAGCAGGGGAGGGTCAGAGAGAGAGGGAGTCACAGACTGAAACAGGCTCCAGGCTCTGAGCTGGCAGTCAGCACAGAGCCCGACGCGGGGCTCGAACCCACGAACGGCGAGATCATGACCCAAGCGAAAGTCGGACGCTTAACCGACTAAGCCACCCAGGCGCCCCAAGGAAGCAACATTGTTGATCCACAGGGGGATGATACCCAAACTGTGGGTGACTAAAGAAGCCAAGATTCCATTGCCTTCCAGAATCCAGACATCCAGCCCCCACTCAGTAGTCTCCACTATCACTGTTTGAGAAATTCTGCTTTTTCCAAAAAACTGCTAGATCCATGAATTCAACAAAGTTGCAGGATATAAAATCAATGCACAGAAATCTATTGCATTACTATATACCAATAATGAAGCAACAGAAAGAGAAATCAAGGAATTGACACCATTTACTATTGTAGCAAAAACCATAAAATATCTAGCAATAAACATAACCAAAGAGGTGAAAAATCTATACATCAAAAACTGTAGAAGCTTACAAAAGAAACTGAAGAAGACACACAAGAATGGAAAAATATTCCATGCTCCTGGATTGGAAGAACAAACATTGTTAAAATGTCAATACTACTCAAAACAATCTACATATTCAACGCAATCCCTATCAAAATAACACCAGCATTCTTCACAGAACTAGAACAAACAATCCTAAAATTTGTATGGAACCAGAAAAGACCCCGAATAGCCAAAGCAATCTCGGGAAAAAGAAAAAAAACCCCACAAAGCTGGAGGCATCATAATCCTGGACTTCAAGACATATTACAAAGCTGTAATCATCAAGACAGTACGGTACTGGCACAAAAACAGACACTCAGATCAGTGCAGAATAGAGAACCCAGAAATGGTCTCACAAATGTATGGCCAACTAATCTTTGACAAAGCAAGAAGGAATATCCAATGGAATAAAGACAGTCTCTTCAGCAAATGGTGCTTGGAAAACTGACAATGACATGCAAAAAATGAACCTGGACCACTTTCTTACACCATACACAAAAATAAACTCAAAATGGATGAAAGACCTAAATATAAGACAGGAAGCCATCAAAATCCTAGAGGAGAAAGCTGGCAAAAACCTCTTTGACCTTGGCCGCAACAACTTCTTCCACATCTCCAGAGGCAAGGGAAATAAAAGCAAAAATAAACTATTGGGACCTCATCAAAATAAAAAGCTTCTGCACAGTGAAGGAAACAATCAGCTAAACTAAAAGTAACAGATGAAATGGGAGGTAAAAGTTTAGTGTCCAAAATCTATAAAGAACTTATCAAACTCAACACCCAAAAAATGAATAATCCAGTGAAGAAATGGGCAAAAGACATGAATAGACACTTCTCCAAAGAAGACATCCAGATGGCGAATAGACACGTGAAAAAATGCTCAAAATCACTCATCATCAGGGAAGTAACAAACCAAAATCACAATGAGATCCTACCTCACACCTGTCAGAATGACTAACATTAACAATTCAGGCAACAACAGATGTTGGAGAGGATGCAGAAAAAGAGGATCTCTTCTTGCACTGCTGGTGGGAATGCAAACTAGTACAGCCACTCTGGAAAACAGTATGGCGGTTCCTCAAAAAAATTAAAAATAGAACTACCCTATGACCCAGCAACTGCACTACTAGGTATTTATCCAAAGGATACAAGTGTGCTGTTTCAAAGGGGCACGTGCACCCCAATGTTTATAGCAGAGCTATCGACAATAGCCAAAGTATGGGAAGGACCCAAATGTCCATCGACGGATGAATAGATAAAGATGTGGTATATATATACAATGGAGTATTACTCTGCAATCAAAATAAATGGAATCTTGCCATTTGCACCTATGTGGATGGAACTAGAGGGTATTATCCTAAGCGAAATTAGCCAGTCAGAGAAAGACAAATATCATATGACTTCACTCATATGAGGAATTTAAGATACTAAACAAATAATCATAAGGGAAAGAAAGCAAAAATAATATAAGAACAGAGAGAAGGAAAAAACATAAGAGACTCTTAAATATAGAGAACAAACAGAGGGTTGCTGTAGGGGTTGTGGGAGGGGGGTTGGGCTAAATGGGTAAGGGGCATTAAAAATTTTCTCCTGAAATCATTGTTGTACTATATGCTAACTAACTTGGATGTAAATTAAACAATAAATAAATTAATTAAAAATTTTTTTTAAAGTAAAAAGAAATTCTGCTTTCAGTTGATTTAGGGTGAGACCTATAGATTCTCAGTTTTTAACAAACACCCCAGATAATTCTGATACAGATGTTCAAGGACCATCTAAGAGAAGTCCTACCTCCTCACTGCCCCACCTGACACTGAGTGGCTAAAAGTATGTGTTGTGAAGTCTCCAGGGCCTGGCTTCCAACTGGCTCTAGTGCATGAGCTGCAAAGCCCTGAGCAGATAACTGCACTTGAGTCGCCTGCATCTGTAAAATGGAGCTTATGAAAGTACCCACTCCATTGCATGTGCTGTTGTGGTTATCTAGCTATTTAAAGTGCTTAGCACACTACCTGGTAGGTAGAACACACACAGTGTTTGTTGGGTATGAGTTTTGTTCTACGAGTCATTAGTGGTACCATAATTAGTAAGCACACTATATTTGTGGGCTATTAGTATTTTATATTGCAATATGTACACACTAAACTCATTTCTCACAAGAAATGGACAGATCAAGTGATAGACAGATCTCAGCTATAGGGTTTCTAGAGCTAGCAGCTTCATTATTAGCTTAATCCTAAATACCTCTTCCCTATGCCTTGCTAGTTTCAATAACCCCCTTCTGCCCCTGGACACTGGGCCCTCAACAAAAGTTTAAATTAAAAAAAAATTTAAGCTGGGTGGCTTAGTCGGTTAAGCATCTGACTTTCGCTTAGGTCATGATTTTGCGGTTCGTGGGTTCGAGCCCCGCATCGGGCTCTGTGCTGACTGCCAGCTCAGAGCCTGGACCCAATTTCAGAGTCTGTATCTCCCTCTCTCTCTGACCCTCCCCTGGTCACACTGTCTCTCTCTCTCTCCTAGAAATAAATAAAAAATATTAAAAAATGTTTAAGCTTATTTATTTATTTGGAGAAATACAAAGAATGAGTGGAGGAGGGTAGAGAGAGAGGGAGACAGAGACTCCCAATCTGCCCTGTCAGCACAGAGCCCAATGCAGGGCTTGAACCCACAAATTGTGAGATCTGAGCTGAAACCAAGAGTCCTATGTTTAACCAACTTAGCCACCCGGTACCCCAAAAGTTTGAATTTACATTGTGCATTTTTATGTTTTATAACGATGCCAAGTGCTTTGCGGGGTATGTTCTGATTGCCTGTTCTTCTCTATTAACTTTTCCAAAGCCCTTCCTTGCCTTCCCTGCTTTTTACCTTCCCCCTCCATCAACTTACAGCCCCCATTTTCCAGAAGACTTATAGGCAGTTAATGTGACCCCCAGGCTAAGAATATCTGTCTGGAAGAAATCCTGAAAAATCACTCTGATTAACAGAAAAGGCTGATGGAGAGTAGAGCTCAGGCCTGTGCATCCATGCTCTTGTGCTGAGAACAGGGCTAAGCTGAGGGACAGGCTCCGGGCACGCTCCCTCGTCTCAGTCATTGCCTCCACCACCTCCTTACCCTGGCCTGGCCTCCTCCTCAGCCTCTTCCCACTGCCCAGACAGTAATTCCACCTGGACCATCCGCAGACATCTCCTCCAAATACATCCCAAACTGCATATAGCATCTCAGTCCCAAACCAGCTTATCCCTCATCCTCATCTCAGGGTTAATGGCACCTGATCCACCCAAGAGCCCAAACCAGACGCAGCTCCAAGTTATCGTCAGCACCCCCACCAACCACCACCCCCTTGGTCACTCACCAAGGCCTGACAGTTCTTCATATGGCTCTCCCGCCTCTGCTCTCCCAGCTCAGATCTCAGACTCCAGGGCAGACTCCCAGCAGCTGCAACACACCAGCTGCCAGAGCGCGTGTCCTGAAATACAATCTGACCAGGTCACTTCCCACTGAAATCCTCTGATAGTTCCCCACTCACAGGAGTTCAAACTCCTTAGGCTGGGTGTCAAGACTTTCACAATTTGGGAGGGCTCTAACCCTCCTGCTAGCAAAGAGAGCACCCAAATAAGATGAGGCCAAAAAAATACCCACCACTCTATTCTAGCTAAGGAGGCCAGCCACCCAGGGAACATGACATCTAGGGGTCAGTTGCCTCTCACACAGACATCACCAAAGTTTATTTTTATCTGATGGTGGATCCTTGGGCCCTGAAGGAATGATACAGGCTTCATCGAGGAAGAAGGAAGATATATATGGCAAGGGCATTCAAACAGCAGAGCCTAAGCTCTTTTAGCCAAAGCACCTCATTGTGCAGCCAGCAAAGCTAAGGACTAGAGAAACAAATCTACTAACTCAAGGTCAGAGATTTAGCCACACCACCAGAGCTCAGGTCCCTCCCATCCCACAATTCTGCTTCTTTGCCAAGAGGCCTAAAAGACTCTCCCAAGCACAACCGTGTGGGATTCCCACAACCTGCCCTTTTTTCTGAACGTAACTCAGGACCCCCTACTGCACTATACAAGTCTGCAGATTCCCAGGTGACTTGGAAAGAACAGAAACAGGAAGGCTAGAGCTTTGGCACCAGTTCAGAGTGGAACTCCTAGGGCCAAACACAACGGCCTTTGATTATCGGGGGGGGTGGGGGGGGGGTAGAAAAGGCCCATTGTCTTGGTGGGTGGAACCAAACCATAACAGGAGCAAGAAAACCAGTTTTGTGCCCAGAGATGGGGACTTGACCCTCAAATATCAGGGTGGAGAGAGGGAAGGGAGAAGAAAACAGAGGCAATTGCAACAGTTCTTACTCACTCCTGGTTTTGTTTGTTTGTTTGTTTTCCCTCACATAGAGCTCTGCATGGCATCTGAGTCCCCCAGGATCTAGGGGGACCAGGAAAAGGCGTCGCTTCCTAGAGGGTGGAGGAATCAGGATGAGATTTAGATGGCTCCATTATGAGACTGTTAGTAGAGAAAGCAGCCACTCTACCATTTCCTTAATTGCTGGTGAAAGAAACAAAAAACAAAAAAACAAAACAAACTCAGAGCTACACATCCACCCCCTCAACAAAGGAAACAAACCCTTCCTGCAAAACTGCAAGAAACAGGAGGGAAAGAGTCGAAAAGCCTGAGCCTTAAACAACATTATTTCATGAGCACATTGTCCCCCTACACCAAGTCCAAAGCTACTTGATATGATTCCTAGTGGCCGGAATGTCAGTTTGCCCCATGAGAGGTCTTTGACCATATTCCTTGATGCCTAGAGATTTGTTCCTTTGGGTCTGACCCATTGAGATAATGGACCATTTAGATTGAAGGACAAAGTCTCATACTTACCCTCAACACAAAGTCCACGGTTTCTAGGCCAGGAGGGTTGTTGGGAGGGGCATCTTCTGTTTCTCCCTTCCTACCCTTGCACCTGCTGTTCCTTCGCCTGTAACACCCTTCCCTTTCCTGCTCATGTCCTCAGCTCATGACCTGCTCATGGGGACTTGACCCTCAAATATCAGGGTGGAGAGAGGGAAGGGAGAAGAAAACAGAGGCTCTCGCACAGACCTTGAAGGGGCTCCCACAGGCAGATGAATGCTTCCCTCTCTGTGCTCCCACAGCACACTGAACTTAGCTCTATTTGTAACATCCTGGAGTAATGATATTTAATGTTTTTATTTTTGAAAACTAAGTATGGAAAAGAAAACCATTTCCCATCTGTAATGTAGACTTGTCAAATTACTTAACATTTCGGCTTATTTCTTCTGGTCTCTTCTTCCAGGTAACAGACTATAACTTTCTGGAATGCAAAGACCAAATACTTTCTTTTTCCAGCTCTTACAGTTCTGGAGGTCAGAAGTCCAAAATAGGTCCCACTTGGATAAAATCCAGGTGTTGGTACACTGGTATGTCTTCTGGAGGTTCAAGAGGCATATCTGCCTCTCCACCTGATCCCATTTCTAGAGGCTGCCTGTATTCTCAGCTCATATACCACCACCACCCTCGGCCCTCAAAGCCAACAAAGGCAGGTGGACTTGCTCACATCCTTGCTGCAGGTCTCCAACACCGGCTCTCCTGCTTCCTTCTCTCACTGACAAGGACCCTGTGACTGCTCATGGATATCACCAGGATAACCCAGGGTACTCTTGCCATCTCAAGACCTTCATCACATCTGCAAAGTCCCTTTTGCCAAATTAAGTAATCCCCACAGGTTCCGGGGTCCGGATGTGGATACTTGGCAGAGGCCATTACTCTGCATACCACACATACCTTCTCTAAATTCTACAATAGAAATTTGCTTTGCCTTCCTTCTCTTTCACTTTTCTTCTGACACACAGGCAAGAGCCCAAACTTTCAGGTGAAGCATACCAGTCAGTCGTTAACTGGCTGGATGACCTTGGACCTCATTGCTTCACCACATTTACCCTCTTTTTTTCTCACCTGTAGCACAAGGATACTCACAGTGCATTAGGAAAAGACAGTAAAATTGTAAGTTAAACTGTCTGGCATGTGATTAGCCCATTATAACCAATTCCTTCCATCCTTGCCTTCACCATCCCACTGTCTCCTCCTTTGTCTCCTTTCTCTTCATTTAGCAAAGAAGGCCCTACTACCCACTTCTTGTGATTCTGCTTCAGTGCTTCTTGGTGTCTTGATAATGGGGTTTTGAGGTACTGGTGGGGTTCAGAGCTGATGGCCAAGAAAGAATTCTTGAAGACGTTTTTGGTGCAAAAAGGTAATTTTATTAAAGCACAGAGACAGGACCCATGGGCAGGAAGAGCTACACTGGGGTTGGGGAGAGTGACAGCTTATATACTGTGGAGTTTGGGGGGTAGGTAAAGTCAAAGGAAGTTTTTTTAAAGCGATTTCCATATGCTAAAGAGGACTTACAGATTATTGGAGGCCTAGCTATTGTCAAGCTAAGGTTGTTTTTACCTCTAGTAAAGCATTATCATTAAGATAGTAGGGAGTTCCTGATCAGGCTATTGATGAGGTATTTGTAAACTTATGGAGACTATCAGTTTAACCATTTGTTTTCTGTCCTTTCCCTTGTTCTTGGGCAGCCAGGAGTGCCTGAGGAATATCACACATATCCCACCTTGGTTGTGCTTGGCCCTCAGCTTGCCTTATGGTCCTTCATCATCTGATATCTGAAGGAGAGGTCTGGGCTTTTTAAAAGTCCTTGTAGTGGCTCAGTCGGTTAAACATCTGACCAGCTCAGGTCATAATCGCATGGCTTATGGGTTCAAGCCCCATGTCAGCCTCTGTGCTGACAGCTCAGAGCCTGGGGCCTGCTTCGGATTCTGTGTCTCCCTCTCTCTGCCCCTCCCCCCACTCATGCTCTCTCTCTGTCTCTTAAAAATAAACATTAAAAATTATTTAAAAGTCCTTTTATGCTCACATAAAACTTATATAGAATTGCTTGTAACTTCCACATGACAGTCCCAATTCTCCCCTGTTAATCTATACATTCATTTCCTTGTTTCATCCTTCTGCAGTCTTTCTCCATACTCCTAAAAAAGGATAGTGCAGAGACAGGAGGGAGGCCTGGCCACAGCAGGGAATTCCTCTGGCAGGATGAATGCTGTTTGCAAGATGTCCACTAAAGCCCCCTTCTAGGCTCAGCTTACAGCAAGACCACTGAACTCTAGGACACATTCCCAGACTCTGAGGGACAGTAACTGTGACAGAAGCTACACACCCTCTGGGGATCCTGCCATCAGATTAATACATTTTTCAGAATGTTGTTCATAAGTTATTGCGACCCAACCCTTCCATTCCCAGAAGGGACTTTCCCCTATCATTTTCATCTCCATCTGGCCTTCCAGGGCAGTGGCTAAAAAGTGCCTCCCCACCCAGGTGACCAGGGTGGCACCTTTACCTAATCCCATAATTGTAATGGCTCATACACTCAGCACTCATCCTGAGGGCTGTTACCTAGCCATAGTCTTCATAAAAAAATCCCATGAGTGTTACCATCCCTGTTTTAACAGATTAAAAAAAAAAAAAAACTGAGATGGAGAAATTAAGTAATTTACCCAACATCCCACAACTCATATTTTACCCTCATCTCCCCCCCAAATAATGTTAATAATTTATCTGGGAAGAGAACACCTGATATTTCGAGGTCTCCTGAATGAAATCTACCTTCCAGACGATTTTTGCTCCCTCACCCCATTTGCAGGACTCAAAAGTCAGTACTTTGTTTTCCATCTTACCCTTCACTTATGCTGGTGTTCCCTCACACCACCGTCGCAATGCACATCCCATAAAAACTTGCTTTTATGAACCTCAATCTCTTTGGGGAAGAAAGTATCTGGTCCTCATGAAAAGGCATTCTTACTGAATTGTCAACCATTTGCACAGCTTTTCTCTGGCCACAAAAGAGGTACAATAGAAAAAGAAGATGTAATGAGAAGCAGGAGTCTGGGAGAGCTCGTGGAATGGTCATAAAGGGGAGGAAATTCTAAATGCAGAAAGAGTCATAAAACACACCCAGAGTTTGTGGCCTTGAACAATGGCAGCCCCACCTGTCTCTTTCCATGCCTGTTGGCATCTGACTTCCTTCTTGGCCTGCCCCTCCTGGGCTTGTCTCAGACCAGTACTAGAGACCTGGGACTGGGGCCAAACCGGAGCACAGAGCACTGAGCTGTGTGGGTGGAGAGGGCAGAGAAGGATGGAAAGCATTCACCAAACAGAGGACCTGACTCACCTCTGAATACAGCACTTGGGCACGGAATGGATTAGTAAGGGCTGCATGACAGGACTGAAGGTCTAAGGAGTTTAGTAAAGAGTCTACTTGCTTACTGCTGTCTGACTGAGAGCAAAGGGGAGGGTGTGGGAGGCATCACAGCATCTCCCATTTAGAAACCCATTGTTCCTCCCTTCTCCCTCCGTTGGGTTACATTCCTGTATCCAAAGGTCACTTGTTCACTGAGTTGGGTTCCAGGAAAAACAAATCTCAGCTGAATCTTAAAGACCCAAGCACTCAATTCAGCTCAGGAGTATCTGTCATCTTAGTGACGACCAGATACAAATATGTTTTAAAAGTCCAGCAGAAAATTTTGACTAGAGCCTTTGCACTCACAATCCCTCTGAGGAATGCTGAGCTACACACCAAGGGAAGAAGGAACCTGGGGACCTTTATGTTTATACCTCATCCAATACTCAGAATCACCCTTTGAAGTAAATGCTATTATCCCTATTTTGCAAATAAGAAACCAAAACTGCAAGAAGTCAATTAACTTGTCTCATCTCCAGGAACTGGTAAAAAATGGAACCAAGACTCAGACTCACATACTTCTGAACCTCATGTTTTCACTCCACACTATCCTACCTACTAGAATTCAAAGAAAGGAAAGATGACTGGTTCTAGCAGAGATACAATGGGCGTCAGTCTGAGATGGGCTTTAGGATTGAATGATACTTCAGGAGGCCAAGCAGCAAGGCAAGGGCACTATAGGAATAAGGGAAAGAATTAGGATAAATTCAGACACGAGAAAGCAAACCGCAGGTTGAGCAAGGCAGCAATTGGGGGCTCTAAATGGCAGCCTAAGGAATTTGAACTTACCTACAGATGAGTAACTGGGAAGCTTTAAGAAACTCAACAGCATCACAAAATTGCATTGCCAGAAAAAGGATTCTGGTAGGCAAAACGGGAGGCAAGATGACAGGGATATGGTTCTCAACTCTGGCAACTCATTACTTCCCTGGAAGCCTTTTTTGTTTGCTTTTCTTTCTTTAAGTTTTCATTTTAACATACTCTCAGACCTTCAAAACTGTTCCAAAAACAGTCAAAGTTCCCACATACCCCTCACTCAACTTCCCCAAATATAAATATCATAGGTAAGTATAGTACAATTACCAAAATCAATAAATTATCATTGATATAATACAATGAACTGATCGGGGCGCCTGGGCGGCTCAGTCGGTTGGATGTCCGACTTTGGCTCAGGTCTTGATCTCACAGTCCGTGGGTTTGAGCCCCATGTCCGGCTCTATGCTGACAGCTCAGAGCCTGAAGCTGCTTCCGATCTTGTGTCTCCCTCTCTCTCTGCCACTCCCCTTCTCACTGTCTGTCTCTGTCTATAAAATAAAATAAAATAAAATAAAATAAAATAAAATAAAATAAAATAAAATAATAAAATAAAATAAAATAAAGACATAAATTTTAAAAAAAAATACAATGAACTGATCTACCGATCTTGTTCAAATTCCATCAGCCTTTCCACTAAGGCCCTTTTTCTGGACTAGGAACTGATCTAGAATCAAACATTGTATTTGGCAGTTTTTTTCTCCTTAGTCTCCTTTAATCTGGGCCACTTCCTGAGATTTTCTTTTGTCTTCATTAACTTTTTTAAGAGCATTGGCCAATTATTCTGTGAAGTGACCCTCAGTTTGGGCTTCCCTAAAATAGCCTCATGATTAAATTTAGACTATGCACTTTTGGCCAGAATGCCACAGAAGCGGTTACATGCCTTCTCAGTCCATCATATCAGGCCCGTGATATTGATATCTCTCCCATTACTGGTGATGCTAATATTGAACATTTGGCTAAGCTTTCTCTATAAAATAATTTTTTTTACTTGGAAGATTTTAAAAACTACAAATGTCTGGGCCACACCACAGACCAATCAAATCAGACTCTCTGGGGATAAGTCAGACATTGATAGGTTTTAAATGCCCTTCAGGTGATTGTAACCAGCATCCAGGGCTGGAAACCACCACTTTAAACAATGAAGATTAAAATACTAGAAATCAGTAAGGAAGCCATTCCTCAGGCCTCTCTTGTTAAAAGAACAGCCAGTTCCAGGCACAGATAAATGTATTTGGACTTTGGCATGGACTTATAGGAGGAGAAAGCAAAGGCCAAAAAATCCCCTGATTGAGAAAGTGATGGGTAGACTTTCTATTTCAGCAGTAGACTGCTCCCTATTTTATTTTATTTTTTTATTTTTTTTAATGTTTTTTTTTATTTATTTCTAGGAGAGAGAGAGAGAGAGAGACAGCGTGAGCAGGGCAGAGAGAGAGGGAGTCACAGACTGAAACAGGCTCCAGGCTCTGAGCTGGCAGTCAGCACAGAGCCCAATGCGAGGCTCGAACCCACGAACTGCGAGATCATGACCCAAGCGAAAGTCGGACGCTTAACCGACTAAGCCACCCAGGCGCCCCAACTGCTCTCTATTTTAAAAAAGGAAGGCAGGGAGTGCCTGGGTGGCTCAGTCGGTTGAGCGTCCAACTCTTGAGTTCAGCTCAGGTCATGATCTCACAGTTCATGGGATGGAGCCCTGTATTAGGCTATGTCTATACTGACAGTGTGGGGCCTGCTTGGGATTCTCTCTCTTTCCCTCTCTCTCTCTCTCTTCCCTTCCCCTGCACTTCTCTCAAAAATAAATAAGTACACATTAAAAAAAAGAAGAAGAAGAAGAAGAAGAAGAAGAAGGCAGGATGCTAAGTGTCCAGCCCTTCATATGTGCCCTATAAAAGCACCATATAATTTTACTGTCATGAACCTGACATGAGCTCCTAATTGCCACTGAGGGAGGAAATTATAAATCATGTACTATAAATACACGACCACACTTGCAAAGATGAGCACTTCCGGGTACAGTTGAATGGATTATTCATGGAATCTAAGTGAGAGGTACCCGATCTCCCTTAAACAATCTTGCCCTGCCCACTTGGTCTTTGTCCTTAATCTCTTCTGAAGTAAGTAAGGACCCTGTTGTAAATTTCATGAAATAGGAAAATGTACAAATCTCCTGACACCAGGCTGTTGAAGCAATGATATTGGGCTCAACTTCCTTAGCGTTATCTTGAGGTTTCCATAAAGGGATTTCATCAACCCCTCCCTTGGAGGGGCCATCTGATAACATGCAAAGAGGAACACAAATTTAACCCAAATCCAGAGTCAGGAAGGACCCTGATGAGAACTACCCCTAAAGTATTCACAAACTACTGGCATCTGGTGCTGCTGGTGCAGGAGGAGCTGCTGCTCGGCAATGAGTGACAGAAGAGAGAGCACCTCTAACTCTCAGGGAGCACTACAAAAAGATTTAACTCAATTATCCCTCAATTATTACAAAACCAGGTATCCCTCAAGCCTCTCTATGGGGTCTCACTGAGAGGCTGGCACATAATTAAATGCTAATACTTCAGTGAAATAATTTATAGAAGGGTGGGACCAATGAGGTCAGGAATGGCTGGGAAAGGTTTCACAAAAGAGGCAGGATTCAGGTTAGGCCTCTGAGTGGTCAAGTCTTAGGAAACAGAGACAGGGAAAAACGCAAGCACGGGGAGCCAGGTGTTGGGTACTACTGTAGACGCTAATCCAGAGGGGGCTTTCTGGAATGAGAGCAAGTTTGTATGATATTTTATTTATCCCTCCCAAACTCCTACCATTTATTTCAGAGGATGCTGAGTCTCAGAAAGGTAAAGTAACTTGCCAAGGTTGGTGGTGGATCTGGGATTAGCAAGCAGATATGTGTAACTCCACAGCCCACCACTGAGAGAAGACTGCACATGGTATGTTTCGGAAAGAGGAAGGAGCAAGAACTATGGTGGGAAAATAAGATTAAGAAATAGGGAAGTTAGGTAAGCTTGCTAAGATGAGACCATATGTTGTACACATGAAAACTAGACAAGAGTCATTTGAACTTGATCTTGTAGTTACACAAGAGCCACTAACGATTTTGAGAAAGAAAGCAATCCAAAGCAATGCCTTGAGCAAAGACCAAAGGGAATAGTGGCAAAAATGGGGGTTCTGGGTTCCTACACCAAAGAGATGCCACTAAGAACAGCAAAGAGGACTGTGAGATACAGGAGAGTGAGAACTGAACTAAGCGTCAGAAGCTTAGGTTTAAATCCAAAAAAGTTACGTGCTAAAGTCATGCCTTCATTAGGCAAGCCACACACTCTCTCTGGACTTCAGTTTCTTCTCAACCAGAAATGAGGTGAAGTGAAAACTAATCCCTTAAATGACTTCTAAAGCTTTGCTACTCAAAGTGTGGTCTACCAACCAGTAGCAACGGCATCATCTATATTAGAAATGCAGAATCTCAGAAAGAGAGAGAGAGGAAGAAAGAAAGAAAGAAAAAGAGAAAGGAAGGAAGGAGGGAAGGAAGGAAGGAAGGGAGGGAGGAAGGAAGGAAGGAAGGAAGGGAGGGAGGGAGGAAGGAAGGAAGGAAGGAAGGAAGGAACGAACGAACGAATGAACGAACGAACCTCAGGCTCCACCAGAGGAATCAGACCTATATTTCAACAACGTGATCTGTAAGCAAATTAAAGTTTGAGACAATTCTTTAAGTGTGTTCAGTTCTAAAATGCAATGGTTTCTATCACTTGACAGGAAAAAAAAATTATCTATTTACTTCATTTGTGTCCAATTCTTTTTTTCACTTATTTTTTCCTAATCCTAACACTGCAGCCACCCCCACCCCCACACTTGCTCAAGCGTGAGGAGAGTTCTTAGAAAACACCAGTGGGGCACCGCTGCCATCTCATGGCCATGACCAGTAAATGCACTTAATATCACCTTGCCAGGGAAGCAGGTAGGATTGGCAGAGGGTGAAGTCCAAGTCACAGATTAGATAAGAGAATCACAACCACCCACAATGACTGGAAGGAGCTATCAGAAAGATAGCCTACATCATACAGTAATGTTGCATTTCAAAGGGTAGTTTTTATAATACCTAACAAAATGTGGTATTAGTGAGGAAATTGGCTTCCAAGCCAAGCTCTGCCCTTGTAACCTTAAAAAAAAGAATCACTATGACACATTTTCAGACATCCAGCCCCTGCCTGAACTCTGCCAGTAAACTTGTCATTTTCTAAGGAAATTTACTTTGCTGTGGCAGCTCTTTCTCATCCTGAACCAAATGGGTCTGATGCAGTCTCACCAATCTGAATCCTACTCTCTGTAGGCACTGAAATACATCTAATACCTTTCACACAACAGACCTTTCCCAGATGACGATTCTGAAGCCCCTACACTCTCCTGTCCCTTTCCAATGAGCAAGGGAAGTGTGTCTAGTGCAATGGAAACTCGGTATTCTAACCAGAGTGTTAGAAACTCAGAGTGTGCAGGGCGCCTGGGTGGCTTAGTCGGTTAAGCATCCGACTTTCGCTTAGGTCATGATCTTGCGGTTCGTGGGTTCAAGCCCCACGTCGGGCTCTGTGCTGACTGCTGGCTCAGAGCCTGGAGCCTATTTCAGAGTCTGTGTCTCCCTCTCTCTCTGACCCTCCCCTGCTCACACTGTCTCTCTCTCTCTCTCTCTCCTAGAAATAAATAAAAATATTTTTTAAAAAAATTTAGAAACTCAGAGTGCTCTAACCAGAGCAGCAGAACCACAGAGCCACCCACTTCTCCATTCTGGGCACTAGACCTGCGTGAGAAAGCCACCTACTACAACAGTTGATTTGATGACACTGGTTTTTCCTACTTGTGCAGCTGCTCAGTCACCCCACACCTCTGTTGGCGTATGCTTTTCATTCAGTTTTATTTTTTAAGAAATATTTATTAGAGCCTGCTATACACTATCCCCTAGAGACACAAAAATGAACCAGACCTGGCCCCTGCCCTCACTGATCTGAGTTATGGAGGCAACCCAATGCAAAGCCAAATCATCGGGGCGCCTGGGTGACTCAGTCAGGTGAGCATCTGACTTGGTTTCAGCTCAGGTTATGATCTCAGGGCTGTGGGGTTGAGCCCCACGTCAGTCTCCATGCTGAGCATGAAGATAGCCTGAGATTCTCTACCTCCGTGCTTCTCCCCTGCTCTTTCTCTCCAAAATAATAATAATAATAATAATAATAATAATAATAATAATAATAAAATCTGGGCACCTGGGTGCCCAGTCAGTTAAGCATCCAACTCTAGACTTCAACTCAGGTCAGGACTCACTATTTATGAGATTGAACCCCTCATAGGGCTCTATGCTGATAGTGTAGAGCCTGCTTGGGATTCTCTCTCTGCCCCTCTCCCACTGGCATATACTCTCACTCTCTCAAAATAAATAAAATAAACACTGAAATAATAATAATGATGAAATAAAAAATAAAAATATGGATGTAAAAAAAAAAAACAGACCATTAGAGTTCAGCAGGAAATACCTCAACAGAGGTAAACACAGGCTTTTGGAGGCCATTTCAGTAACCCCTGTTAAAAATCTTCCACTCTTGCTTTCTGGGCTTAGTCTTCTTCATTTCAAAGTCAAAGTGAAAGAAAAATAGTAATAATCAAAATGTCCCAGATGGTCATGACTGAGCCAGACATTTCCTTCTGGTTAATCCAAGGCATCTGTGGGCTCCTTCTAAATGTCCACATTAGAGTTCACCACAGCTGCAAATGTGACAGCCAGCAGCTGCACATGGAGAGAAATTCAAGCAGGTAGGGAAATCTGAGTGTTAGTCCTGTGGCTCTGTGGTTAACTGACTACATGATGGTGCACAAATCCTATAACTTCTCTGTGCCTTAATTTCCTCTCTGAACTGGAGCAGTTGCCCGTGGGCCTCTATGTCTAGTGGGAGTCCCACAGAGGCAGTTTTACACTTCCTTCTCGATAGCCACCACCTAGCAAACACTGGGCACACGTTAGGGGCTCAAATGTCTACTGAATATATGTATGAATAGATGATTATTAGAATAGCATGAATCATGGAATCAATCAACAAATGATTCTGAATGTCTACTAAGTACACTGTAGAGTATGGAAACCAAATAGTGGCAAAATGGTATTTTCTCCCCACTTTCCCCTTACCTTCTTCCTGAAAGGGCAGCTTTTTAAGTCAGAGACACTGTGTTAACACAAATAATGTTCTTGATATGTGCTCTAAGTAGTTGTCAAAATGAACAAGAAAAAGTCTGTTTCTCTTGGGTGTGTTTTATATCAATGGACCTGAGGGACCCAAAGCCCCCTCCCATGGTGCATAGCACCCGACACCAGACCCCAAGTCCTTGGAGGGGGAAACCAGACAGAGGGAATGACAGGGAGCCAGGACTGAGGGGACCTGGAGGAAGGGCTGAGGAGGAGCTCACTGATCCCCCAGCAGCCTGGGAGTGGACTGGTGGACAACTCGATGGGCAAAAGAAAGCACCCCCGCAAGGTCCCTTGTAGTGCGTGACCATCCATAAGTGAAATTTTCTTTCTGGTAATGGACTGCACTTTCACATGCTTCCTACATGCCAGGCCTAGTTAAAGTATTACAAGAATATCACTTAATTCAACAAACATTGATAGAGCACTCCCAAAGCGTCAGGGCCTACATGAGTTCTAGAACACAAAAATGAACACACAACAACCCTCCCCTCAAAGATCCCTGTCCAATTAGCTCCATGCTCCTCCTTTACATTGCCCTCCTCTTGGCCCTCCACCAATCTAAATGCCACCCACCCTCGAGAACTGCACCCCCCCAAGCTCCACCTACCCAGAGTGCCTTAGTGACTCTGAGCCCACAGTGAACTCCTGCCACTTCTGACATTTGGTTCCACTTCCACCTCTAGGTTTTATGAATATATGTCATCTCGCTAGTTAGATTTGAGCATCCTGAGGATAGAGACCATTGTTAGAATTTTCCAGAGAGAGGCACCTGGGTGGCTCAGCCAGTTAAGCATCCAGCTCTCAATTTCGGCTCACATCACAACCTCATCCTTCTCCAGCTCCTCGCTGGGCATGAAGTCTGCTTAAGATTCTCCCTCTTCCCCAGTCATGGGTCACTCGTTCTCTCTTTCAAAAAAACTTTTTTCCAGGGAAACCACATCAGTGGTTCATATCTGACCAAGCTCAGACCAAGCCCCAAGCCTTCAACTGGAGGATAATCCCTTTTGTGACTGGCTCCATGCAGGTGCTTTATAAACTCTCTAGTAGCAAAGTCTATAATCAGCTCTCCAACACGTCAATAAGCAGTGATAATGTGAAAATTGAGAGGGTAAGAATGATCACACAGAAATCAAAGAGAGTTTGACTCATGCCTTGCCTCTTCCCTCCTCTTAGGTAAAACAAAGTTACGCCTTTCTCCCTCCTGCCTCAAGGCTGCCAGCGAGTACTTCCTTGTTAATCTTCCCTGCAGCCCTCACAAATACCACTTGGCATTCAAGCCCAGCCTCTCCTCTTTCTTTGAGCACATTTCCTAAAGTGTCTGAAACGGGTCAAGTTTAGTAAGCGCTGATGTTCCGTAACCCTTAGTGGTTACTCTAAGCAGTATTAGTTTCTTCCCTCCTTGGGCTGTTTCCAAATAAGCTCTGGAATCAAGAACCCCAAGAGCCTGGGCAAACACTCTTTAAAGGCTCCTTCCCCTCCTGTGGTTCCCATTTTCTCAACCACTCTTGGTCTTGAAGCCCCGGGGAATTTCCCACCAATCCAGTTCCCTGTACTTCAAGCTGCAGCAACTAAGCCACAGCCACCTTCCTGATGAAGATCAAGGAGGCCCAGTTTGAACCGCTGCTTCAGGGGCAATGTTTTGAGCAAGGGAGAAACAGTGTCTCCTCTAGTCCTCTCCCACCTGACTTCTGTGGCCACAGAATTGGGAGGGAATTGTAAACAGAGTAAAGACAGACAACTTCTCGAGCAACAATACTGTTGTGCATACTGTGCCAAGCTGGGGGTCCAGGGGACAGAGGGGAAATAGACCATGTCATCCTCTTTTCTTGCAACCCTTAGTATTCGCTAAGCTAGAAAGCATTACTGAACGATATAAGGAAATTCAAAGAGCAAAAAGACTCGGGAAAGAAATCATAACATACTGGGGGATAGGGAGGCGGGAAGGAGGAGGGAAGGAAACCAGTATTGTGGCCAAGTTATCAGTCACCTTCTTGTGTTCTTAAGAATGCTTCATTTCTTTTGTTTGCCGAGTTTTTCCTCCCAGATTCCTGTAAACCTGTTACCTAACAAGGTCAGCGTCACTTAGGTGTTCTCGCCCTCTAATGGGAACACTGGCCAGGGATTAAAACCCAGACCGCCATCCCAAGAAGTCAGAAGCCTCCAACTAGGAACCTTCCACACTCTCTTCAGGTGACCTTACAGCAGCATCAACAATCGCAATGAGAATTCTAATCTCTTCCCTCCTCCTGTTGCTGCCACTAATGCTGATGCCCATGGTCTCTAGCAGCCCAAATCCAGGTAATAAGATTAATTTTCTATAAAGGGGAAACGGGGGTGGGGGTGAGAAAATGTGGCAAAACAGAAAAGAAAACGTGGCCAAGAAAAACAAAACATGCATTAAAATGTAGCCCCTTCCAGCCATAGGGATTTGGGGCAAATTAGCCTCCTCATCTACAAAAAGGAGAAAACTATACTTACATCCAAAGAGTGTTGTGAGAGTGAAATGAGAGAGTGAATATCAAAACGTCTGACACTGTAGCTAGTGAAATGCATTATATATATATATATGCTTGCTCAATAAAGATTCGCTCCCTGGGGCACCTGGGTGGCTCAGTCGGTTAAGCATCCGACTTCAGCTCAGGTCATAATCTCACAGCTAGTGAGTCTGAGCCCTGCAACAGGCTCTGCGCTGACAGCTCAGAGCCTGGAGCCTGAAGCTTGCTTTGGATTCTGTGTCTCCTCTCTCTCTCTCCCCCTCCCCAACTCTTGCTCTGTCTCTCTCTCAAAAATTAAAAAAAAAAAAAATTGAAAGATTTGCTCCCAGGGCGCCTGGGTGGCTCAGTTGGTTGGATGGCCGACTTCAGCTCAGGTCATGACCTCACTGTTTGTGGATTCAAACCTCGCGTCGGACTCTGTGCTGACAGATCAGAGCCTGGAGTCTGCTTCAGATTCTGTGTCTCCTCCTCTCTCTGTCCCTCCCCTGCTCACACTCTGTTTCTCTCTCTCTGCCAAAAATGAATAAATGTTAAAAAAAAATTTTTTTTAAAAAGATTTGCTCCCTTACCTTCTCCCTCTAATCCCTTTCCAGAAGAGCCAGTCTTGGTGATGGTGATGTTTGTGGAAGATGAGAAGTCCTTGCTTGTATTCTCTATAGTGCACTAGCCATGCCACCAGCAATTTTCAATGTTACTTAATGATAAAGTAATAAACTAGAAAAATCGTATTACCAGATAGCATTCATATTGGAAGTTTTAGCCATACTAAGCTCATCTCTTGGGAAGCAGGCCTTAGGTTAAGTGCTCCAAATCGGCTCCAGCTTTCACTACATCTCAAGTGGCCTAGCTCTTAGCAGAACAAACGTGCAGAAGAAAGCTCATTCCATATATGTTTCTACTCAAGAGAACCACATCCCCAAGGGTTACTTTGAGATAAGATAGCTTTGCTGCATATTTATCAACTTGGTCCTTAAAATCAGAAGTTCACCTCAGTCCACCCCTATTTCAAACTTTCCCTCCCTTGTAGAGAGAGCTCTCTGGAAGGTGCTGGGCCCCCCAGCACTAGGGTCTAGACCACCAGTCTGGAAGGGAAGGCTTTTCCATCATTGCAATAGACACCAAGGCTAGAATCCTCAGTCTCAATTCAAACTTTAACCACAAGCTGCCTTTCCAATCCACCCCTCCACTCACTAACAAGTTCTTTGTACTCCACCTAAACTAGACTGTTGACTGTTCCCTGAACAGGTCTTGTGCCTTCCTACTAGTTTGACTTTGCTCAGAATCCACCTCCCCCTCACAGCCTCCCTGATTCCTCTCAAGACCAGATGTGAGCCCTCTGTCCTGTGAACGTTCTTAGCCCAAAATTGACTCTCTCTTTGCACTTGTCACATTCTGTCTTATACTGAAGATGTTGGTGTGCCTTTCCCAACTTCACCCCCTGCCCTTCTAGACTGTGACCTCCTTGGTGGCACAATCTGGTATTGTCTCCATATCTGTCACACTATCCAGCACAGTACTTAGTAAATATTTGCTAAGTGAAAGAATAAAATGCTCATGGCGCACCTAGCTGGCTTGGTCAGAGGAGCATGCAACTCTTGATCTCGAGGTCGTGAGCTTAAGCCCCACACTGGATGCAGAGATTACTTAAACAAATGAAATGTAAAAACAAAAAAGAATAACATGCTCAGGTTTCTAAGTTCAAAATGTTCCCCTTTAAAGCCTCTACGCCTGGATTTGATAGCAGCTCTGTTGACATTTGAGGCTGGACGGTGCTTTAGGGCAGGGTGTTATTTTGTGTTGCAGGGTATAGAGTGCTATTCTGTGCATTGTAAGATGTTTGGTACCATCTGTATGGCCTCTGCCAACTAGATGACACGAACAGCCTCTTCATCTCTGTCCCCAGTTAAGAGAGCCAGAGTTAACTCCAGACATTTCCAAATGTCCCCTGGAGGGGAAAACCACTCCCCAGTTGAGAACCACTGCTCTATAGCAACAGTTCTCAAACCTGGCCATGTTCAGACTTACTTGGACCTATAGACTCAGCCTCGAAGCCCAGGAAACCTAGATCCAAATCTTGGCTCCACCACTTATTTTGAGCCCTGGACAAGCTGCTTCACTTTTTGAAGCCTATTTTATCATCTTAAAATGAGTGAAATGTCACTTATAACATATCGTTGTTGTGAATATTATCTATAATACCTAGCAAGGATTCAATAAATGGACTGAGTAAAATTCCTACAGTAACTCCTAAAGCACAATGGGAATGAATTTGGGGAAAGCTCACTGTGCCACCAGGTGGCACTATTACAGGCACATCTGGCTCAAATTTGTGTATCCCAGCCAAGCAGTTTTGCCTTGCCCAAGTCTGGCTAGAGGAAATGACACCTCCCACCTTCCCCCACCGCCAAAAAAATGCTCAAAATAAAATCTGATCTGACTTTATCTCTTAAAATAACTACATATATGTACAGTGTGTTTTTCACAGAGAGGGAAGAGAACAGATAAGAATATATGAAAATGTTAGGAAACAAATCACTTATAATAATAGATTAATTACTTCTAATTATGAACTATAAAATTACCTACAATAATAGCCGAATTTTATTAAGCAATCCTACGTAGCAGGTAATGTTTAAGCACTTCACACACATTACCTCATTGTGTCCTCACAGAAATCCAATGTATTTTTTAATTAACTTTTCATTTTTCAGACTTAAGAAAAATGCTGTAAAAATCATCAGAGTTCCGATATATGCTTCATCCAGTTTTTTTTTAATAACATGTTACATCACCATAATATGATGATCAAAACCAGGAAATAAGCATTGATATAATACTATTAATTAATGTACTAATATTTAGATTTTGCTAATCATCCCATTAATGTCTTTTTTGGTCCAGAATCCAATCCAAGATGCTAGACTAAATAAAGTTATCAAATTTCCTTAATTTTCCCCGAATTACGGGAGTTTCTCAGCCTTCCTTGTCTTTCATGATTTTGACAGTAAGAGGAGTACTGGTCAGTTAATTTGTAGAAAGTCCTTCAAGTTAGGTTTGTTTGAAGTTTCTTCTTGATTAAATTCAGATTTCACATTTCTGGCAAGAATATCACAGAAGTGATATGTGCCTTCTCCATGCATCACATTAGATGGCCCATTATACTGATAATTCCCAACTACTGATGTTAATTTTGAATACTTGCTTAAAGTGATATCCACCAGGTTTCTCTACTGGAAAGTTACTCTTTTTCCCATTGTAATTAATAAGTATCTTGTGGAGAGATACTTTAAGACTATGCAAATAGCCTGTTTCTTCTTATCATACTTTTGCCCATTAATTTTTAAAATCCACTGATGATTCCCATTTTCAACAAGTGTTACTATGTTATTAGTCAAATGCTGATTTCCCATTGCCATCATTCCTTCCACATTTATTAACTGGGATTCTACTATAAGAAAAAGCTGCTCCAGGCGCTTGGGTGGCTCACTCAGTTGAGCATCCAACTCTTGGTTTTGGCACAGGCCACGATCTCACGGTACCTGGGGATCGAGCCCCACATCTGGCTCTGTACTGATAGCGCAGAGTCTTCTTGGGATTCTCTCTCTCTCACACACACACAAAATAAACAAACTTTTTTTTAAAAGCTGTTCCTTCTCTCCCATTTATTTATTGAATTTTTAATTTATTTTTTAATGTTTATTTTTGAGAAAGAGACTGGGAAAGGAGTAGAGAGGGAGGGAGACAGAGGATCCAAAGCAGGTTCTGTGCTGACAGCAGAGACCCCAATGGGAGGCTTGAAGTCACTAACCATGAGATCATGACCTGAGCCAAAGTCAGAGGCTTAACCGACTGAGCCACCAAGGCGCCCCTTGAATTCTTTATTTATATGAATAAAGACTCATGGATTATAATCCATTACTATCATTATTTATTATGTTGTTCATATTGTCTCAAAATTGGCCATGGAGACCTCCTTCAAGTAGACTTCTGTTTCTTTTTGACATAGCATTTTTTAGCAGTTATGGGCTTTCTGATGCCACAAGATATTCCAGGCTTACCTTGTACTTTCCTGGCCCACCTTGCAATCAGCCATTTCTCCAAGGAACCCTGGTTTCTTTCACTGAAGAATGGTACTCACAAACCATGGGCACTAAGGTATTGTCCATGGCTACTAGGTGCCAGTGCTTCTAGGCCCTCTAGTGGGCAAAGCTAGGAAAAAGATGCATGTGTCCACACACACTAATGGACTAGTATTAACCCCATTTTACAAATTAGGTAAATGAGTCATAGGAGTTAGGCAACTTGTCCAAAATCATAAAGCTAATATGTAGTGGAACTGGGAAGTCAAAATAATGACAGACCTACCACAAGTCCTAACAAGTATAAGTGACTTTTCACATACAGTTCAGCAGAAAACAACAAACCTAACATTCTAGCATATACACTCTCTTTGGGACGGAATGATAGAAGTCCACAATAGTAACCACCATAATAATTGTTATATACTGAACACCTACTTGGGCACTGGGCATCGGGCACCCCTAGTAGCTCATTTATTCCTAACTGCAAGGTGGATACTACTCTCCTCATTTTACAAACCAGAGAACCAAAGAAGCCGTGTTAAGTGACAGAGAAAGTTGTTGATCCCAGGTCATGTAAAATTCATGCTTATTCAACTATATCAGTATTTTCCAAAATTGATTTTAGGTAGGACATAAATTAGCTTTTACTTTAATCATTATATGCTTATGTTAATGCATGTTAGAAAAAAAAACTACATATGTACCAAATTCATAATCTCACAGATAATATTGCATAGGATGAGGCTGTTTTGTAAATTAAATGTATTTCAAGAAAACGTATGAAGTAAATAATAGTAGAGGTGGTACAAGCTACAGCAAAAATTATAAAGGTGATCCAGAAATGTCTGATGTTTGGGAGACAATACCATAGTAACGTGCAGCTTCAGTTTAAGTCACACCATGGAATTAGGATTCTAAAGGCTACAGAAAGAACAACAGACTAAGAAACTTGGACCTGGGTTTTAGTTTCAGATGTGTCACCATTACCTTTGTGAATTTGGGCATTTCATTTGCTCTCTCTGGGCCTCAGTTTCCTCATCTGAAAAAAAAAAAAGCAGACAGTGATTTGGTTAATTCGCACAACCCTTTTAAAAGCAACTGAGTAGGGGCACCTGGGTGGCTTAGTCGGTTAAGCGTCCGACTTTCGCTTAGGTCATGATCTTGCGGTTCGTGGGTTCGAGCCCCGTGTCAGGCTCTGTGCTGACTGCCAGCTCAGAGCCTGGAGCCTGTTTCAGTCTGTGACTCCCTCTCTCTCTGACCCTCACCTGCTCACGCTGTCTTTCTCTCTCTCCTAGAAATAAATAAAAAATATTAAAAAAAAAAAAAAAGCAACTGAGTAATAATATCAGGAAATATAAAACCGTTCTTAACTTTTGACCCAGTAATTCCACTTTGGGAAATCTTGCCCAAGACAAAAATCTAACATTTGGAAAACAGTTACAAATAGAAAGTAATTGTCAATATCCAAAAATAAACAATCTGAATATTCAGCAATGGACAAAGAGTTAAATAATTTGGAGCACATACACTTGTTGGGAACGTTACACAGTCATTAAAAATGTCTATGATGGGGGGTGCCTGGCTGGCTCAGTCAGTGAAGCATGTGACTCTTGATCTCTTGGTCGTGAGTTCAAGTCCCACATTGGGTGTACAGATTACTTTTTTAAAAAGTTAATAAAAATGTCCATGATGAAGATGACATAGCAACATGTTTATAAGGTGAACTAAAAAACCATGTCCACATACTATGGTTATCACTGTATAAAGAAAATCGTATGTAGGAAACACACCAAAATACAACCAGATGGTAAGAGTAAAGATTTCTTTATTTGTACTTCCAAATTGTCTCTAATATAGGTATATTACATTTAGACCGGAAAAACTTCTCAATAAAGGGATTCAACTAAATAATCTCCAAGATTCCTTCTGGCTTTAATATTCTGTGGCTTTCCTCTGGAACTACAAGTAGAGGTCAAGATAGTAAAATATTAGAAAAGTTGAGATGACAGGGGCTATGTTTGTCTGTTTAAATTATTTTAACAGCACGCAAAAACAGCACATGAGAACATTTGGAAACTAGCACTTGGGGAAATGATGCAACATTCCATCTGTGTGGCAGAAAGGGCACAAGTCTGGGAAAGAGACCTGGATTGAACCAGATGATCTCTGAAGGCCTTCTCTAGACAACTTGTTCATTCACTCATTAAACATTTACCAAGTGCCTGCCATGTTCAGCTGTATGTAGCTGAATGACTACTGAGCCATTGGTTCAGAGTCTAGTGTGGAAGAAAGATTTTTAGTTTGCTAGGGCAACCATAACAAAATGGCACAGAATGGGTGGCTTAAGCAACAGAAATTTATTTCCTCACAGTTCTGGAGGCTGGAAGTCCAAGATCAAGGTGTCAACAAATTTAGTTTCTTCTGAGGCCTTTCTCCTTGCTCACAGATGGCCACCTTCTTGCTATTCCCTCACATGATCTTTCCTCTGTGCACATACATCTTTGATGTCTCTTTGCCCAAATCTCTTCTTCTTATAAGGATTCCAGTTTGACTGAATTAGGATCCACCATAATGACCTCATTTTAACTCAATCCTCTCTAAAGGTTCTATCTTCAAATACAGTCATATTGAGGTACTAGGGGTTAGGGCTTCAACATGAATTGGAGGAGAGGGGACACAATTCAGTCCACAACAGATTTCAAACAACAAACTATATGTATAACTGTACATTAAGAGAGCTGGATTCAGATAGAGCGGGAAACCATGGAAGGCATAATTAATTCTTACAGGAAATATCAGAAACTACTATACAGACAAGCATCATCTGGCCCCAGTTCTAGCTCCGGAATCTCAAGTCTATACTCCATCATCCTTGATAGTCATAAAAATATTTTAGGTATCACAAATTGGGAATAAGACAGCATCAGGTGATAAGACAGACCTGACTAGAGGCCAAAAAAGGAATGGACTTGTTCCAGAGGCACAAAGGTAAAATACCATTCTCTTATAGTTGAACTGGGATTATGGATTCAAAAACAGGGAATTTGAAGGTCAGGTGAAGATCCTGACTAGTCTATAGAATAATCTGCTCTTTGTTCTCATTCCTTAAGTCATGAGAATTTTAATGCGGGTTGGGGTGGGCAGTATTGTCAGTTGTTGATTAACGCCCACCTTTTGTCCTTTTTTCCATTCAGAAGCCATTCTTTTTCCACCTACCTCCAGCTAAGCCCTTCTCTATGCCAGATTTTAAACCTCAATTCCTTTTCCATTTAAAATAGTCCTCTCTCCAGGTACCCTACAACCCTGACTAAAAAGGAAAGGAAAAATTGCGCTAGGTAGCACAATGCTAGGGGACCATTTCTGTTGGCCCCTTCCCTTTCCAGTGCCTGGAAATGACCAGTTTCCTTCCACCAGGGGTCGCCAGAGGCCATCGGGACCAACGCCAGGCTCCTAGGAGGTGGCTCCTTGAAGGCGGCCAAGAATGTGAGTGCAAAGGTCAGTATCAACAATAGCAGTACACAGTTACAATCAGGCTCTCTGAGTCCCCCTGACGCCAATGCAGATGTCTTCCAGGATGACTTCACCCTCTGCCCTCGCCACCAGCCTACTGCATGCAGTACCAACTCTTGTCTTCTTCCTGAGTCTCAGGCAAGAGCTGGACCCCCAAGGTCCTGGGGGAACTGGCTGAATCTCTGGCTGCCATTTCCCCCTTACAATTTTCCCCAAGAACCCAGGGCTGCCTTCCAAAAACTACCTGGATCTTATTTTTGACCTTGTTTTATTCATAAAATCAAATAAAGAAATCAGAGAGGCAAATGCTTGGCCAAGGCAGACACCTAGATCTTTTCTTCATTTTTTGGTCTCCTTAAGGATATCCTGATGCCTCCTCCAAACCTGCCACCAAATTCTTGCCAATACAGGTCAGGCAAAACAACTCAGAAATTCTGGTGTTCACATAACTGGGTATCTCTACTGTTCTGTGTTGACCTTTTTCCCCTGCTCCTACTCCAGTATGACAAACTGGAAGGCAAGGAAGATGGCAAGTAAAGCCCTGCCCTACTCTCTACTCTTAAACACATTAATCTTACCATCTAAGCAGCAGCCATGTTATTTCAGACTGGTTCCTGAGAGCTCCTAGAAGAAAACTCATGACAGTGCCTGAGCTGCCAAAGAAGCAGTGTCCCTGTGACCATTTCAAGGGCAGTGTGAAGAGAACCAGTAAGTTTCAAAAGAATGACCTTCCTTAAACCAGAGTCTCTCTGTGGAATCAGCTAGGCCTGAAGCAGGGGTTGAGAATAGACAAGAGAAGTGAAATGAAGACCAAGATAATCACACCTCTCAGCCCTTTCTACTTAGTATCAACTCGTGGGGAAATAGGAAGAGGAAGGAAAGCAGAATACAATTTTCCTAATACTAGAAAGGTTCAACCAAGTTCTTAGATTCTGGAAGCCTATTGCTTATCAAAGTGGAGGGAGATGGGGCTACTGGAGACCTGGTCATCGATCGCTGATCTCTGAAGATGACACCAGTATCAGTGTCAAATAGAACTTGATTCCTCCCTTGAGCAGTTTTTAATGCCATATAAAAGGTAAACTGGCAAATTAAACTGATTAATATTATGATACTATCAAGGATGAGATAAATCCGAATCCTTATCACTGCTCTTAGAAATAAAATACAACTTGGTAATACCTATCAAAAATTTAAATGTGTGTACCTCTTAACCCAGTAATCTCACTTCAAGAAATCTCCAGCATAGAATACTAGCATGAATACTCAAAGATATACACACAAGAATATTAATTAGAGCAGTATTTGTACTGACAAATTGATAGAAATAAAAAATATTCATCAAAAGCAAATTGGGCAATTTGGTAATTGTCAAAAAATAATGAGGTAAATCGTTATGTGTTGATCAGAGAGATATCCACAATATACAAAGTGAAAAAGAGATATTCCCTACTTCACACGATTCACAAAAATAAATTGTAAATACATCAAAGATCTAAATTTGAAAGACAAATTTATAAGGGAATATGAGAGAATATATTCATTTATCTTGGGGTTTGAAAGGATTTCTTTAAACAAGATAAAGGATAAGCCATAAAAGAAAAGATTAATAAATCAGATTTCATTGAAATTAAGAAATTTGGTCATCAAAAGAATGAAATGACAATCGAAAAGTAGATGGTATTTGCAGCATATAAAACTGACAAGGGGATTAATATTCAGAATATATAAAGAATTCAGATAGCAAGGAAAGGAAGTCAGGCAACACTACAAATAGGCAAAAGACTTGAATAGGCATTTCAGAGACAGGGAAATCTGATCATTGGAAAAATGCAAATTAAAACCAAACAGATACTGCTATACATCATCAGATTGACAAAAATTTTAAATTCCTACAATACCAAGTACTGACAAAGAGTAGGAAAGAGAAACTCCCATATCCTGCTAACAGGAGTAATTAATTGGTAAATCACTTTGAAAAAGTGCTGGCAGTTATCTACTAAAGTTTAAGTTCTTTGACCAAGAAATTCCATTCCCAGGTATATGCTCAAAAGGAATGTGTTCTTATATACACCAGGATATATGTACAAGAATTTCATAGCAGCATTGCTCATAACTACTCCAAACCAAAAATTGACCAATGGGGGCATCTGGATGGCCCAGCTGGTTAAGCTTCTGATCGTTCATCTGAGCTCAGGTCTTGATCTCAAGGTTGTAAGTTCAACCCTGCATTGGTCTCCACACTGTGTGTGAAGCCCACTTGAAAAAAAAAAAAAAAAAAAAGAAAGAAAGAAACTGACCAATGAATAAATAAATGGTGGTATATTTGAATATCATATATCAGTGAAAATGAACACATAACAACGTAAATGAATCTTACAAATATAACACTGAGTTAAAAAAAAAAAACAAGAAAATAGTTATAGTATGATTTCATATATATAAATTTCAAAAATTTGTTCAAAAAAAAACAAAATTAGGGGCGCCTGGGTGGGTCAGTTGGTTCAGCATCTGACTTCCACTCAGGTCATGATCTCACGGTTCGTGGGTTCAAGCCCCACTTTGGGCTCTGTGCTGACAGCTCAGGGCCTGGAGCCTTCTTGGGATTCTGTTTGCCACTCTCTCTGCTCCTCCCCCACTTGTGCACACACACACTCTCTCTCTCTCAAAAATCAATAAACATTTTTTAAAACTTAGAAAAAAATTAAAATGTTTAAATATTTTTAACATTAGTCTTTATTTTAACCCTAGGGCACCAAAGGCACCACAGGAAGCCAAAGAAGCACTCCAGAGCCTGCCAGCAATTTCTCAAACGATGTCAGCTAGAAAGCTTTGCTCTGCCTTTATAGGAGCCCCGAGGGTCCACTCTCCCAATGAAATGGTCACAGTGCGGAAGGCAGTGAGTGCATCTAGAGGATGTTCTCTCACTTGCAGGTCTCCCTCCCTGTCCCCACTCATGTTCTCACAAAGTATTTTCCCCAAGATTACTGCTCCCTCTAGTGTCCTCTCTTGTTAGTCTTTTCCTGTGCCCTACCCACGCTCCCCAACCCATTCCCTGGGCTTAACCTTAATTACCTGAAAGAAACCTGGAAACCCCAGTTTTTTAGCTGGTTCCAAATGACTCTAAATATAACCAGGCAAGTAGCAAACAGAAGCCAATAAATATTTTGAAATGCAATAAGTCAAATCATTTCTTTCAAATGGGGTCTGGCAGCTCATTCAATCCCCCCATTTTAGCCTGTTTACTGCAAAGTTACCCAGATTCTACACAGACTTCTCCCCACCACCAGCCTCATTCTCCTCCTCTCCACTGCCCAACATTTTATTCTTTTATTCATTCAACAAACCTTTTTGGGGTAAGAGCTAGGTGGGGCCAAGAAAGCAGGTATAGCAGGACACCTGAGTGGCTCTGTCAGCTAAGGATCCGACTCTTGGTTTTGTCTTTTTTTTTTTTTTTTCAATTCCTGAAAGAGAGAGAGAGTGTGAGCAGGGGAGATATAGAATCTGAACAGGCTCCAGACTCCAAGCTAGCTGTCAGCACAGAGCTCAACGCAGGGCTCCAACCTACGAACTGTGAGTTAATGACCTGAGCCAAAGGCGGACGCTTACCGACTGAGCCACCCAGACGCACCCAACTCTTGGTTTTGTCTCAGGTCTTGATCTCACGGTTCGTGAGTTCAAGCCCCATGTCAGGCTCTGTGCTGACAGTGTGGAGCTTGCTTGGGATTCTGTGTCTCCCTCTCTCTCTGCCCCTCCCCCACTTGCTCTCTAGCTCTGTCTCAAGTATAAATAAACATTTTTTAAAAAGGTAGGTATAGGGCCGCCTGGGTGGCTTAGTCGGTTAAGCATCCGACTTTCGCTTAGGTCATGATCTCTTGGTTCATAGGTTTGAGCCCCGCGTCAGGCTCTGTGCTGACTGCTAGCTCAGAGCCTGGAGCCTATTTCAGAATCTGTATCTCCCTCTCTCTCTGACCCTCCCCTGCTCACGCTGTCTCTCTCTCTCTCTCCTAGAAATAAATAAAAATATTTAAAAAAAAAAGGTAGGTATAGCAATAAATCAGACATGATCTTACTAAAGATAATATAGATTAAAAAACAAGAAAAACAACAACCCTTGCACAGTTTCCCAGCACATAGAATGCCTTTAGTATTTATGATCATTCATATTATCATCATTAGCATTAATGGTCAGTGTACCCTGTAAGTTTCCATCTAGTACAGGAGACATATATGCATAGCCATAGTTCAAGGCTAGAGACCTGGTGTGGAAGATCTCAGATGACATTGAAAAGGGCTTCAAGTTGTAAAAATGGGAGGGTGTCATTTTTTTTTTAACATGGGAATGAAATGATCACAGCAGTAACATAAGGATGTTAAACTGGCAGCCATTTTAAAGAATGAATAAAGAAAACAAGATTATTTCAACAGTATAAGGGCCTCCCCTATGACCCTTTCCTGAAACATCAGAAGTGAAAGGGAAAAGAAAAAAAGGAACACTCATCCACAATCTGGTTTCTGTCATCCCAGTTAAAACAAAGGACTAAGTTGGGATGCCTACCTTAAGAGAAAAGAAAAACATTTTAACTGAGTGGTAAGTGGGGCGGGGTCCTATTTATGACACAAGAGGGCAAGCCCCTCCCCTCTGGTAAGAGACTGCTGGGGCACACTGCGTCCCCCTGTTCCTACCTAATCCCGCCCCCCACAGCAGGAGGCACAGAAGGGCATCACTTGGCACAGGAGTGGAGGTCAGCAGTGCCACTTGCCAACTGCCTTAAAAAAGAAAACCAGGGATACAAGAATGAAGGAGTGGAATCCAAAGGGAAGTGCCATCATGAGGAATCAATGAGGAATCTGTGACAAGACAAGACTGGGGGACCCAGAAGGATGAAACCTGGAAAATCAACATCTCCCGAGAGGGAAATAACAACAGCAGAGCCAGGTTCTGAATCAGGATCTAGTCCTGACCAGGAACGTAAGCCACCCCAGACACCTGTCACCCAGCCAGAGCCCGAGCCAAAAGCAACAGCCACAGCCCAGCCAGAATCTAAGACTCCTCAGGAACCCAGTACTGAACAGTACCCTGCTCCACAGCAAAGACCCCTCACTCAAAAGGAGCCCCTTGCCCAACATGAAGCTGAAGCACAGCAGGAACCTAGCATCCAGCAAAATTCGGCTTCGCAGCGGGAACTTCTTGCCCCCCAGGAGCCTGTACCACAGCAGTCACCTTCCATTCACAGGGTGCCCTTCACTCCACAGCAAGGTGCCTCACAGCAGGGACCTGGGCCACGAAAAGAATCTGAAACTCAACAGGAGGCAGAATTGAGCGAGGCACAGGTAGCCAAGCTAGGACCTACTCCAGTTGAGCAACCCCCAGAGCAAGAAGAAGTTGGATCAACACCTCCAGCCCAGCCTACGCCTGGACCCAAAAATGAATCACCTGCCCACACTGAGTCTATATCCCAAGAGACACCCCAACAGTCAGACCCTACAGACCAGCCGACAGCTCCAGCCCAAGAAGCCAGATCCCCAGAGAGATCTTCAACCGACTGGGGATTTCTACCAAAACTGCACCAACTACCCACACAGCAACCAGCCTCAGAATTGAGGACATTTTTTGACTGGGTCACTGACTTTGACTTAGAATCCGGTTTAGGGGGCCCAGTACAGAGCAATCTCCCAGCCAAGAGACATGGCACAGCGGCCCAGGGAATGAAGCTGACCTTCAAGGGGAAGCACGAAGTAGCATCAGGATGTGGTGGGAAATCGGCACACGGGAAGAAAACCACCAGCCAGAACCCCAGACACTACAGGAACACAGGTGAGTTTGAGGCCCGAGGAACTAGAGCCTCCCAGGGACGGTCAAGAGTAACCAAGGGCCTCCAGTACGTCCGGTTGGTTCAGAGCGTCCCTCAAAAGTCCTCCCAATGATCAAGAGACCCCAGCCCCCATAGACGAGGAAGCTTAGGCTCGAGGTGCAAAGGCCCTTGCAGGAGGCGGGGCAGGTGGGAAGCGACAAAGCCAGGCTGTGACTTCTTCCCCTGCACTAGGCTACCTCCCCAGGGAGGATTCAGGATTCGGGAGGAAATGGGACAGACGCGGAACAGGGCTCTGGGCTAGGGGCCCGGAGATGGAGGAGCTGCCTCCCTGCCACTATTCATCCATCGGTCCCCAGACTCACAGCCCTGAGGTCCCCCGCCACCCCGCGCTGCACTTGGTCTCTTACCCCCGGGGCCTTTCCACACCCGCCAGGTGGGAAATCCCGGCCTCCGCTATCTTTGAGCTCTCCGGCTTTGCCGCCTCTGCCGGGCCGCCCCCCTCACCCCGGGAGCCACGCCTCCTGCCTCCAGGCCCGCTCCACGGCCTGCGGGTTATGTGCTCAGGAAGGGGGCCGTGGGAGAGGGGCTGCGGGGTCTGCCGACGCCCCGGGCAAGGCTGAGGCCGGACGAAGGGAGAGTTGCGTGGAGCAGTATCGGAGGCGGCTGGGCCCCAGGGCTCCGCCGGCCGCCAGCACCGCAGGGTCCTCTGGCGCAGGCAGGGGTGCCCCCAGGGCGCAGGCTCCAGCGCCACGGCGCTCAGGCCGCCATCCGGTCAAGGCCGGAGGGGGCACGCGAGTCCCATCCAGGGAATGAGGGGCTACTTGTTGAAGAAGCCTGAGGGGAGGCCGCGCAGCCCCAATCTGGAAGCTGGGTGGGGGGCTCCCGTGAAAGCCAAATAGTTCGAAGGGCCGGCAATGGGAGCCTCAGGCCCAGAGGTCTGTCCCTTCTGGAAAGGCCCGGCCGTCTCTCTGAGGGCCGAGAAGAGGGAGTCTCTCAGAGCCAGGGCTGGTCTCGTGCTCCAGGAGAGAGGGGAGGAGGAGCAGGGTGGAAAGGGAGAGGGTGAGGACTGCTTTTTCTGCCGCTGAGAACGAAGAGCTGTTTCTCTAGGCTCCAGAACCCTGTCTCAGTGGACGCCCTCCACACACGAGACAGGTCGGCTTCTCCTCGCGCACCGGAGAGGCAGTTGACTGTGTGCGCATGTCCGAGCTTCGAGTCTCTTCTGTTTCCCGCCTCTTCCCAGGCACGCGCGAGGCCCTCTGCAGCCTCTCGCGGCGCGCCGGTCAGCTAATGCGCAGGCGCCGAGCATTCTCCTTCCCCCGCCCTTCCGTCCTCTGGGTGAGGGAGAAGGCAAAGAACCTCGAGAAAAAGAGCAATGGGAGACAGAGGGGCAGGAAGAAGGCGGGGTTTCCTTCTCCAAAAGCTCACAGGCAGAGCCACGCCTCCAGTGCTGGCGCCCCGCCCCAGCTTTGAATTGCCCGAAGACCCGGCTGGCCCCGCCTCCCCCACCCCCCGGCGGAGGCTCAGCGGCGCCCGGCTTTCCCCCTCCAGCAGGTGGGCCGGGTCGCGTTCTAGGGGATCCCTACTTGGGAAGGTGAGTGGGAAAGCGAGGCTGCAAACCACCACGAGAGAAGATCAGAGCTTCCCTTCTGGGGTTTACCCCCCGCAGGACTCCCCACTAGTCCTGCCCGGAGGACACGTTTCGCCGCCTCTAGGGCTGCATTTTCGTTGGTCACGGGCCCTTTAAAGCGTGTGAAGGGGTGGGGCCAGGCCTTAGGCCCCAAAGGTTGAGGGCGGGACCTGGCGATGGAGTGAGGCCCCGATTGCTCAGAGGGCGGGACCCAGAGGGCACCAGGCCGAGGATTGGGTGGTATGGGGGCCCGGTGGTGGTGTGCTGCAAGGATTGGCCCTCGGGGCGGGGCCTGGCGGCGGGACTCGGCACCGGCGCGGGGACCGCGGAAAATTGATGGAGTCCGTTTGGGGAACCGGGCCCGCCAGGGCGGCTGGGGCCCCGGCCTCGAAGAGGGCCAAAGAGGGGTCCAAGAGTCGTAGCCGCCGGCGGTGGCGAAAAGGCAAAACCAAAGGTGAGCGCGCGGGGGCTGGCTGCAGAACGGAAAGAACCTTGGACATTCTGCGGGGCAACTGGGGACTGAATGGACTAACCCACTGCCCCGAGAAGTGGGGGAGCCCGTGGGCTGGCCCACTGCCGCCCTGCGAGGGGGTGCGGGGATGATCCATCGTGAAATTGGGTGATTTAGGAGCGGAATACTACCCTCAGCATAGAGACTACCGGACGCCCCAGTACCGTCTTGGAAAGAGGGTCCAGAATGCGATCTCCTAGACTAGGGTTCCTAGTCTAGCTCCGTACTCGCTGTGTGACCTGGCCTCCGTGTTTCCTACCAGGGAATGGTTCAGCGCCGATTTTCAGGTCCCCAGCACTCATGAGAGGATAATGGAGAGGCTTAGAAACTGTTGTCCAAAGAGGAAGTTTAGGGGTGAGTCCGGGAAAGGTAGGAGGAAGGGGTGCCCGATAGTGGGCAAAGCGCCAGCTCAAAACAGTACAGCTCAAAACAGTCCATCCTGACCTCCTTCATTCAATCGGTGCACCCATTCCTGTCAGCCCACCTGCTTCAGCCCAGCACCACTGGGGCCTAACTTCCTGACCCCCACTCTTTCTAGAACTAGTGGTCCCCCGGCAAAGACTTCAGACTGCCACACTCTCCTTGGGGCAAAGGAGGAAGGGCTATCAACTAAGTTCCTAAGGTGTCACATTGTCTACAGATCTCAGCAAGCTGGAGAAAGACTAACAGCCCAACAGAGATGCTGCAAGCCTCAGGCAGGGGCACACATTAAGTCTTAGCTAGGTTATGAGTATTCGTGAATCCAAGTGAGGACCTGGGAGAAGTTTCTGTGAAGGGCGGAAACTGACATAGCCCCCAGGGCCTGGAGACCCCAGACTGCCTCTAGGCTACATCATTAACCAAGGACAGGCCCAGAGTTGGCTGGGTACTCGCTCACACATCCACTCACACTCACACAGACTCAGACAGGCTGTGACCTGAGGGCATTCACTGTCACACTGCCAGACACAGCCTCACAAGCAGGATGGTGTGCCCAGAGGCAGTACAGGCCAAAGTTAAGAACAAGGGCTTTGGAGGCTCGGTCCCTGGAGTCATAAACTGTGGTGCTAGGCAACAGGCTTCCTTTTTCTGTTTCAACTTTCTGAGCTATAAAATGGGCACAATGATAGGACTCCCTGCGTGGTAGGGCTGTTCTGAGCTTTGAATGAGCATGGCACATTTGGCACTGGCACACAGCAAGCCTGCATGAGAGGTGGAGGTTATTATTACTGTTACTCCCCTCATTAGACAGTGAGTTACCTAAGAGGGAGACTGTAACTGCCTTGTTTACCCACATTTTCATAGCCTGATATGCCAGGCACAGAGGAACGCAAATATTTATTGAATTAGTATGAGAAAGAATGTGTGAACTGTAACCCTGGGATAGTAACAATCCTGCCGCCCTGAAGGTTGTCGTGAGGAGTCAGAAGCCTCCTGGGTAGGGCACCTTGCACTGGGCTGAGCCAGTCCTACTCACAAACCCAAAGGCCCTTGTTCTCACAGAGGCTCATTCCACAAGCCCTGAGACTCACCTGTCATTTCCTGAGGCTCGCTCTGCCCTGGGGCCTGGCCTCAGTAGGATGAATCACACCCCGCCCCTGCCCTGAGGACATCCAGGCTGGCTGGAACAATCCTAGTCACCAGTTTGGTCTTGCCAGTAACCAATGACTCTAGTGTCATTATGATCACCCCATTGCTGAAGTGGCAACACTGAGGCTTTGAAGAAGCAAGGTCACCTGGGCTTCCTTATCTGCCCACTGAGGGCAGAGAGATGGGCAACCCAGCCTCCTGAGGGCAAGGGTGTGTGGACTCAAAAATGCTCTATGCCCCAACCTTGATTATGGACCAAAAAGCTCCAATCATACAGATTATTTCAGCAGACATTCACTGGACATTTACTTGTGTCAGGCCTGAGCTCTCAGTGGTGAGGACAGACTCATATTTGAGCTGAGGACACAGACATTCATCAAATAATCCCACAAACCATATATAACTATAAACTGGCAAATATAAGAGGGAAAGTCCTGAGAAAATGTAAGAGGGAGGCTTCCCAGGAAGGTGGCATTGGGCTCAAGGATGAGAAGTGTTGACTGCTGGGCAAGAGGGGCAGGGAGGCCAAGGGAACAGCACAAGCAGAGACCTTGAGGCCCAGTGAAGTGGCTCATTACAGCACAGAGAGAGCTCAGCAAGGGAGGAGGAAGTGGGGGCTGGCTGGGCAGAGGGCCCAGACGGCACCTGGTTTGGGAGGCTGCATCCAGGACTTGGGGCTTTATCCTGACAGCAAGTGTGTGGGTGTTGCAACGTTAGGAGTGTGTGCCCAGATTGAAGTTCTAGAAAGATCCTCTGGTTGCTATGTGGAGAGGAGACTGAAGGGGGCAAAATCAGAGACACACAAAGAATTGTTACAAACATCTAGATGAGGGGGTCTGTGGAGGTGGGAGAAAGGCCAGATTCTAGAGGGGCCAAGTGGACAGGACTTCGTGACATGTTGGATAGGAGTGGGAAGTGGCCACACACATAACACACCAGGATGCACGCCAATATGAGTATATACGTCCGTACACATACAGACAGATACAGGCCCTTGCAAACCCACAGGCCAAGAAAAATGCAGACACAGATACACTCGGGGGCTAAGAAACATGGGCCATGACACATACATACAAACATCCCTTCAGACATACTGAGAAGCATAAAAACACAGAGACTGGGGAAAAAAGTCACCACACCCACCCAAAAACACAGGCCAGGCAAAGCCTGTCACACATGACCTATGTGTCCAGACACACATATGTACATCTGTCTGAGCCTCAAAGACACACTCATACCTGACCACCGAGAAGGAGGCCAGCTGAGACATGACAGAGAGGAGAAACACGCACCCTGCAGAGACAAGCTGAACCACCTCTGCTGGCCCTGTGACCTTGGGTGGTCATGGCCTCCACTGCATCTCTGTTTTTTCATCTGCCGATAAGGGGCAATAACAGTCCCTACCCCATGGGTTGTACAGAGAATGACATGAGTCACTTCCTATGAAGCATACAGAGAACCGTGCCTGGCAAAGGGCGGTCGGGTTCTACTCGCTGCCCCCCAACCCAGCATCTGCCCCACAGGCCTCTCCCTTCCAGAAGTCCTTGCCCCATCCAGGCTTCAGACCTGGCCCTTCCTCCCTCATTCTCCCCGAGCTAACCCTTCCCTACCACCCTTCTCACTCCTGCTCAGTCCCCGGGGGCCCAAATCCAGGCTGGGTCCAGCTATCCTGTGGCTCTTTGGGGCAAAGGGCTGGTGCCCAGGCAGCAGGACCCCTCGATCCTACTTCTGCCCCAGTGGGTACCCGCAGGCCATGTGTCTCTGCCTCTGCTCCATTGCCCTCTGCCTGAGATTCTCAGTGAGTTTCTGGCAACCTCAACATCCCTTCCTCCTGGCTCCACCCAGCTCAGCCCCCAGGGATCTGCCTAGAACAGGGCGAAGGGCAGGGCCCTGGAGTCCAGAGGGCCTGGGACTCAGCCTTTTCCCCACCACTCTTCTAGGCTCAGCCCTACTCACCTGGCCACCAAGCTCAGAATTGTCTCCTAGAGGCCTCTGTCTGTCCATCTGTTTGTCTGCCCTAGGGAAGGGTGGTCCTCTCCCAAGCTCCCATTCACGTGCTTCCTCCCACTCTGAACCTTCACACTTTCTTCCCTACTGTGTGCCAGACCCACATGATGAGCCCTGGGGCCATCCCCTCCCCCAGTGAGGATGATTATCAAGGAGGAGAGACTGAGGGTTCACTTAACAGCCAAGCCAATGTCACTCCGGCCTCAGGGCCTCTCGTTTGTGCGGACCCCTTCAAAGCCACCTACCTAAGTTTGAAGAGTTCCACCTCTACACATACAAGCTTCACAGCCCTGTGAAGTCTGGTTTTGTCCCAGGGCGGGGACAAACATGAGTAAACAAACATGTATAATTGCAAGTGTGTCAATCCTAGGGAGAAAAACGGGTATGATGGCAGAAAGTAATGATGGGGGCATGTATTGTAGATGGGGAGGAATGGTCCTCTTTGAGGAGGTGACAAGCTGAGGCCTGAAGGGCCAGAAAGACCTGGCCAGGCAAGGAGCACAGGGAATAAGACAGATAAAATATGTCCTGGAGCCTCGGTCTCCCATACGTGAGGTGGGGATGACAGGCACAGCAGGATGGCCTGTGAAGGGAAGTGGCAGATGCAGGAACACCACACAGTAGGACCTGTGGCCAGAACCCCTAGCTGAGCTTGGCATTGCCCTTAATCGGCTTTTGTCCTCTCGAGAGGGCCAGGCAGGCCGGCCACCCTCTCTCTCTCCCCCGCCCCCAGCAGCCGGGGCCAGCTGTGCCAGGGCCAGCCTGGGGGGCGGGAGCTGAGATCACTGGGCCTTTGCTCCCTGAATCCACGGCGGGGGGGGGGGGGGGGGGGGGGGGGGGGGGGGGGGGGGGGGGGGGGGAAGGCAGCCTGGCTGGGTGAGAGGGGACAGCTTGTGAGGCAAACTCCTGGCTCCTAACAGAGAGGAGGGTTGACAAGCTAGATAACTCAGTTTCTAATTGTTGAGGTGGTTGGGTGTGTGGACTCTTGGGTCCAAGAGAGGAGGGGGCTGGGGCCTGGACTCCTGGGTTCCGAGGCAGAGGAGCCTGGGACAAGGACTCCCATTTGAGCTGAGCCTGGAGACAAGCAGAGGGGACAGGGAGTTGGGCTCCCTGCTGTGTTTACAGCACGTGGTTTCACTGTCCCTTCTGGGTGGGAGGTGGAGCAAGTGGCCACACCCCAGGCAGGCCTGGCCCCTCCCAGGTTTATGGCCCCAGGCAGCTACTGGCACTAGCTACAGTCCAGCCTGGCCCAGCCCGCAGCTCAGCCTGGGGGAAGCTCAGAAGAGGTCTGGGAGGGGTGAGTGCACTGTCTGCTGAGAGATAGGAATGGCTATCGTAAAACCCCAGAACCGGGAATGGGAAGGGAGGGGAGACACCTTTTTCTGGGAGCTGAGGGAGCCATCCACCCAGAAGCCAGGCAAGGTGCTAAGTGGGCTGCAGGAAGGAAGTCTCTGGACCAGAGGGCACCATTTCCACCAAGGGGGGCAAAAGTAGTTTGTCCAGGACCTGAGTGACAGTACAGGGATCCCAGAGGGAAAATCACCAGGGGAGTGGGACCTAGTCCAGGGCAGGTTTTTTGTAATTTTTTTTTTAATTTTCTTGTAATGTTTGTTTATTTTGAGAGAGAGACAGAGAGCAAGCAGAGGAGGGGCAGAGAGAGAGGGAGACAGAATCTGAAGCAGGCTCCAGGCTCTGAGCTGTCAGCACAGAGCCCAACACGGGGCTCAAACTCACAGGCTGCAAGATCCTGACCTGAGCCAAAGTTGGACATTTAACCGACTGAGCCACCCAGGCACCAGGGCAAGTTTGAGGGCCGACCTGTGTCTCTCAACCCAGAGATCTGGGTTTGAATTCTGGGCTGCCACTTTCAGTGCAAGCTTCAGCTCCTTACTGAACACCTCTGAGTTTCGATTTCTTTGTAGAATGGGGATGCTACCAATAATAGGTGTAAAGCAAACAGGCAGTCTGGGTCTCAGGGTTAACAAGCACTAAATGAACACACACACAGAAAGTTCTAAGAGCAGTTCTGCCACAGAGTGAGCCCAAGGCTAATGGCAGCGGTGAGTACTGCTGTCCCAGGCAAGGGAGTGGGGCTGGCCCATGAAATCTAAGCCAAGTGGAGAGGCCTGGAGGCCAGGGGCCCCAGCTGGGGAGGAGTGGGACCGAGTTGTGGGTATCCCACAAAGGAACAGAGAGGCAGCTAGAGTTTGGAGGGGGATCCACAGCCAGACTTGAGGGATCAGGAGGGGGCAGGAGTGACTCCTCAGCTACAGGTAAGGCTGGAATTATGAACTGGGTTCAGGAAAAGAATTGGGCTTGAGACCAGGGTCCTGGGACACCACTAGGTAGATGGGGAGACTGAGGGCTGAGCTCTCTCAAATACTGGTGGAGGGGAAGGGTCTGTGGGTGATGCCTGGGGCCTAAGGAGATGGGAAGGGGGCCTAAACTCTTCCCTTGGGTCCAAGGGAGGAGGGGTGGTCCAACCCTGCCTAATCAGGCCTCCCGACTGGCCCACAGCCTCACGGCTCATGCACAGCATGGACCTGCACACGATGACACAGTCGCTGGTGACTCTGGCGGAAGACAACATGGCCTTCTTCTCGAGCCAGGGCCCTGGGGAGACAGCACGACGGCTGTCAGGCGTCTTTGCAGGCATCCGGGACCAGGCGCTGGGGCTGGAGCCAGCCCTGGGCCGCCTGCTGAGCGTGGCACACCTCTTTGACCTGGACGCAGAGACGCCGGCCAATGGGTACCGAAGCCTGGTGCACACAGCCCGCTGCTGCCTGGCGCACCTGCTGCACAAATCGCGCTACGTGGCCTCCAACCGCCGCAGCATCTTCTTCCGCACCAGCCACAACCTGGCGGAACTTGAGGCCTACCTGGCGGCCCTCACCCAGCTCCGGGCCCTCGCCTACTATGCCCAGCGCCTGCTCGCCACCAACCAGCCCGGGGAGCTCTTCTTCGAGGGCGATGAGGGGCTCATCGCTGACTTCCTGCACGAGTACGTCACTCTGCATAAGGGCTGCTTCTATGGCCGCTGCCTGGGCTTCCAGGTGAGCCCCCTGCCCTCCTCCTCTGAGCCCACAGGCCCCTGACCTGGCCCAATAGCATAGTTCAGCACCCACAGTGGTCAGTATTACTGGATTCCAAAAATAGTAGATTCAGAAAGTGGACGCTGTCTAGGGCTCAGACAGCTGCACTAGGAGGTCTCAAACTTGTGGCCCCTGGGCTGGGCCAATTCCACCGTGCAGTGAGAAATCTTTAACTCACCTAGCTCTTTGCACCGGGATCCCCACCGCTCTCTATCGTCCCACACTCAGGAGATTTGTTCACTCTTTTCTGTGACCTGTCCGGCCCCTGAAATCATTTGGGGTCCCTTAGGAGGGTAGTCAGTAATGTTCTCAAAGGCCTGTTTATAAGAGCACACCCCGTTCAGTCATCCCCACTGGAGGCTGGGGGCAGGAGGGAGAAAGCGTGCTAGCTTGCATTTTGCAGAGGTTCAAGGGGGCCTTCGTCACAGCTGCTCAGCGGGACCCCAGTTGGCCTGGGCTTTTCACTCAACTGTAGAATCAGGATGTTCAGGCCACAAGGAAGGCCAAGGAGCACATCCAAGTTGGTGACAGCGAGGAAGACCTCTCCTCCCTGAACCAGGGCAGTAACTCCCAGGTGTAGGTCTTCTCCCACCCTCTGCCCACCCCACCCTACCCCCAGGGAGACACCGCTCATCTCTGTACTGACAGGAAGGCAGCCTAGGAGCCTTTGGACTCCTAGGAAAACTAGTTTGGGGACTGAGAATTGGGGGTCCTTGGGGCTCAGAGCAGAGACCCAACTTGCCACTATGTGACGCCAGTGAAGGGTCTCTTGGTCTCCAAATCCTTCAGATCCTCTCTGTGCCTCCCCCCCCCCCCACTGCAACCCCCCAGCTGAGCTTAGCCGACTCTCAGCCTTCATCCCACCCCACCTTTCCACGCTTCCCCACAGGGCGGCCTGTCCTCACCAACCCAGCCTGGGTGTTCCTGGGAAATTCCTTTCACCTAGGCTGACCCCACAAATATTGATCAGCCCAGCTGAACCTGTGTCCCAGCCATGACCTTGAAGTCATGGGAGAGAAACCCTGGGGCCACCCAAGCCAGCATTTCAGCCACAATGTCCAGGCACCACTGTGCTCCCTGGCCCACTGGGCCCCTGGCCAGGGGTAAAGTCATGCCTGACAGCTATTCTCTGAGGGCCCAGCTGCTATGCTGCAGGCCAGCTCCCTGCTGTAAAATGTCAGCCCAGCAGGTCAGAGGCCTCCTGTGTGGCTCTTTTCCAGCCTCTGTTCAAGTACTTAGCACACAGTAGGATGTAGGCCAATATCTGGTAAATGAACAAAAGAACCCTGCTGGCTCCTTGCCCGGCTTCCTGTGCCTTTTTTCCCTCTGATCTTGTACCCGCCCCCCCATCTTGTCTTAGCTGCCCAGCTCCTCTCTCAGATGTGTTCTCCCCACTTGGCTGTCTTTCTGCCTCAAGATCTCTGACCCTTTCTGTCTCTGAACATCTCCTGTCTGTCTGCTGCTGCCCAGGAACTGGTCCCCATCTGCCTGGCCTCATCTCTGTCCTCGCTGACTTTCAGGAAAGCCCTGCATCACTTACTCCCAGCCCTCTATGGCTCCACCCACATCTGGAATAAATCCAAATTCCTCAAGCCCTATGTGAGCACCCTTTGCTTCTCTGACCTCGGCCACTGCCCCTCTCCCCTGGTTCACTCTGCTCCAGCGACTTGTTATCCCTGCCAAGCACAGGCGGCCTCAGAGCCTTTGCACCTGCTGTGTCCTCTGCAGGGAACAGCCTTCCCTCACTTCCTCTGGATCCCTCCTCAAGTGCCCTCCTAGATACCCATCTAAGTAGTCTGACCCCTAGTCATCACTCCATGTCCCCTCCACCTACTGTCTTTCCAAAGCATTAAAGTCATTAAACATAATTAAACATCATATAACATGTGCTTTATTTGCTTACTGGTGGTCTTCCCTTTGACATCAGCTCCCTGAAGGCGCCTAGAGCGGTGCCGGGCACACAGGAGCTCCCAAAATGTGTGTTGAATGACCACGTCTCCCCCCAAATCGTGTCTCTGCCCCTCACTCCTGCCTGCCTCCGGTCCCTCCTGGGCAGTGGGTGACACAGCGGCATCTCTCCACAGTTCACGCCCGCCATCCGGCCGTTCCTGCAGACCATCTCCATCGGGCTGGTGTCCTTCGGGGAGCACTATAAGCGCAATGAAACAGGCCTTGGTGAGTCCTGGCCAGACCCTGCCTGCAGCCTCACCTCTCTCCCTGTCCCTCCTCCTCTTTCCACTTCTCCCCCCTAACCGCCCCCTTCCCAACCCCTAGGTGTGACGGCCAGCTCCCTCTTCACCAGCGGCCGCTTCGCCATTGACCCAGAGCTGCGTGGGACTGAGTTTGAGCGGATCATACAGAACCTAGATGTGCACTTCTGGAAGGCCTTCTGGAACATCACTGAGATAGAGGTGCTATCGGTGAGCACCTGTTTTAAGATGGGCACCCTGGGGCCCAGAGATCCATCCCAGGCCACATGAGGCCTCTGCAGGGCTCTAAGCCTGCGGACAGCATGTGATGTGATAGAAAGGGTGGGGATTAGAGGGGAGCCGCGAGAGAAACCCTGCAAGCAGCTTCTCCCCAGTGCCCCTCCTGCTTCCTCCCACTAGTCTCTAGCGAACATGACATCCGCCACCGTGAGGGTAAGCCGCCTGCTCAGTCTACCACCAGAGGCCTTCGAAATGCCACTGACTGCTGACCCCAAGCTCACGGTCACCATCTCACCCCCGCTGGCGCACACGGGCCCAGGGCCGGTCCTTGTCAGGCTCATCTCCTATGACCTGCGTGAAGGACAGGTAGGAGACACAGAGCCAAGGAGCACAGGCAGCTCCTCCCCAGATGCCCTCCCACCTTTCACTGCTGACGCCTGCCCGCCATCCTGTTTCTCTGAGCACATCCCCTCAGTGGGGTGAGGCCCAGGTGGGCGGCCCCGGCCTCACCCACATCCTCCTCCCTTACCGCCCCCCAGGACAGCGAGGAGCTCAGCAGCCTGGTGAAGTCCGAGGGCCCCCGGAGCCTGGAGCTGCGGCCACGCCCCCAGCAGGCACCCCGTTCACAGTCGCTGGTGGTGCACATCCACGGCGGCGGCTTCGTGGCCCAGACCTCCAAATCCCATGAGCCCTACCTCAAGAGCTGGGCCCAGGAGCTGGGCACCCCCATCCTCTCCATCGACTACTCCCTGGCCCCCGAGGCCCCCTTCCCCCGGGCCCTGGAGGAATGCTTCTATGCTTACTGCTGGGCTGTCAAGCACTGCGCCCTCCTCGGTGAGCCTCAGCCCCTGACTGCACCCACCCTCACCCCTACTCCTGCCCCAGCCTGCTGCAGCCCCCACCCCACACTGCACGGGGAGTGGGCCGTGGGTGCCCCAGCCTCAGTCTTGCCCCCCTGCCTCCCCGCTCCCACCTCCTACCACCCCCCTACTCCTGCTACCTGTTCATCCTCTTCCTGCCCCACTGCTCCCCAGACCTTCCACCTTAACCAACTCCTCCTTCCACTTCCTGCTCCCCACCTCCAGCCCTGACACCCCGCCCCACCCTCACTTCCCCAGCCCCCTCTGATTTTTTCTTTTCTCCTACTGTTTCTCCACCCCCTGACTTGCGCTGCCAGCCTCCTGGCCCTCGCTCCAGCCCATTCTTCCACTCCTCTGACCTCCTGCTTCTGACCTCTTCAGAGGCCCTGGGCAGGGTGGGGCCGCGCCCCAGGGCACAGGGATGTGGCTCTTTTGCAAGGTCAGCTGAACCCTGCCCTTCCATCTCCAGGCCTCAGCTGCACCATCCCCCCCTCCTGAAATGGGCCTTTGGTCTCCCCTTTTCCACCATCTGGCCTCCTTGCTTCTGACCTCTCGCTTCTCAAGCTTTGCAGAACTTTCTGACCTCCACATCTCAGTCCACCTGATCCCCCGACCACTATCCCCCAAATCCGTGCCTCAGTTTGCCAATCTCTAAAATTGCAGTTACCTACACCTTGGGGTTGGGGCCCCCAGACCCCAACTCTGACAGCCCTGGCTCAGAGCTGGAGTGCCTCCCTGCCAGGCTGACCAAGCCCCCTCCAACCCAGGCTCAACAGGGGAGCGGATATGCCTCGCAGGGGACAGCGCTGGCGGGAACCTCTGCTTTACCGTGTCCCTGAGGGCAGCAGCCTACGGGGTGCGAGTGCCAGATGGCATCATGGCAGCTTACCCGGCCACAATGCTACAATCTACCGCCTCTCCCTCCCGCCTTCTGAGCCTCATGGACCCCCTGCTGCCCCTCAGCGTGCTCACCAAGTGTGTCAGCGCCTATGCTGGTAAGGCCACCACCCACAGAGCTGGGGGGCTGGGGGGCTGCTTGGATCCTGCAGGGACAGGGGCTAGAGCCCAGTGTCCTGGAGCTTAGGAGAGGAGTCCCTACTGAAGCCATCAGATATTCTCGGGTCCCTGGGGACAGAGATGCCTGAAGTTCCAGGTGTTGTGACTGGGCCTCAGCCCCCCACATATACTCCCCAGGTGGAGAGACAGAGGACCACTCCGACCCAGACCAGAAGGCGCTGGGCATGATGGGGCTGGTGCGGCGCGACACAGCCCTGCTCTTCCGAGACCTCCGCCTGGGCGCCTCCTCGTGGCTCCACTCCTTCCTGGACCTGAGTGGGCACAAGTCCCACACGAACTCAGTGCCCACAGTAGGTGAGTAAAGCCCTCCCCTCACACCAGGAGTCCTGGGGGAGGAAAGGGGCTGTGACCTGGGGTGCTCGGGGAAGCAGAGATCACCTTCTGGCTCTAAGCCCCTATCTGTCCCTGGCAACCACCACGAAGCCTTGATTTTCCATGCCGGCCCACATCCTAGAATTTCCCGGACTCCTGGTCCACCGGGTCATCTCAGAACCCCCGGGAACCACAGCATTTAGCTTTCCAAACAGCCCGTCCCAGAAAGGAACCCTGGGAAATAACGCCGAAGGCCCGCCACAGGTGCTGATTTTTGATCCCGAGAATGCCACTCGAATCGCTTGGGCCTTCAGGTGGGAATCTAGCCCTCCTAGATTCTTTCCAGGCTTTAAACAGAGACACGTGGGGGTGATACCCTGCTCCAGGGGCTGGCCTAGGAGCCTGGGGTGGGGAGATCAGGAGGTTGCCAGCCTTGAGTGTGTGTACGGCAGCATCCCCCAGCAGCCAAAACACTTCCATCCAGGGATCTATTTTGTCCCCATCCTTTTTTTTAACAGTTTAATGATTTTAAAGTACAGCCAACTCAACTTATTTTCTATCTCCAGCAAACCAGCAGTATTTTCTGAATAACCGAGGGCACAGATTCGAAAGTAGATCCCATTCCTATTTGGAACAGTATTCCAATTGAATGTGTTTCACTTTAACTGTTTAAATTTTAGGATATTCAAATGGATGCAAATAAATACACACAAAAACCAAAGAGATCTGGGACCACTGAACCCTGAGGCTTTCCTGGTAGGGTAAAGGTGACAAGGGCCACTGCTAGAGGGACAAGCATGAGCCCAGCAAGCTGCTGCAGTGGGAGCTCGCTGCCTGCTGGGTGACTGGGGCAAGGTCCGCTATCTGTGAGCCTTGCTTTGCTCCTCCGTGAAATGAAATGAGGCACAAGAGTGCTTGCCTCACGAGGTTGTTGTAAGGACTTTGCACATTTGTCTGTGCCAGGCACCCAGCCTACACCTGACACGCAGCAGGTGCTCCTAGAAAAAGCCGGCGCCCCTGACAGGCCGTGCCCTGTAACTCTGGTCAGTAGTTCTATTCCAGTGACTCAGGGAGGACAGAGCCCTTATGCAGTCATTCTTCTGTCATCTTGCATTGTGCCTTCATGGATTTATAAAGACAAAGAAATACAATAAAAACCTGAAAAACGCAGGGTCCCGGCCCTAGGGGCAAGCAGCCTGGATGTTCTCCAATTAACGGAGCTGAGGCCGAGGTGGGGCATACCATGTGGGCCGGAACTCACCTCGGTGTCATCTGGACACTCGCTAGCCTGGCCACTCAAAAGGAAGGGATCAAACTAAAGAACATGAAGGAAATGTGGGGAGCAGATCTACACAGCTATGGGTGTGGGATCCCTGGGAACTGAATAGCTCCCATGACTCTCTTTAGCTCCTCCTTTCAAGTCATGTGCACCTGCTCACTATGTTTTGTTTTTGTTTTTAAATTTTTCAATGTTTATTTTTGAGAGAGAGAGAGCATGAGTGGGGGAGGAGCAGAGAGAAATGGAGACAGAATTGAAGCAGGCTCCAGGCTCCGAGCTGTCAGCACAGGGCCCAATGTGGGGCTCAAACCCATGAACCATGAGATCATGACCTGAGCCGAAGCCAAGAAATCAGTCACTTAACCAACTGAGCCACCCAGGCGCCCCACAGGCGAGGACTATTTTTATTGCCTCTTTGTACAGAAGAGGAAACTGAGGCTCCCAGAGGTAAACTGACTTGCATTTAACCTTCCCAGTCACCACACACACCTCCACCTCCACAACCACGTGACTCCTTCCACCTCCCGCTTGGAGTTGCAGCCTGGGGCGCCTGGGGCTTCCCACTCATCCCCAAGGAGGGAGAATGGGGGAGCAGTAGGCCTCCACAGCCCTAGGATGCAGCTCCTCCTCCAGAGGTCGCCCTTCCCATGACCTTCCCCGCAGCCACTCACCCCTGCAGCCCACCTGATCCTCTCCTCTTGCAGAGCCCATGCGACGCAGTGTGTCCGAGGCAGCACTGGCCCAGCCTGAGGGCCCACTGGGCACGGACTCCCTCAAGGGCCTGACACTACATGACCTGAGCCTAAAGGGCAGCTCTGACACATCGGGCACCCCTGAGCTGTCCCTGTCTGCGGAGACACTGGGCCCCTCCAAGCCCTCCAACGTCAACTTCTTGGCTGGCCCTGACGATGCACCCGAAGGCGCTAAAGCACCACGTGAGTTGAGCACCAAGGACAGAGGCCTGGGCGTGCACGCCACCTTCCCTGAGGGTTTCCACCCCAGGCGCTCCAGCCAGGGCCCCACTCGGATGCCCATCTACTCCTCGCCCATCGTCAAGAACCCCTTCATGTCGCCGCTTCTGGCCCCGGACAGCATGCTACAGAGCCTGCCGCCCGTGCACATTGTGGTGAGCGCCAGATAGGGACCGTGCACCCGGCGGGGGGGGTGGGGGGGGGGCGCACGCGCAGGAGCACTTGGGGATGAGAGCCCCGGGTGGCGGGAGGAGGGAGGCGAACGAGCGGGAAGACAGGGGAAGGTGGGCGCAGGTGCACCTTGGGAAGAGAGCCCCGGGAGCGGTGGAAAGGTAGCCTGCCTGACAGCCGGAAGGGAGAGGTGCGCCACCGGGACGGCACGCCTAAGGGAGGGCAGAAGGGGACTCAAGGCTTCCATTTCCTCTCGCGATCTTGTGGAGCGCCTAGGGGCAAGTGGGTAAGGGGAAATCGGGGCGGCGGGTCTCTAGGGGAAGGGAGAAGCTGGGCGGAAAGCTCCGTCTCTCACTCCGCGTCTCCCGGCCCCTCCCCTCGTGCCCCCGCCCCACAGGCGTGCGCGCTGGACCCCATGCTGGACGACTCGGTCATGTTCGCGCGGCGGCTGCGCGGCCTGGGCAAGCCCGTGACCCTGTGCGTGGTGGAGGACCTGCCGCACGGCTTCCTGAGCCTGGCGCAGCTGTGCCGGGAAACGCGGCAGGCCGCGGCGCAGTGCGTGCAGCGCATCCGTCTCATCCTCACCGCGCCCGCCGCGCCGCGGGTCTGAGCCCCAAGCCGGCCGCGCAGGAAGATGGGGCTGCGGGGGCGACACTAAAGGCCTCTTGTTCCCATCTGAGCCGGCCTCCGTGGTGAATGCGCCCCGGGTTAGGCGGCGGGGACACCCCCGCGAGGAGCTTCTGGCCCATCCGGCCTCCCCTCGGGTGGGGCGGGAGGGGCAGGCTGTGCCTTAAGGTTGGGGGACGGCTCCCGGGGGTGGGGCGGGGGCCGCAAGCTGAGACCCTGGCCTGGGGGGAGGGGGCGGGGGACGTACACAAACCGGGCTCCGGAAACAGCTGGAGCTGCACTCCTTCATTGCCTTCTACTGCTGCTGTGACCGCCGCAGGGCGGGGGCTTGGCCCTACCTCGCCAGTCGGTTTGGTTTTGTTCCTTTGTAAATAAAGTGTATTTAATTAGTTTGGCCTCTTGCAAGTAGAGTCGGCTGTCGCCCGCCAGGGGGCAGCATCAGACGCCGCTGCTGGGAACCGAGAAACTTGGCAGTAGAAAGCTGGCTACCCAACTTCTGGGTCCTGAAGAAGGGCCCGGATTCTTGGGTGCAGAGGGACTGGACTCTACAAGCACAGACCCGCCTCCCCTTCAGACTTAATCCGGGTGGTGTGCCAGAGGGTTCTCAGCGACTCCCCTTTACAAACCCAGCACCCACCAGGAAAAGAAAACCCAAACTCCCTAGAGAACTGCAGCAACTAGAATAGGAAACCAGAAACAAACTAGTCATCCCAAATCCTGGAAGCCCAAGCCCTGCCCAGCTATGATAGTCACTTAGTCCCTCAACTGAGACCCTGAGGCCTTGCCCCTTTGTGGGGCCTTAGGTTTGGGGCAGAGATGATTTCTATCCAGGGCCTGCCCTCAAGGGACTCATAGAAGGTAAGCAGAGAGACGCAGCCATAGGCTGCCACAGGCCACACAGGCTCCATCTGTGGTAGACAAGGAGGGCTTCAGAGAGGAGGTGATCTGAGCTTGACGTTAAAGGATGAGCACAAGTTTGCTATGCAGAAGAACCTGCAAAGTTGCGAGAGCCAAGGGGCAGTTAGCAAAGCCTCTGCCTGGCCAGAAGGTCAGGTGCAAAGTGGGGAGTGGCCTGAGGGGCCTGGAGTTGTCAGCAAGAGCAGATCTTAAAGTGCTTGGAGGGCAATCTGGACTGTAAGTAGAGGGCAGTAGAAGCCGCAGGAGGGCTTGGGAGGGGGGGACGGTGGACAGGATCAGCTAAGGCACTGAAAGAGAGAGAGCCTGCTCTGGGACATTAGGGGATGGACTGAAAAGGACAAGACTGGAACCGTGGATGCAGGCTGAGGACAAGGAAGACAAGGCCTGAGCTGGGGCAGAGGCCATGAGGGTAGGGAGTAGGAGGAAGAGCCGTAACTGAGGCTGAATAGGACTTATTGAGGGTAGAACAGATGTTACAGGAGAGCAAGGGGGGACTTGGCACTTGGGCCTGGCCAGGGAGCAGGTGGACAGTGAAACTGTGTCTTTACTGGGAAGAAGCTCGGGTATGTACGAGGGGGGTTGGCCGGGGGTGGGGGGGCGGGTTACTGAGAGCTGTTTTGCACATGGAGAGATCAAAAGGTCTTTGTGAGACAATCCAGCGGGGCATCCAGGAGGTGGCAGGAGAGTAAGATGAGTGCTCACTCTGGCTGGAGCTGAGGGACAAGAACCTTTCCGGGTAGGGTGTACAGGTGGGATGAGCAGAGGGCTAGGACAGAGAGAGCCCTGAGGACCATGGTCCCCAGTAAAGGAGTAGGCAGTAAAAGGTGAGTCCTGGAGGGTTCCAAGGAGCAGCCAGAGAGGAAAGAGGCTAACCAGGAAACAGGATGTATAGCGAAGGGGATTTCGGGTGGGAGGGAGTGGTCCGAGTCCGATGAGGATGGAAATGTTATCATCATGCCTCAGCAGGGAGAAGGGTCCTTGGTGACCTTGTCCAGAGCAAGGTCAGGGGATACGGGCAGCCAGACATGGGAGGGCTGAGGGAGTGGCAGGTAAGAGATGCGGCCAGTGGGTACCGTAAGTTTCCAGCTGTAAAAGGAATGAGAAATAATTCAAGGGAGCTTGATGCAGGTGTGTGTGTGTGTGTGTGTGTGTGTGTGTGTGTGTGTGTGTGTAGAGATGATAGAACATGTATTTAATGCTACCAGGGAAGAAAGGAAGGAAGGAAGGAAGGAAGGAAGGAAGGAAGGAAGGAAGGAAGGGAGGGAGGGAGGGAAGGAAGGAGAGACTGAAAATCAGAAGCACAAAAAAAGTTTCCTAAGGGGATGGGGACAGGCGGACTCTCTCCTCAGAGGCCCTCATTCACCCAATAAGTGACTTGTGAGCCAGCGTTAGGATGGGGGAGGGAGCCATAGCCCAGAACTCTCCCTGAAGGTCCTGTTCCCCCTATTGAATGCACAGGACCCCTTATTCATCTCTCCCAAAACAGTCTTCCACCCACCAACCTGCTCCTGTTTCCCGTCCCCATGTCAGGAATGGCTCCATCATCCCCCTGTACCCCAGGCCGGAACTCTGGGTCTTGTCCTGGACACCCCCTCGTCCCATAGTCCATCAAGCCCCATATTCTGTTGTTTCTGCCCCCTGAGTCTTGGCCTCATGCCCTCGGCCTCTGGCCTAATCCAGGCTTCATCCTCTCCTGTCCAGGCTCCTTCCCAAGCCACCCTGTTGGGCTCCCCACTTCCAATCGCATTCCTCCATTGCTGGCTCCAGCTCTGACCTGGTCTTCCCATGCTGTAAACCATTCCCCTCTACCACCCCACCCCAGGGTGAAGTCCAAGCTGCTGAGGCTAGCCTTCTTCATCCGCTTCCAGTCTTACAGTTACCCCTCCACAACCTGGACCTGACAGGCCTTCTTCTTGGACACCTACACACAGCAATACGCCTGCATGCCTCCCTTTCTTTGCTGGTACCGAAACACCCTCCCACGTGCTCTTCACCTTTGCTTGGCACTTCCTGTTCCTCCAAGATCCAGTGCCAACGTCCCCCCTCCTCTGGAAACCTCTTCCGGATCCCGCAAAGCCAAAAAAGACGCCTGGACTCCCCCACCTCTGGCACACCCTGCCCATCAACGTGTCTGTCCTCCCATCTGACAGGGGATCCTCTAGGGCAGGGCCTAGGACTGACTCATCTTGGTCACCACCACTGCCCAGCGTAAGGTCTGGGACACTGGAAACCTCAGGAAATGTTTAAGTAATAGGTGGCTGAGTGTGTGATGAGCGAGTGAGTGGCAATAGGCGGAAACTGGAAATCAGCAGAAGAATGAGGGCAGGAAAGACACACGGATGCGTGTGCAGGTCGGGTAGGAGCAGATGCGAATCAGGTTTAGGGTGAAGGAATGGGACGAAGTGATGAATGAGGCTGTGCATCCTGGGCTCAGTTTCTCCAACAAGGCAAAATGCACGGTAGCCCCAGCTAAACTGCCCCTTCCGCCTCGAACCCCACCAAACCTCACCGTTTCCCTCCCTAACTATGGCCAGAACCCCAATACTGGGCGTGCTGGAAAGGGCTTACCGACTGGACCCGCGGAACCTGTTTCCCTCACGAGTCGTCCCAGCCTCTGCGGCGCGCCGCGGGAATCCCACCCCGCAAGCGCCCGTCCTATTGGCAGGCTGGCAGAGATTCGCGGAGACTGGCGTCTTCCAGAGCCTATCGCTGTGCGAGCTAGGCTGTGGGCCCCTCCTACCACGGAACGTGCCCTGAGTGGCCCAGGGAAGTAGGAGGCGGAGCGTCTACTGGCTGGAGGATGGTGATTGACGTCAAGAAGAGCTTATCACAGCTAGCATCCTTCAAGTCAGACCCGCCTCAGAGGGAAAAAACGCAAAGGGGTGGTAGCTGAGGGCGTGGCGGATTGCAGAAGGACTCAGAATGTGGTTTCTGGCCACGCCACTGGGATCTGAGGGAGGAAGGACTGAGGAACCTAGACTTCTGAATGGTTGGATCTTGAGCGAGGAGGGAGCTGGGAACCTGAAAGGCCGGGGTGTAGGGACGGGTACTCCCAGGAGTCACCGGCCTGCCCAGGGATGATAGATTTGGGGTTCAGCATCTTATGTGGCTATTTATGGGATTGGAGCCAGGCCTCGTCCCCAGGCAAGAGTTGTGGGCCTAGAGGTAGGGCTTAGAATAGAGATGAAGAGGAGGAGCCTTAGGGGAAGCTCTGCCCTTCCCACATCCCCCAAAAGGGAAGCCGGGGTGCTGTCTGCAAAGGGAAACCAGAGTGGGAGGAGACACATGGAGACCAGGAGAAAAACATAGATACCAAGCGAGATTAAAATATTGAAAACAATAATTATAATAGAGCTCTCTTGTACGGGGTTCCCTGTGACCCTGGTTCTATGCAAAGCATTTTATAGAATTATCTCCTGTCTTTCTCATTACAGTTCTGAAAGATCAGATTATTATTACTATAATCCCCATTTTACAAGCGAGAAAATTGATGCCCAGCGAGGAGGAATCAAGATGCAGATGTAAAGAAACAGGAGGGATACAAAACACAGATGGAGATTAGCAGACAAAGAGATAAAAGACAAGCTCAGAGAGATTTCAAAAGGTAGACACAAAGGAGCGGGGCTAAGAGCAAGGCCTCCTGGGGTGGAGGTGAGGGGCTGGGACCTAGGACTCCTAGGTTCTGGGATTGGAAGGACCAAGGACTGGGACTTCCGGGTATTTCCTCTCCTGATTCCAAAATACCAGACTTGGCTAACCCTTCTCACTGTGGGCGTTGGGCCCGGTTGGGGTCGAAAATAGTGATTAGGAGGGGGCAGGTGTGTCATTATCCTATTAGGAGATGATAAGAAAATGATTCATGGGGGTGCCCCCAGTCTGGGAGGGGACTTTCCCCTCACGGCCTCTGTTCTTTCATCTGGACAGATTAGGCCTCAGGAAGGGCAGGGGAGGGGCAGGGCCCCTCTCCATTACTGTGTCTCCACCACTCAGAGCTGTCACTAAGCCCATCGTGGAGACACGTGGGCCACCCTGTGGCCAATAGCTTTCCTGGTAGGTCTTCGTCTCTCTGGATCTCTCTGCTTTCCCCTGGACTTTGAACCAATGCCCACCGGCGGTCTTGGCACATTGCAGGAGCTCAGCAAATGCCCCTCGAATCAATGGACAAACATCTCTGTGCAGCTCTTCCTCTGTCCCCATCCCGGCCATCTCTCTCCCCATCATGTTTCTCAGCCTCTCCCTGGCCTCACCCATCTCCTCCCACCTTCCCTTTCACACAGGCATTTCTTCGGAAGCCACTGAGCCCCCCGCCCCCATCCCCAATAAGAAGAAACTGAGGCTCATTTGGGGAGGAGTCACCCTCCCAGGGTCACCTGTGGGACATGTACAGGAGTACCTGGAAGAAGGGCTCCCAAGACCCCAAATACCCACACAGACACACTCCTGGCACCTCAGAGTCAGCAATGCAAGATCACACCAAACATGTGCCCTCAATATCTGCTTAGTGTGATCTTCATTTGCACCCACACAATCAGAGAATCGCAGGCTCCACGCCGTCACCTACAAACACAAAACATAAACATAAGCACACAATCAATCACCCTTACTGACAATACATGCAGAAATATCCTATTTCACATTGCAAAACAGACACCCCGGGCACGCAGTTACACGCCCAGCCACAGAGAGGCCACTTGCTCAGTTCCCACCAGGACCACGAGCAGATGCAGACATGGTTTCATTTCCTACTCCGGGGACTCCAGTACCTCCAGACTAGAATAGCATAAACACCATTATCACCAGCATAAACACAAAGTGTTTCCTGTGTGCCAGGCACAAGTCTAAGCACCTCGCATGAATGAACTCGTCCAGTCCTCTCAATCGCTTTATTTGCAACAGCTCATTTTGCAGATGGACAAATGGAGGTCCGAGGAAGCTTAGTGATTTGCTGAAGGCAGGAAGAGGCTGTCAGAATTTGAATTTGAGGGACGCCTGGGTGGCTCAGTCGGTTAAATGTCCGACTTCGGCTCAGGTCATGATCTCGTGTTCGTGGGTTCGAGCCCCGCATCAGGCTCTGTGCTGACAGCTCAGAGCCTAGGGCCTGCTCCTGATTCTGGGTCTCCTTCTCTCTCTGTTCCTCCCCCGCTCACGCTCTGCCTCTGTCCATCTCTCAAAAAATAAAATTTAAAAAAAAACATTAAAAAAAGAATTTGAACTTGGGTTTTCTGGCTCTGGAACCCACCACGCGAGGCTCCTATTCAATGAAAAACTCCTGCCTTCATCCAGTCAGGATTATAGAACCATGACAACTGACCACACCTGAACAAGGTGGACAGCGGGTAGACTCACAGGACAATATAGACACACAAATAGAAAAGACCCCCTCACACGTCATGCCCCAGCACACACTGAGACATCGTCACAACCCCCAAAGCCACACAACACCCAGAGAGAGAGGCACGCGCCACACGCAGAGACATGCCACACCCAGACCCAGCCTGAACTCCACTGAGTCCCTCCTGTTCGGCTCCCAGCCCCCTGGGCTGGCCCTCGAGGAAGCAGCAGGCTTAGGATGGGAAGAGGGGGCAACCTCACTTGTCCGCTCTGCCTGACCGGTTTCACCAGGACCATGGATGGCAGGCACCACCCGCCTTATGAAACCCACATTGGGCAACTGGACCCAGACCTGACCTGGTCGCTTGGATGCTGGAGAGAAAGGGGAGCCTGGGTTCTGGAAAAAGAGGGGCCAGGGACTTGGATTCCTCTCCCCTGTCTTTGAAGGCAGGGCTCCAGGTTTAGCAGATAACAATACAGGACACCCAGTTGAATGTGAATTTCAGATGAACAACAAATACCTTTTCTAGTATAAGTATATTCCAAATATTGCATGGAACATACTTACACTAAAAGTCTTTGTTGTCATTGTTGTACCTGAAATTCAGATTTAACTGGGTGTCTTATATTTTATCCGGTGACCCCACTGAGGGGATGGACGCCAGGTCCCTGGAGACCCCCATGGTCTCTCGTCAGCCCCTAGGCCTCTGTTCCTCCTGCTCCCGCCCTCCTCCTCACCCCTAAACAGGCCACTTCACAACTTCCCCACCCGATTTCCTCATCTTAGTGAGTTGCTGTCTAATTGCAGCCCTCAGGCTGTGTCAGAGTAGAGACAGGAAACTTGAAGATGGACCAGGTTGTCACCCTGGGAGACCTGGGTCCTCACAGATGACTGACCCTGAATCACCTGCAGCCATGGTCTGGACAGCTGGGGGATGGGGCCCTGTGGCTGCCTCCTCCGGGAGGCCTGGAGATGGAGAGGGACGTGGGGATGGGAGGCAGAGACCCCGGGATGGGATGAGGGCAAGAGACATAACCTTGGGGGAACAAAGACTCCAAGATGGGGAGACAGAGAAACTTGGAAATGGATTTGCAGAGATAAGGAAAGAGGGATTCAGAGCTGGCGAAACAAAGATGCAGAGATGGGGGCGCAAGGACATCAGACCAGAAGTGGAGAGGTGTTCCCCAGACGCTCAGGCTCCTGGACCAAGTGATGGACACGTACCAGCAAAATGCTGAGTGCCGCCTGTAAGTCTGGGGACAAGGACAGCAAGCTATCTGGGTGGCACTGGGCAACCAAGGCCTGGGTCCTGGCATGTTGAATCAGGAGGTGAGGGAAAAGCTGGGATCCCAGGCAGACAGGGTGATCCACCTGCCATCACTCCATACCTATTTCCAGTGGGGTGACAGCACCACCTTCTCTAGAGATGACACCCCAATTTTCCAGTGCCACCTACATTCTTGGGGTGACACCCGTGCTGGAAACCCCACCCGGCTCTAATGCTGCTTCCCTCACTGAGTCACTTCCAACCCCGCCAGGCCTGTTGGGGGCAGACTTTGGTGACTCAGGCATCCAGGCCCCTCTCTCTTTCACCCCTCAGGAGCCCAGCAGCCAAAAACGCCGGGACCCGCACACCCCTGCAGCCTAGCCTGAACCAGGAGTCTGCACCCCCAGCCCTCCTCCCTCAGACCCAGAATCCGAGCCCCTCTCCGTCCTCTGTTGGGGGCCCAGATGAAGACCCCCCGCACCTGCTCTGTTAGTTACCCCAGTGTCCTGGGTCACATCCACCTCCTTCTGGAACCACAGCTTCTCGATTCCCAGCCTCCTCCCTTCCCAATTTGAAGGTGGGGTGAGTTGTGTTTATTTACTTTAGTTTCAGCATGAGTCACCCCCCCAAAACGCACTGCTCCCCCCATGTGCCTGGTGGCCCCAAGGAGGGGACAATGCCCCCTCTTCCAGGAAAGTGGGAACCTCACTGAGGGGGACAGGAGGAGGAGCCCCCACTGCACTCTCCCGCATCCCCATCCCCTCCTCCCCCTCCCTGCCCCTCCACCCCTCCACCTCTGTGCCTCCTCTATGAATCTGACTCCCCTTTGCCTGTTTCTCCACAGATCTTTGTCCTCTGTCTCGGCATCTCTCTCTCCATCTCTCTATGTCTTCATTTCTCATCATCTCTCTGAATCTCCTTCTCTCTCCCATCTAGGCCTCCCCTTCTGTCTCTGTGTCCCCCATTCCCTCACTGTCTCTCTGTCCTCCCTGTCTGTGGGTCTCTATACTGTGACCCCTTGCACCTCCCTCCACCTTCTCTCCACCCCCCCTCTCTGCTCTCTCTCTCTCTACGCCTCTGCCCGCTCCCCTTTCTGTCTCCCCTCGCAGCACCCCGGCTCCCTTCCTGATTTCCTAGGTCCCACAGAGCTGGAGGGGAAAGTGGGGGGACGGGAGATGGAGGGGGAGGGAGGGGAAGTTCTTGGGGGGTGGGGGAAGAGGGTCAGCCAGACCGGCTTGGCTCCCTGGGCACCTCTGTCAGAGCCCCGCCCAGGGCCACGTGGCTCGCCCCAATATAAGCAGCTCCCGACCTGAGGCTGAGAACTCAGTGCCCAGGTCACTCACATCTGTCTGCATCATCGCCATCGCTGTCCTGCAGGTACGAGCATCTGCCCACAGCCCTCTGCTCTGTTCTCCCTCCTGGCTCCACTGACATCTCTGTCTCCTTGCATATCTCTGACCGTCTCAGTGGACATTGCTGTCTTTCTCCATGCCCTCGGTGTCCACCTTCTCAACGTGAGTGGTGCCAGGTTGAATGTGGAAGCCCTGGGGCCCAGCACCCTTTCTACTAACCCCCTTGGACTGGGCCATCAGATGTGGGGTTTTTCTCTTCACCTCTCTGAGCCTCAGTGTTCCGTCTGTGAAATGGGCTTGCAGAGAAGTCAAAGCGCTGGGAAGGTGTGAGCGTTACTTGCGGCGTCTTGATGGGCACCTGGCTCTGATGTCTCTCTCTTGTCTCTGACTCTGCCTGTCTCTGTTTCTTGATTTCTCTCTCCAGCTCTGCCTCTGGTATGAGGAAAGTCCTATGGGGTCTGTCGGGCAGCTGTACAGAGATGGGCGAGTTTCTCGCCCCTACCCCATTCATCCCTACTCCATGTTTCTCCTAGCTGGCAGGCTGACTTGGCCTCTTTCTCCCCAGCTCCCTTCCCCCTGAGAACCCAGACCCCAGTGCCCCTACCCCGTGCCCGCCCCTCCCCCAGTATCCAGCGTCCCTTGGACAGATTCGGCCACTGTCACCGCCGCTACCTCTGCCGCCCCCAACGCCACCTTCCCAGGGCCAGCAAGATGCAGTTTGAGATGCACGACAACGTGAAAGGCAAAGGTGGGATCACTGGATGAACCAGCAGCCCTTCCAGTCCCCGGAACCCGGCAGCTTCCCTCCCCTGGGCACCCCGGCTTCGAAGACAGATGGCGCCTGATTGCACCCCAGAGGCCCCTGGAAATGCAGGAACCCAGCACCCCAGGCCCAGATGTGGAGGAGGCAACAGCACGTCTCGGCCCCACCCAGATGTGGCACCCACCCTTCCCCAGACGTGCATGAGTTCCCCACCCACAGCTCAACCAGATGTGCAGGAGGCAGTGGCAACGGGGACAGCCTGGGGTGGCAGTGTGCAAATGTGGCAGTGGCAGAAAGGAAGGGGGAGGTGCAGTGGTGTCCCCTCCGCGGGCGGCCTGGTGGCCCCGCCCGGACTGCCCGGCAGAGGAAGGTGCTCCGAGGCGGCAGGGATGTGGGGTGCGGGAGAGGCTGACAGGCTGCCCGCTGACCCTGGCCCGCTACCTTCGCAGCCATGTCCTACCCAGTGACCAGTCAGCCCCAGTGTGCCAGCAGCTGCTACCAGACCCAGCTCAGTGACTGGCACACCGGACTCACGGACTGCTGCAACGACATGCCCGTCTGTGAGTGCCTGCAGCTCCCCCCAGGATAGGGGGAAGGTCGCCTCCAACCCCTTCCCAGGCCCTGCTAAACCCCAGTCCCGCTCCCTTCCTTGGACCCTGAATTCCCACACTCTAACCCTCACCCCTTCTTCCCACCTCGGACACCCCCAGGGATCCTGACCTCACCCCTTCCAGCTTCCCCTCGGACCCTCAACCCCTTACACCCTCCACTTTCCTCGTTGGGGCCCCAGCTCCCTCTCCAAATCCTATCTCTCAACCTCTGAACCACCCCCGCTGGGACCCCTCATTCCCTGTGGGACCCTCGATTTGGCGCCGCGGACCGTCAGCCTCGCCTCTCCCCGAGGCGGAGGCGGCCGGGGCGCCCCGTGGGCCCCGCTCTGACTGCCCCACGCCCGCCCCAGGTCTGTGCGGCACTTTCGCCCCTCTGTGCCTCGCCTGCCGCATCTCCGACGACTTCGGGGAGTGCTGCTGCGCGCCCTACCTGCCCGGAGGCCTGCACTCTCTGCGCACCGGCATGCGCGAGCGCTACCGCATCCAGGTGCGCGCGGGCGCGCGGAGCGGGGGGCGGGGGGGACGTGCCTCCTGGGACCCCCGCGGGGCGCCTAACCTCTCTCTCTCCCACCCTCTAGGGCTCTGTCGGGCACGACTGGGCGGCCCTCACCTTCTGTTTGCCCTGCGCCCTCTGTCAGATGGCGCGGGAATTGAAGATCCGGGAGTAAGGAAGCCCCCGCCCCTCCCTCCTCCTTTCCACCTGTCACGCTCGGCCTCCTCTGCCCCTTCCTGGGAGGGCGCGCCCCTCCGCCCTGTCCCGCTACCAGAAATACACCCACAATAAAAACCTGAAAACCAACTCCGCCTACATTATTTGTGTCCCAGGGAAGGAATCTGGGTGGAGAAGATTTGGTGAGGGGTGTGGGGACACAGGGAAGAAGCCTAGGTGTGGAAGGAGGAGTTCCAGAGTCAGATCCTTGCCTCCCCGCCCCCCCCCCCACCTGCGGTGTCTGACATTGCCAAGTCTCACCTCTCTAAATGAGGGAGTTCTCATTAACAAAGTGAAACCACTAACCCCTTAAGCTGCCTAACTGAAGTTCTGTGCGGATCCTGAAAATAAGCAAAAGCAGAAAAAGCTGCCTTGGTAGAGGTTAGACACTCAAAGACAAAAATTAGGAGAGCGCCCCTCCCCCAAGTCGATACTTATGGACTCTTGGCCTATCTACAATTCTAACATAACAGATTTGGGAGTTGGGGGGAGGGGAGGGGGTTTGTCTCCAAAGCAGAGAACTGCCAGGTTTAAGGCTCTCTGGAGCTGAAAATCATCCTTAAAGATCATCTAGTTCTCTTTACTGCGAAAGCAACTAGCAGATTAGAAAATCTGGCCTCAAAATCGGGCAGACCTAGGATCCAATCTTGATTCTTGCCACTTCCTAGCCGTGTTATCTGAGTGAATTAATAAACCTCTCTGAGCCTGTTTTCCTCCTCTGAGGACGATCCCTAGTATGTCATATGGCTACTGTGAGAGCAAGAGATAGAACAGATGGAAATCCCAAAGAGTGAGCTTAATAAACTTGTTAATATTATTATTATGTATAATAATATTATACTATCCTCGTAGTAAAATGTCATTCATATTCTTTGCTGTCACGCTCTCTCTCCCTCTTCCCATCTGTATCCAACCATCAAGTGACATCTTCGCTTGGAGTATGTAATGGGCATCGCAAGTTTAAAACCTAACTCGATTCCCTGCCCGCAACCTGCTCCTCCCAGCCTCCCCTTCTCAGGAAATAGCAAACCCCAGCCTCCCAGTGGCTCGGTGGCTTTCTTACCCAATGGCCCGTCTGTCAGTACGCTGTTGCTTCTACTTTCGGAATATATCCAGAACCCGACTTCTCCCCACTCCGCTGCTGCTGTCACCTTGTTCCAGCCACCCTCCTCCTCAGCTTAAACTAATGCAGTTCAGTGAGGATGGAGTCCTCACTGGGCCCCCTGCCCTATCCCTACCCCTATAGTTTCCTCCCACAGAGAAGCCCTGTGAACCCCTGAGTTAGGTCACATGCCTCCTGTGCTCAGAACCTTCTCACAGCTCCCCCTGCACAGAGTTAAAGCCAGAGTTCTCATTGTGGCCCAAGGACCTACAATGTGCCTCCAGCCTTGGTTGGTTCTCTTAAATGCTAGTCATGCTACCACCTCAGGGCCTTTGCACTAGCTGTTCCCTCAACTCTTCCCTCAGATGCCCCTATGGCTCATTCCTTCCCTTCTGCTCACATGTCATCTTATGAGCGAGGCCTTCCCTTCCACCTTACATTACATAGCAAGGACCAACCCCTCTTCAGCGCCTTTGCCGCCTTGTTTTTCTGGTCATGTAATGTACCACATCATTTACGTATTTATTTTCTGGCTCCCCGCTGGTTTGTCAGCTCCACGAGGGCAGGGGCCTCTTTCACTGCTGTGTCCCCAGCACCTAGGACAGTGTGGAGTCCCTCGTAGGTGGAGACAGTGAGTGATCACAGGTGGGAGACATTGACGCAGAAAAGGGACATGATTTTAGAGGTAATGGTGGGGGGCAACGGAGAGCCAGACAGGCTTGCATCAGAATCTGGGCTCACCTGTTAATCTGCCCTGCGTTCTTAGGCAAGGGATTCAGTTTCCAAATCTGCAAAATGGGGGAACCTGTACCTCCCAGCACTGACGTGACGTCAGGAAGATGAAAAGACACACCAAGCACCCAGCACACTACCTGAAGTGCTGTTGACCCTTGGTGAAATTTCTTTCCTTTTTCTGAAGTCCCTAGGGCACTGATGGCCATACACAGACTAAAATCCAGACCTCCCATGCCCAGGCTTTCTCTTGGACTCCCTGAGCCTCTTGCATTCAGGTACGTGGATACCAGGGCGAGGAGGTAACGTGGAGGGAGGAAGAACAGTGACTTGTGCTACGGGGCATCTGCATAGGGGCATCCGCACTATACAGACAGGAGCTGGAGAGGCTGGCTCTGCGTCCCAGAGAAAGGGTCCAGGCAAAGTGCAAACACTCTGCTCAGCGAAGCACAGTTGCAGGGTGGTGGCGGGGAAGAGACCTTACCAAAGGTCTGATCATAATGCAGACAAGTCTTGAAGAACCACCTTAGCTCCTTCCTGGTCATGCAGTGAACTCTCTCCTGGCCTTGGCCTCCCTCAGGCAGCCTGTCCTGCTTCTGGGTAGCATCCCGGGTGGGAAATGGTGCCTTTTCCCCAGCAGAAACCTGCCATCTTGAACACACCTGCCTCTAGTGCCTGCTCTGTGCTGGGAGAGCTCTCAGCTAGGCGGGCTAAGAACCTGCACCATCTCCTCTGTGCTTTCTCCTTTGTCTCCTCCTTCTCCCCTTATTCCTGGAGGTTCTCTCCTCAGGAGGTAAGAGGGCCTGGTGGTCAAGCATGTGGACTTGAGACTCACACGGCCTGCGTTCAAATTCACTCAACAGCTAAATGACATCTATGAACTTCTGTTTTCTCACCTGCAGAACGGGGAGCACACGCTTACCTACCGCATAGGGCTGCTGGGCTGTAACATGGCAAGCAAACGGTCTAGCACTGGTACTCAGCAAATGCAAGTTCACGGTCACGTCTTCGAGGTTAGGAACTACCAACGGCTCACCAAGGCAAAACTCAGGTATGGTCAGAGTAATCCTTGAAAATCCTTCACATTGCCCATAGATCTGAAAATACTATGATTTTCATGGACCACAGTGAGGACCCAACCCCTCCATCCCCGATACCCCCGCTGCCCCCCTGATCCTCCCCCTGCCCCCACCCCCCACGCTAAGTGCACCTTGCTACAGTGTCTTTGGCTAAACATAAGATGAAGCCGCAGGCGTACGCCCATAGGCGGGCTGAAGAGGAAAACATGTTGTTTACCACTCTCAGCCAGACTCCACGCTGCGAGGCCGACGGAGGGCACACTTCCACCTCCGGCACCACTGCTCTCGCTTGCCCTGGGGGACCAGAAGATGAAAGCTCTCGTGCTGCTTCCAGCTTGGGCCATGGACTAGAGAAAACCCAATCACCTTACGGCATTTTGATCTCTGTGCTGCCTCAACTCTTCCGTCAGAGGCCAGAATAAAACCCAAGCCTGGGACCAAGGCAGTCTGCTTTCCCTCCTGAGACAAACTGGGGTCTCCCTGCGCAGGGATCTGAGGAAGAGCCAGCGACCTCAGTGCTCTTAGCTCCCCTAGGTCTGTTCCTTCTGGGGAAGGCGGCTTCTATAGCGGCCTCACCCCACCCCTGCTCAGGAGGGGCAGGGAGGAACCAGGCCCAGGCCAGGCGGCTCTCGGAGGGGCGGCAAGGTAAGGGCACTGACTCAATTTACCCACACTTGGATGCTGTTTAGAGAATCAAGGACACCCCATCTCCTGCAGGCAGACTGGCGGTCAGACACCGGCCTTCCTCACCCTCTTTATTTGCTGCTTCAACTGCTCCTCCCTCTTTCAGACAGCCCCCACACAAGGCCTCTTGGACTGAGGCCCCCGGCAGATGGGAGGAGACAGGGCCCAGTTCCTCAAAGCCCAAAAGTACAGCTGGGGGAATGGAATCTTGCAAAAGGAGTCCCAAGTTCAAGATGGCTAGGATGGGGGCAGGGGGTCCTCAAGGGAGAGAGGAGCTCTGAAGTCCAAGGTGATGGCTGAGTGGGGTGTAGTCCCTAGAGGGAACCCACAAGCCTTCAAGGTGACACTGTCTGGGAAGAGAGGTGTGCAGAGAACCCCATTTCCATCTCCACCCCCCAGAGCCCTGGGGCAGCAGCTCGGGCATCCTCTCCTTGGACTCCTGCTGTGCTGAGTGACCCTGGTCCTAGGGTCAGTAACACCATCTGAGCTTTGTCTGTCCAGCCTACGGGTGACAGCTGGCCCCTGGACTGCCTCACTGTCCCACCTGTGATCAGCTGCGTCCCTCGCCAATCCAGCCAATCCCCTGCGTTCAGTTCCTTCCGCTGAAATGCAGCAGTCGGTTTCCCTGGCTGGACCTGACTGAAGAGATGCTTCAAGAGAGCATCTTAGAGTCTAAGACTGGACTCCTGATCTTCCCCACAAGCCCCAGGCTGCCCCATCGTGATAAACCACCCCAGTATCCACCCGTAGTTCAGGCTACAAAGTTGGAGTCATTCTGGACTCCCCCCTGCACCTTGATCCCAACATCCACGCCATCGTCACCTCCTCCCACACACATCCTGCACCTGTGCCGGACCCACGCCCCCACCACTGCCCTCATCCCCACCTTCGGCTTTTGCCCTGTCGCCTCTCTTGCCCTTTCCGACCCATCCTCCACACCACAGCTGAGCGACCTCTCGAATACGTACATCGGATCCTGTCATTCTCCATCATGAAACTGTCCCACGGCTTCCCGCTTGAGAATAAAATTCAAAACCCCATCTGGGGCCCACACGGCCCTGGGTGATCCCATCCCTGTCTCCCGACTCATCTCTTCCCACTTGGTCTGGGTCATGCTGGCCACCTTTCCTATCCTTTCAATGAACCAAGCTGGTCCCCACCTCAGGGCCTTGTCCTGCTCCGTCTGCCTGAGACCGACTTCCCAAGACTGAGCCCTCCCCATGGCCAGTTCCTTCTCAGTCGTTAGGCCTGGCTTCTCGGAATGCCCAACAGACTCTAGCCCCAAGTCCATCACAGCCACATCCTGTTGATCCCTCATGGCACCTCTCCCTCGTCTCTGTGTGCGTGTGCATGTGCGTGCAAGCACTGGTGCACACTGATTGTCTTCCTTCACTAGAACCTAAGTCCCATTAGATCAGGGAACTCTGTCTCGGTTCCTGCTTTGCCCCATGACTTCAACAATGCCTGGCATACAGGAAGTATTCAATAAATAATTGTTGAATGCAGAACGTTGAATGCCCTGTCTGGGGAGCCCCAGGGAAAGGGAGCCAGAGGTCTCTGAGGACACAGTGTCCAGGGGCCCCCAGGTGGAGGAGCCCCGAGTCCAGGGCGGAGTCACCAGGGCACTCAGCCGCTGTGGCTGAGGACCCCACCGTGGGTCAGAGGGACATGCTGGTGAGATTGTCCTGGCTCAACAGTCCCTTCCGGCCCACGCCAGCCCCGTGCCCACTGCCCCCAGCACCCCCGCCACCCCCACAGTATTCATGTAGCCTGTGCCGCAGTGTGACGAGGGCTGACCCTAGGCAGGCCCCGTTGGGTGCTTGAGGTCCTCCGGGCAGCTGGAGCAGCAGAGTGGCCACACCGGCCATGCCATCCTCGGTGGGTTCAAGGGTGATGGGCCCGGCTCGCAAGCCGACAGTGGTGGCGGGGACGGCAGGTGGGCAGCAGCCTCCTCCCACGGGGCCCCATGGGCCCCCGGCCCCCGTCAGCAGCAGGGGTGCCAAGAAGGGTTCCGAACGGCGGAAGGTGGGTGGTGGGAGCCCAGCCGGCTTCCAGGCAGGGGCTGGGGTTGCAGGGTCAGGCGGGAAGCAGACGGTGACCTTGGCAAAGGGGCGGCTGGCCATCTTGGTCATCTCTTGCAGATGCCGGCGCTGTTCCTGCCGCTGGTCCAGGGCCTGCTTGGCCTTCCAGAGGAGCACGCAGAGTGAGAGGAAGAGAAAGAAGCAGGAGAAGAAGACGGAGAAGAAGACAAATAGGTCGATGTGGGCCTGGTCCTGCCGGAAGAAGAGCAGCCCCTGCGAGTCAGCCGAGCCATTGGCGCCAGGCCCACTCGGGTCCCCCACGCCCAGCAGGAGTAGGTAAAAGCGGCTGGACTTGAGGGCATGGTGCTCATGTGGGTAGGTGATGACCAGCCGGTCCCGCACACCACGAACCACGAGCACCGCCGATGGCTCCGTTACAGTCACGTAGGTGATCAGGCCCCGTGGCCACACCTCCCGCACCCTCGGCTCCGCAGGGGCACCTGGCCCACTCCCGGCCCCCGGTCCTCCTGCATCCCCGGCCCCCCGGGGTCCGCCGTCAGCAGGGGGTGGGGGAGGGGGTGGGGGTGGAGGTGGCTGGATATGCACAGTGTGGACGCCTGTGTCAGGGGCCACGCGGACCACGAAGGTGTCGTAGGAGGTGGAGACATAGAGGTCCACAGCACCGAAGGTCACATCCAGCGTCAGGCGGATGTCCACGTTGGTAAACTTGGGCTGCACGCCAAAGAGGACAGTGCGGCCGGGGCCCAGAGCCCGGCGCTTGGGCTCGTGGAAGCAGTTGGTCTGGGATGTGGGGTCCAGGCAGCACTCCTGCTCCACGGAGATGAGGCGGTAGCACTGCTGGCCACCCAGCGGGCTCCCGTGGAAGGACTCCCTGCACTTGGCGCACTGTGGGCAAGGGGTGGGTGGAGGTGGCAATCAGGGCTGAGCTCAGTGCCTGGCCACGCTCTACGCAGTACCAACTGGTGAGCGGCCACTGCCCCGGGCTCCCTCAGTCCCCAGCAGCTTCCTTGTGACTGCTCCCCCTGCCCCTGCACCTCCCTGGCAGTGTGGAGGCCACCAGGACCCTACACTCCAGCACTGCTGTCCCTGGTGTCACCTCCAGTGACCACAGCACCCTGATGTAGAGGCCTCTGGAACTCTGAGGCACAGCGATGACGAGCTCTGTTGAACTGACTCTACCTCCTCACTCCCTGTGTGGCCCTACACTAATGACTTGACCTCGCTGAACTTGAGACCTTCCTCTGTACACGGGCAGCAAACAGGGCTCGCTCAAGGGACTGCCGAAGCCACAGGCACAGCACGGGGCTGGGCCAGCCTCATCTGCCAGCCTTGCTGTTTCTGGACTGCGTTATGTACGTCCTACCTCAGGGCCTTTGCACTGGCTGATCTTCTGCCTGGCTGACTCTCTACTCGCCCACAACCCCCATTATCTGCCCCTCCTGACTTCCATCAGGTCTTTTCTCAAGTGTCGCCTTCTCATGGAGGCCTTCCTTGGTCATCGCATCTACTATTCCCACTCCGCAACACTGGCCCTCCCTTCTCCTTCCTGCTCATTGCTAACATACTGTGCCTCCGACTTGTTCATTTGTTTGTTGCTGGACTCCTGGATGGGAATGTAAATTTCCCAAGGACAGAACCTTTTGCCCATTTTGTTCCCTACTGCGTCCTAATGCCTCACACACTGGCTGGCACACTCCTGCCGACTGCCAGGTGCTGAGTAAATGTGTCTTGAATGAATGAGTGGACCTCAGGGGGCGTGGGGCCCTTGGCTTATGTGCAACTCGCTTCTCCAGCCGCACCTGGTATTTGTAGCAGTCTCGGCGGTCACTGGGCGAGCTGCCCTGGCACGTGCCCGTCTCTGTATTGTTCTGACACGGGCAGCCCGTCCCGTCCTGCTCATTACATGTATCTGCGTGGCCATTGCACTGACACCTGAGGAAGGGGAAGAAGACAGGGGTCAGGGAGCTCCCCTGACCTACCGGGATCCAGGTTGGCCACATCTGTGAGCTCCGATCTGAGCAACAGGCCAGGAGAGGAAACCGAGGCTCACAAATGGTCAAAGCCATTTGCCCAAGGCCACGGAGCCAGTAAGTGGCAAGGTCAGGATTTGAAACCAGGCTGGAATGACTCCAGAGCCTACTGACCATTCAGGAGGAAGGGGTGGAAGGGGAGGCCGTCCTGAGGCCTCACCCCTCAGCAGCTCTCTCTCTGCCCGCCGGTCTCCACTGCGCTTCAGCACCGGCCTCTGAGGCTGGGGGTCTCCCACCTGAGTCTGGCTCATCTCCCCCAACTCTGCCTCAGCCTGGGGCCTCCCTGGGGATGCTGTCCACTCCTGACTGGGGGCGGAGATCTGGGGACAGGAGTCTGGCTCCCAGAGCTCTCCCTAGTGAGCAGGGCAAGGGTCCCCGGTTCTCACTTGGTGCACTTCCCATCCAGGAGGAAGTAGCCGTGCAGGCAGCTCTCACATTTGTCCCCATAGCTGTTATTCTGGCAGTTCACACACACAGCCTCGTCTTCACCAGGCCCCTCTGTCACCCAGTTTTCAATCTGACCAAGGAAACACAGAGAGATCACAAAAAGGGACGGACCATCCCCTTCCTCCCGGAAACCCGGCCTGGAAGCCCCTTTTTACCTCCTCTGGGTCCAGCGAGTACTTCTCTGGCTCCTTCCTGGCCATTTCGAGCTCCTTCCTGGAGACGCAGACGTGGCTGTTGCCACGACAGAAGGCGTGGCAGGGCCGGCAGGTCCCACCCCCCACAGCCGAGCCCACGAACAGGGGGAGGCACTGCTCGCAGTGGCTGCCCTGCAAACCAGGGACAGGGGGGTCAGAGGAGGTGATCGGTTGGGGGTGGGGCAGGGGCACTCTGAGAACACCAGGAGGGCACAGCGGGGGCTCAGGCACTCGGTTTGGGCAATCCCAGCCTTTCTGCAATTTGGTCTTCCGCCTTCACTTGCACGCCTCCCGTGACGGGGAGGAGAGTGGCTGCGTCTATGCCCCTCCAGCCCCCCGTGGGAAGCTCAGAAAGCCCTTCCCTACACCTTCCTAAATCCTCCTACACATGACCAGCCTCGCCAGCCCAGCACTGACTCTGTCCACGATGCTGGGGTGGCCCCTCCCTGACACGCTGTCCCCAGAGTCTCCTCACACCTGCCTGGGTTAGGGCTAGGCCTCCTCCTCCCTGGGTCTGGCTTATCAGGGCTCGGGATGAGGCTCAAGATGCCTGAGCTTGGGCTGAGGGCAGAGAAGGCTCTGTCCCGGGGGAGGGTCCGCGGCCCCGGACGGCTCACCTTGGTGTGGTTGCGGCAGAGCAGGCAATGGTCGCGGGCGCCCACTCCCGCGCACTCGCTGTGGCGGTTGCAGCGACACTCGGTGGAGCAGTTGCGGCCAACGAAGCCGAAGTGGCAGCGGCAGTGGTCGGGCTCCACACACGAGCCGTTCACGCAGCCCTGGGCGCACACGGGGCGGCACAGCCCGGTCATGCTGCAGGGGTGGGGGGATAGAGAGTCAGGGAGGGGCAGGGGGCCTCAAGGCTCCACAGGCCCAACACCCACTACACTGCCCTCATCCAGTTGCTCATGCCTGGTCTGTTCCACAGTCCCCGTCCAGGGTCCAGCCCGCCACCCGCTTCCCAGGGTGCCCCGCTTAACTCACCAACCCCGCCCCTCCACGACTGAGCCCTCACGTTCACCGAGTGCTGGATGAATCCCACCACCTCACCTCTGGCCCCTGCCTCACCCTCTGCTGCCCCCGCCCTACAGGCGCCTGGGCCGCTGCCCTCGCCCCCTCACTTGTCCATGGTGTAGCCCGCCTTGCAGCTGCACTCGTAACCGTGTGGCCGGTCGTGGCAGTTCTGCGTCTCGTTGCAGTCGTGGTGCCCGTTTGCACACTCATCCTCAGGGGGGCAGGACAGGAAGGCCCAGGAGGCCCCAGGTCGCCCGCATGTCAGCCCTGGCCCGGGATGCAGAGCTTCACCTGGGTGCCACCCTGCCCCACCCCCGAGACAGCCCTCAGCATCCCCCATGTTCTCTGTGCCACACGCCCAGCCAAGGGTCAGTCCCCTCACCCCACCCCCTAACCCATCTCACCGTCACGGGGACCGCTGAGTCCACCCTCCAGGCAGCGGCCGCCCCCATCCTGGCCCCCCCAGGCACACCAGCCACAGTGGGGGCGCCGCAGGCACAGGGCGCACTGGGTCGCCTGAGCACAGCCCAGGGAGCAGCTCTCGGGTCCCCGGAGCAGCCGCCCACAGCCTCCGGCCATACACCGCAGGGGCAGGTAGGAGGGGCTCAGACACTGTACGGGGGAGGGGAAATGGGAAATGAGGTGGGGAGTGAGAAAGAGGACCAAACACATCCTGGGCATCTTCCCGAACGATACCCCCTCCTCAGACCTCTCGCCCCTCCCTGGCCACAGTTGATGGACCAAAGTGGACACCAGCTGGGGTCATCACATTCCCCCTGTCAAGCATTTGTAACTAGGAGTCCACATTGGAAGTCAGGTTAGGGAGCATCCCTGAAACTAGAAGATTCTGGAGACTGGGGCTGGAGGGGCCATTTGAATGAGCAAATTACAACAAATGAACAGACCAGAGGGGCAGGAAAACAGAGCAGATGCAAAAGGAAGCGCTGATTGAGGACCACACACCCAAAGCCAGGGGCGGGCAGCTTTCCAGGCTCCGTCTCCAACAAGGCCTGGCTGCATTTTCCACCCTGGGTTCTAAGAGGTGCCACTGTGTTGGTGTGATTGGCAGCGTCAGTCTACCCACCCAGCTTAGTGGACATGGCTGTTTCTTACAGCCAAAGGAAGGCAACAATGCCAGGTGGAGACAAACCAGTGACAGGAGGCGGGGAGTTGCAAGCCACTGTCACTTAGAAAAACTGTGGACCCAGCTGCTGCGGCAAGAGGGTCCTCCCATCCTAGGCGGGGGAGCTGAGTGTGCGGTCAGGGCTGTGCAGCAGTTCATACGCCATCACTTATCGCATCCTGGGACCCAGACAAGGTACCCGATGGGGGTCAGACTCTTGGTGTATAAGAGTATTTTATCTACTGCTCAGGCCTTGAGTAAAGTGTAAGACAGAGCTTAGTCCAGACAGCACTTAGCAACCGTTTAATCCTGAAATAGACACCCTGATTGCTGTGGACGGAGCTCTGAGCCCACTGAGGGCTACTGCCAGCAGTGAGCCGAGCCTTGCCAAAATGCCAGAGTTGGGCTTCCAGATCTAAATTTAGTGCACCCCTCGACAGATGGTTGGGCAATCTGGGGGCGGGTGGGAAGGGGTGACCAAGTCCCACATCTGTCCAGCGTCTGTCCAGCGTTCTTTGCGGTAACCTCCCTAATGGCCGTATTCAATGCTGCCCAACACCATAAACTGCATTTCCTGCATTCCTGGAAGAGATGCAGGAATGTAAGTTCCGAGAGTAGGATTCTGGCTCGTGTTGACATAGGCCCACGATCTAGCAAAGTGCCTGGCACGAGGAAGGCGCTCAGTAAAGAACATGATGAAGAGAAGCCAGGGAAGAGAGCACTCTTGCCTGTCCCGGGCTCTGAAGCCAGTCATTCAAGAGCACAATGCCTGGTGGTTAAAATACAGCTGCCCTTGAGCCAAATCATAACGGGTCTGGTCTGTACATCTGTTACGGGTCTGGTCTGTACATCTGTTATGTCTGATCCGCACCGTGGTGGTTTTTAAAAGCCTAAGCCAACACTTTAAAGCTAGGAGATTTCACAGAAATCCAAAGATCTGGCGGAAGTGCTCTCACATCCGTGTGTGACTGCCTGTGCTGGATTCTCCCGCCCCGCAGCCTCCTCCTGCTTCCCACTCAGCCGCGCCCTCACACCCTGAGCCTCACAGAGGGGCCAGGGGAGCAGCAAGAGCCTGGCAACAGGCTCTTTTGTGTTGCCTTCCGGTCACAAGGATGGATGATGAGAACCTCAATAATACTTGGGAAACGCTTGTATCACCAGAAAGCCCCCAGGCTTGGGGATGAGGCCTCTGTGTGTTAGAGACACATGATGCAGGGTCACATGGAGGACACCCATTGTACTGTGGTGACCCTCTGGGTGTGCCCTGGATAGGGGAAGCTGGGAATCCCCCTAATAGGCAGAAATGGAAGCATTATGGAGTTTTCACCAAATGGCAAGCATGGTCCGTGTTCTAAATACACTCTCCCATGTAATTTACACACCCTGCCTATGGGATGCTGTGATATAACACAAGAATATACCCTCCCTGTGTCCCGGTCCTTCCTGAATGCTGGAATGTCTTCTGCTATTCGTAAGAAGCTGATTTCACACCTGAGTTTGTGCTAGAGAGAAGGAGGGAGTCACCAGAAAGACCAAGAGGTGGGAGGGGCGCTTGCAGCACCCCCAACACTCAGTGGGGGGGGGGGAGTTGAGGTCTATAAAAACTCAAGAAGGAGGAGATTCAGAAAGCTTCCCTGTTGCGAGCCTGGTGTGCCTGGCTACCCCATACCTTGCCATATTTGTCTCTTCCACTTGGCTCTGAGTTACAACCTTAAAAACATTTTTTTAAGTTTATTTATCTATTTTTTTTTTTCAGAGAGAGATGGAGGGTGAAAGAGGGAGGGACAGAGAGAGAGAGGGAGACAGATAATCCCAAACAAGCTCCTTACTATTACAGCGAAGAGCCAGACCTGGGGCTCAAACCCACAAACCGCAAGATCATGACCTGAGTCGAAACGAAGAGTTGGACGCTTAGCTGACTGAGCCACCTGGGCGCCCCTGAGTTGTAGCCTTTAGAGTAAACTGATATTCACAAGAAACTGTTTCTTCTCTGAGCTGTTCTAGCAAATTATCGAGCCCACAGAGGGGGTGGTAGAACCCCTGATTTATAGCTGGCTGGTCAGAGGTATGGGTGGTCAGAAGTCGTGAGTGGCCTCAGAAATGGCAGGCTTGTGGGACTGAGCCCTTTAACTTTGTAGGATCTGACTCCAACTCTAGGTAGATGGTGTCAGGAGTGAACTGAGCTGTTAGACAGCCCGCTGGTGTCTGGAGAGGGCTGTTGCTGTTAGAATACACCCCAGCGGGTCTGCTGTCAGCCGTTCTATTTCACTGAAGATTCACGCAGGCTCATGGGCTGGGAGACGGTGAGCAGTCACATGTGGACTGGCTGTTCTACAATAAAGGTGACTGAGAAGTGACCATCACTGGGAATGAGAGACCCGGAACTCCGGCCCAATGACACTGCTTCTGGATGTGACCGCCAGAGGTGAATCTTTCTTGTCTCCCCCCCAGGTGGGGTTGGGGCTTGAATGACTTGTGTCTGCCACTGTGATGACCAAAGAGGCATCTCTGGAGTCGACCCCATGAGAAAGCCACGAGCTGTTCAAGGGGCACACTGTCGTTGGCAAGTAAATGCCTGCCCAGACCACGCCCACAAAGAATCACCTCCCCAGCCCGCAGCCAAAATGAGGGGTAGGTCTGAGCTGCTGTGTTGGACCCGTGTGCTCCTTCCCCTCTTTGGCCACGTCTCACTGGACCGAGGCTGGACATCTCACTTGTGAACTGAGCTGCAGTCTCCCCTTGAGAATGAGAGCCAACCCATGAGCACAGAGATAACAGTCATCTCAAGAATTAGAAAGTCACATAGACTAAAGGCCAAGGGCTGCCATTTGAGGCCGTGTGTGTTGATGATCAAGCCAAGAGAAAGCAGGGATAGAGGCAAACAGAGAAGAGCGGAGGCCCTGCGGCCTGAGAAGGATGGAGCAGCACTTCCTTCCCCAATTTGTTACAATAAAACCAGCTCTAGGGGATTTCTGTTTCTTACAACCAGAAGTTCCAAAAGCAGAGAGAGACAGATGGAAGAAGGAAGTGCAGAAGTTTGGGAGGGAGAGACCCGATGGAATCAGGGTCACGGGAAGGACTGGGAGGGGCATGAACCCAGCTGGGAGTCTGGAAGGTTGCATGGCAGTGTCTCAGCAGGCACGACAGGGAGCCTCACAAGCCCAAAAGGGAAGAAAGAGGTGCTGGTAGGAGAGAAGGGAAAGTAACAGGGTAGGGGAAGCGTGACACGGGGACGAGAGCTGGGAAACAGAGGAGGAGGTACAGGGCAGGGAGGTGCCCCCCCACCCCCCCACCCTGTCCACCAACACCCAGCCAGCGAGGTACCTGTTGGAGGCTGCTGCTCCAGACACAGTGCTGCCAGCCCCCGTCCGCACCCTTGGAGTCCAGGCAGGAGGTGCAGTTGGGCAGGAGGTGACAGGGGGTGGGGCAGGGTAGGGGGGGCGATGACTCCACCGGCATTGGGGACACGTTCAGCAGAGAGTGGCTGAAGCAGGTCCAGTCATAGGTGGGCTGCACCGAGAGGATGCGGCGGGTCTCCCCTGGGGTTAGGGGCACAGGAATTACAGCCTGGTCCCCCCTCCCCTCCCCTCCCCACCCTCTCCCTTCCTTGGGCCCAGGGCTCCAGGCCCCCACACTCTCCTCCAGGGGGCCGAACGGGCCTCACCTGTCCTTTTGAACTGCCTCGTCCACATGCACTTGCCCTCCCGGGTGCACTGCTCACAGTCGGCAGCCCCGCACACAGCCTCCGAGCAGTTCCCCGCCCAGAAGACCTCGCGCTGGTTGATCCGACAGTCATTCTCTGAGGTGCAGGACCCATTCCGCCCGATGCAGGCGCCCTCGGGGCAGTTGGTACACCACTTACAGCGGGGGGCAGATGCCTGGTGGGGGAACACGGGCTCGGTGGGGCCCTCAGGGTCCCCCAGCACCCCTCCTGACCTGGCTCTCCCCACCCAATCCCAACTGAAGTTCCGGAGATGCCCCAACCCCCAACCCCACTCGCCACTCACCTCTCCATCTCCGGGCTGCAGGGTCCGGGGGTGGCGGGCCAGGCACTCGCTGCAGGTCCGGAGGCGCCGACACTCCTCGGGAGAGCGAGGCATCGGGGAGCATGGGGGGCCCCCGCAGCCCAGCCTGGGGAGGCATGAGGCCTGGCTCACCACACCAGCCAGACCCCATCCCCCTCCTCTTGCACTTGATGCTTCCTGATTCCTCCTAGACACCGTCCTGCAGGCCCCCCAGTGTGCACCCCGAACTGGTCTTAGCACAGGCCTCCCGGCCTGCTCCTCCCTTACTCCACTTGGCAGTGGTCTCACGTCCCTGTCACCCCAGCCAGAGATACTAGACAACACCCCACACCCTCCTACCCCCCAGCCACCAAGGTGTCCCCTTTCTCCACCCTTGCAGCCCCTTGCCCAGCTCAGCCTTCTCCCTCTCACCCCAGCTCCTCCTCCTCCCTGGCCTCCTCCAGGGCCTCCACCTACCACCTCCCTCACCACCCTCTCCTTCCCAATAGTCCCAGGGCTTTCTGCCCACGCCCGCCCCCCCCCCTCCCCTGCTCAACCTTCCCTGGCTCCCCATCACCCACAGTGGAGGTTCATAACCTGTCACCCAGAATCCCCGAAGGCGCACATATTTCAGAACCTTCCAGATTTTAGAAAAGCATTGGGTGTACCCACGGTCACAGGGCACTCCTAGCGGAGTCTGGGGAAACACCCCATAAGTCAAAACCTTTAATAATTCAGTAGCAAACACGGTGACACATTTAACGAGCCGAGCCAAGCCCGTTAGCAGCCCCGTACCAGCTCAGGATAATGGTGTAGCCTAAGGTGTTTGTGCTGAAGCGAGGACAGAGGACAGTCCTTTTGGCTTCCTGAGGTGTCTGGAGTCCCAAACTACAGATGAGGGATCTGTGGACCCGGCTGGAGCCCAGCGCTGCAGCCAGGCATTCAAGCACTTTCCGAGATGCCCCCACCCACGTTTGCAGTCTCACTGTCCCCCAACGCAGATGGGCTCTAAACTACACCGGGCACAGCCCCACTTCCGAACCTTCGCTGGTCCAAACGCTATTGGTCATTTGGGAGCCAGTGCACACCCAGCTGCTCCAGGAAACATTCGTGGATGATACCCCAGGACCCTTCTGCGGCCTCCCCCTGAGCGCAGCCTAGCACAGAACCCCTGCTGGAGGGCACCTGAACCACCCACCCATGAGATGTTCCGTCACCATGGTTACCTATAAGCCTGGTCTCCGGACAAGCAGGCCCCATGGCACCATGTGCAGGCCCCAGACTGGTTACAAGCTTCGGGTGAGGGCAGCAGGCGGCAGGCGGCAGGAGGCAGGGTCAGGGCCAGCAGGCGGCCCAGGGCCACTCCCCCGAAGCCCCCTGAGATGTACAGGCGGCCTCCTACCGCCGCCACAGCATGGGCCACAGACTCCTCCATCGGGGGCCCCACAGAGGCTGGGCCTGGGGAAACACAGGACGTTGAGACACTCAGAGAAGAGCCTCATAAAGGTTCCAGTCAGAGGGACGCCGAGCAGAGCAGCAGGCTAAGGAGAGCAGAGACGGACACGGAAAGACAGACAAGACACGTAAGGCCAGGCAGGGCAGGAGAATCGGACACAGACAGCGAGACAAAAGAGAACGAGAGGCCAACAGAAAAAGGAAACGGGAAGAATGAACGTAAGGAGAATGGAGACAAAGGTTTTGGAACCAGACAGAGGCGGTGGTGGCACAACACTGCAAAGGTACCAGGTACCACCGCATTGTTCATTTTACGTTGGTTAATTTTCCTGTGTAAATGTCGCCTCAAGTTTTTTGTTTTTGGGTTTTTTTTTTTTTTAATTTATTTTTGAAACAGAGAGAGACCGAACATGAGTGGGGAAGGGGCAGAGAGAGAGGGAGACACAGAATCTGAAGCAGGCTCCAGGCTCTGAGCTGCCTGCACGGAACCCGATGCGGGGCTCGAACCCACGAACCGTGAGATCATGACCTGAGCCAGTCAGATGCTTAACTGACTGAGCCACCCAGGCACCCCTATTATAATTATTTAATGTTTGTTTTATTTTGAGAGAGAGACAGGGTGTGAGAAGAAGAGAGGCAGAGAGAGTGGGAGAAACAGAATCTGAAATAGCCTCCAGGCTCCTTGCTGTCAGCACCCTGACGCAGGGCTCGAACTCACAGACTGTGACATCATGACCTGAGCCAAAGTTGGGATGTTTAGCCCAGTGAGCCCCCCAGGCGCCCCTCCATGGGTGTTTAGATGACAGAGGGGAAAGCGGCTTTGCCGGTGGGTCTGAAGGGGCCCAAGTGACCCTGGCTGATGAGGTTTCCAGGACAGGTCAGGGACCCCTCCAGAATGTCCTCCAGCCTCCCAGCGAAAGCACTGGACTTACGGGTGAGGTCGGGCAGGAGCCAGGCTTTGCAGTTGACCTGGTAGAGTAGGACGTCACTGCTGAACTCGTCAGGGTCCGAGCGCCCCCCAAGGACCACCATGGTGTCCCCTAGCAGGGCTGCGGCGTGGAAGAGCCGTGGGCGTGGCTGTGGGGGCGACACCCGCAGGATGGCCGGTCAGAGCCCACACTCCTCTGCTCTGCAGCTCCCTCTCAGCCCACCCACCACCCTGAATCCCATACCTCAGCCCCCAGCAGCCCACCCAACCCCCAACCTCCTTCAAATCTCAGCTCCTTCCTCCAGGAAACCTTCCTCACTCTTCAGAGCAGCCCCCAGGGCCATCTCCCTTCCCTAAACTCCCGGAACCCCCATGCCCTGTTGCCTGGGAACCTGGCACAGGCTGCTTGAGATGAACCCCCACATTTCTGGTGTGACCTTGCCAGCTGGGCTGGGGGCGCCCTGTGGATGAGGCTCAGGCCCCCAAAAGGGCCTAGAAATAATGTCTGCAGATTGAAAACTCAGTTGTCTCTAACCAGCACATCCAGGGTCCGCCTTCTCTCACACACTATCTCCTTTGGCCTTGAACACAGGAGGTTCAAGCAGCCTCAGTCCCAGGTTTTTTGGACGAGGAGGCTGGGAAGTGGAGGGACCTGCCAGGCCACACCAAGAGAGGGGCGGAGCTGGGGCAGAACCCAGGCCTCTGACCTCGTGGTCTAAGATTCTTCCCTCCCAGTGGGTGATGGGAGAAGGGGAGACGTGGGGTGCCGCAGGTCAGTCTAGGGGAATGGAAAGGAGGGGAGGAGACTCGAGCCAGGCCCTGGGGCACTGAGAAAGGGGGGGCCCTCCTTCCTACCCCCTCCACTCCCAGCTGTGTACACCTCCTTTCCTGACCTTTGCCCCCTGGGAAGGGGCCAGCAGGCTCCAGGTGCGGTCAGGACAGTGCAGGGAGTACAGCTCCGGGGACGGCGCTGCCAGCTCGACGTGGAAGCGGAAACCCCCAAACACGTAGAGGGAGTCAGTGGCCTCGTGGTACACGGCAGAGTGACCATAGAGACCTGTGGGCAGGGGATGAGTGAGCAGAGGCTGGGGGAAGGGCTGGTGATTAGGAACGTCCCCCCCCCCACACTTCCCTGGGCTCCCCTTCTTGTGACCACACCACCCAGGAGCCCTTTTCAACCCCTCCTTCCCCCTTTCGGCTTGAAAGGACAAGCACTGGAGACCCCGGGCAAGAGAAGAGAGGGAGACAGGGTGACCTGGATGTCCTGGAGGACAGGAGGGACAGGCGGAGAGAGAGGAAAAGGAGAATTCCTGAGGGGCAGTGACCTAGGGCCTGGGAGAGGAACGTGGTGGCCCACTGTCATGGGGCCGGAGGTGCACAGCTTATCAGGGGCTAAAGAGAGAGACTGAACTTCTCAAGAGGTGGTCTCCTGAGGATCTGGTGGGCGTGGGGGGGAAGACAGGGAGACAGCCCGCTATAGGGGGCGGTGACCACAGGGTGTGGCAACGGACAGAGGTCCCAACACAGAGCCCTGGATGGCCGGGCGTCCAAGGTGCTATGCCCTCCCTGTCCCCAGGCCGACCTGTGGGGGGTGTCCCGCTCTGGGCTCCGGACACCCAGGTGCCAGTCACCAGCTGGTACTCAAACAGCTGCTGGTTGAAGCCATTTTCGGGGGAGTAACCGCCCACCAGGAGCAGGGAGAGGCCTTGGCGGGTAGTGAGGGTGTGGCCGGCAACTGCCGGCAACTCCACAGTCTGAGGAACCTGGGGGACAAAGGGCAGAGGTCACCAGGGAGCTGGGGGCTAGGGGTCATCTTCTGGGTAGAAGCAAGCCTCAGAACGCCTGGCACTCTCCTCGAACTGATAAGGAGAAGCGGACCCCAAGCTTCCACCCTGCCCTGGTCCCAGCAGGTGTGTAGTAGGCGTCTGGCCATTTCTGCCTGCTCGGGGGGGGGTCACTGACGCGGGTAGGGGCAGCCTGGGTCAGGAGCCCTTGCTCTTGCCCTCTCTCACTCTGGCTGTGTGGGGCTGACTGTACCCGCTCCACAGTGGGCTGTGTCCCCACCCAGCGGACAAGAAGATCACCCCCGCTTGGCCCCGGACCAGGTCGGGAACACAGTGTGACCCAGGATGGCTCATAAACTTCAACTCTGGGACTCTTGCTGGAGCCCAGGGGATAGGGGCGTGGGGGAAGCTACATCCTCAGGGTGAAAGGGCAGGAGCGGCTCTGGTCATCCCTGCTGGGGACAGACTGTGGGAGCCAAAGGGAGGGACACAGGCTCACCTTCTCCTGCCGCCACTGCAGGGTGGTGAGGTTGAGGACCCAGAAGTCGCGGGTGACACCCCCGGCCGTGAGTCCCCCCAGAAGGTACATGGCACCGCGGCCGGAGGACACGTACGCAGCTGCGTGGAAGGAGCGAGGGGAGGGGCCCGGGCCCCCATCCTCAGCCCCGGCCAGCATCTGCGTCCACCGTCGCTCACTCACAGAGTACCTGACGCCAAGGTGCAAAATCGAAGTCTTGACTGTAGTCATCCCAGCATCCTCTGGGGTGACTCCCCCTCCACAGTTATCCCAGCATCCCCTAGGGTGAGCGCCTATCATCTCACCATCCCCCCTACGGGGGCAGCACCAACCAAAAAAGTATCCCAGACCCTGAGATGAGTCTCCTGTGACAAGTGCCCCAGCATCTTTTGGGATGTCCGCCTGCGGAGGTTTTGTTTTTATTTTTGCTTTTGTTTTTACACAAGGTGTTTTTATCTACTCCCAAAGGGACACTTATGTGACAGACATGCATTCAGGTATCCCACCTCCCAGAGGCAGCCCTCACCTGTATAGGTTCCCTAGCAGCCCCTGGGGCAGGCCCAGGCCCCCAAACATCCACAAGGTGGCATCAGGTCCCTCCACCATGGTGTGCCCCAAGCGGTGTAGGAATCGGCTGGCGGTGTCCTGGGGGTGGAGGTGGGGACAGGAAGGGTCGGGCTAATGTGTCAGGCTGGGTGTGGGGTCTGGGGGCTGGTCCCAGGAATGGAGGCAGGGGGGCGACGATCCAGGAGGTAGGCCATGTGGCACCTCCTTGGAAGAGCGGCATGCACAACTCACGGCTGAGAGGCGGCTGTCCATGAGGGTCTCCCAGACCAGCTGCCCGCCGTCCAGCTTCGTGGCACAGTCAGGGCCCCCGAAGCCCTCGGCACAGATGCACACACCCAGGCTCTGGGGGAGAGCAGAAGGGGACTCAGAGGGAGCCCCAACCACCACCCGTGTCCTCCTACCCTTCCCCCACCCCCAATACCTGGTTACAAGTCCCCGCTCCGCTGTGGGCGTTACAGTTCTCGGGACACAGAGCCATGCGGCAGTGGGGGCCGGCCCAGCCCTGAGGACACCGGCAGAGTCCGGCCCCTGCGGCCCCGTCCTGGGCCACGCACTCCTGGGGGACAGGGCAGCTCCCCGGGCCCCCTGACCCGCAGCGGGCAGAGCCCACCGAAGCATTGAAGCCCCAGGACGAGGAGCCGTTGGCCTCCCAGTGCAGGACAAGCAGGCCTGTCAGGGGAGAGAGGCCAGAGGCCTGTGGCAAGGCCGGGCTCCAGGCGGCTGCGCTGCCCCCAGGTTTAGAGAAAATCCAGTGAAACTGGGCAGGGGAGGAAGGCACTCCTTATAGCTTATAATCACTGCCATGCTTAGCTACTCTGCACCCTGAACACTCTCCCTCATCCAACCCATCAAATTCTGATCCCAACCCCGCCACCAGCAAGCTCCGAACCCTCCACAGCTCCCTACAGCTCTGACCTAAGACCGAGTCTCCCTACAGAATAGATCAGGGGTGGGGCGCCTGGGTGGCTTAGTCGGTTAAGCGTCCGACTTTCGCTTAGGTCATGATCTCGCGGTTGTGGGTTCGAGCCCCGCGTCGGGCTCTGTGCTGACTGCCAGCTCAGAGCCTGGAGCCTCTTTCGGTCTGTGACTCCCTCTCTCTCTGACCCTCCCCTGCTCACGCTGTCTCTCTCTCTCCTAGAAATAAAGAAAACATAAAAATTAAAAAAAAAAAAAAAAAAAGAATAGATCAGGGGTGGGGGAGAGGGGCAGGAATTCCTTATGCGTGTAAATCACGCCTCGGGGCACCTGGGTGGCTCAGTCGGTTAAGCGTCCAACCCTTAGATTCCGCTCAGGTCATGATCTCACGGTTCGTGAGTCTGAGTCCTGCACCGGACCTGGGCTGATGGTGTGGAGCCTGCTTGGGATTCTCTCTCTCCCACTCTCTCTCTGCCCCTTCCCTATCTATGTGCATGCTTTCTTCCTTTCTCTCTCAAAACAGATAAACTTTAAAATAATAATAATAATGCCTCAATAAAGTTATGTTAATAGTGGAGGTGCCATACGCCCTCTAACTTCAAGGTCTCCCACTCTCCCAGCCCTGTGCACTCTAGCCTGCAGACCCCCTTTCCAGTCTCTCAGGGCCTGGGCACCCGCTGCTCTTCTGGCCTGGAGAGCCTGGAGCGCCTGGAGAACCCTCCTCCCTCTCCCACACCGCCCCCTTCAGGCCTCAAGTGAAATCTCATCTCTTAAAAAAAAAAAAGCTCTCCCCAACCCTCCAGACAGGCCAGGTGCCTGATCCTTTCGCCTTCCTCTCCCCCTTAGCAAAGATGTCACTATTCCGACTAAAATGTGTTGATGCTGTTTGTCACCCCCTTCACCACCACCCCCGCCAGTGTCCCTTGTTCACCGCTGTATCCCCAGGCACCCCGCTCGGGCAGGGCTCACTGAAGGTGCTCAGTCAGTACACATGTGCTGAGGGAAGTGAATTCGAGGGCTCCTAGTTCCAGTTGCTCACTGTGGAGGGTTCCGGGGTCACGTGCAATCCCCAGCAGGCCAACTACCGCTCCGCCCCCTCGTCCAGCCCTGGAACCACTCTGATTTACAGTGCGAATAGGAAGTATTTCCAAACTCAGGTCCTTCAACCGCCACAGGTAACAAATTATTTCTAGCGCAGCTTCATCAGACAAGGCCGGTTTCCCAACCTCTCAGCAGTGCTGATGTAATGGGGCCTGTAAGTCTCGGTTGCGGGGGGCCGTCCTGGGCGCTGCAGGAGGCACAGCCACATCTCCGGCCTCCGCCAGTGGCATGCCAGCCACACTCGTGCCCATCCCAACATCTCTAGACTTAGCCAAATGGCCCAAGGGGCAAAACCCTCCCCCACCCGGTTGAGAACCACCAGGCTAAGGAGACGGTCAGGGCCCTTCACACCAGCCAGATTCTGCGTACCCCAAAGACTTGTCCCACGTGACCCTGCTCTCTGAGAGGCAGCCTACCCAGGGCAATCCTATTAGCCTCTCAGCTGAAGAAACGGAGGCCCAGATGTGGCAAGGGACAGCATCACCCAGGAAGTCAGAGACGGAGTCGGGATGGGTCTTGAGCCCACCTCAGGGAGCAAGGTACAGGGACAAGGGCTCTACAGTCCAGGACAGGGTCCCACTTTCCCAAGTCCCCATACCAGACAGGGCCTGCACAGTGAGGGGCCTGTCCCGCCGCTGGCCACAGAAGGCAGCAATGAGGCTACGGTCCGACTGGACGACACCAGTGTCCAGGAAGCGCGGGAATCCATCAAAGGCCAGGACGTAGCTCAGCTGGAGGTGAAGGATGCAGAGTGAAGGATCAGGGGACAGTACGGCTGAGATAAAGGGACGCTGGGGCTCTGGGAGGAGGAGGAGCTCCAAAGGGGAGGACAATCTGAGGCCGGAAAACGAGCTGATTGAAAATTCTGAGCAGACTGTCAAACTGGCACTGAGGCCACCCTTCCCCTCCTGAGCTCACAGCAGACATGGATAATCAATGGCTCATCCACTCGCGCACAGAGCCTCGTTCTCGATGCCCAGCTCCTGGCAGGCCCTACCTACTGGCCAGAGTGGGCACACACACTGTACAGATATTAACCATGCCTGGACCCCGGTCCGGGGAATGGGGAACGGGGGGCCCAGGAAGTAGGAGGTGATCTGGGAAATAGGAGGGTGTGTAGGCTTAGGAATGAAGGTCTGGGGTCGGAGAAAGACAGCTTAGGGTTTGAAGGATAAAGAAAAAGGGATGTGGGGTGAGGGTCTGTCTGAGGATTCAGACTGGGTGGGGGAGACATGGGCCTGAACTCTGGTGCCCTCGGTACTCACCGTGCAGGGGGTACTGCTGTCGGGGGAGAAGGTAAGGGTGAGGGGGGGACAGAGGGTCCCAGGGGTACAGGGCTGCAGCGCCTCAGTGGCCGAGACAACCCACACGCAATAGGACAGGCCTGGCCCGGCTCTCGCTGCCCCACCGCCTGGAGGCAGCAGCCCCCCGACGCGGCGTGAGCCCAGAGCCACTGAGGACACGTTGGTGAGGAGGGCGCGGCCCCCACACTCCCGGAAACAGGAGCCACCAGCCCTGGGGAGACAGAGGAGAGAGCAAGAGTGTCAGACCAGTCTTGCCCCGGCCCACCATGTCCCTCACCACACCCTGGCCCACCCGGCTGGCCCCTGGCTCACCGGGGGTCCCCATAGTAGCCAGGGGAGCAGAGCTGGCAGTGGGCACCTTCGGTGTGGTCCTGGCAGAAGCAGAGCCCGCTGAGGTTGTCACAGTGGCCGCGGCGAGGGTCCCCGTGCCCGTTGCACTGGCAGGGCCGGCAGCCACCCGAGCCCGTGGCGTTGCCAAAGCTGCCGGGCCGGCACCGTTCACAGTGCTCCCCCCACGTCCAGTCTGCGGAGGCCCCAGCAGGTGGGACGCAGAGTCAGGGCAAGGGCGGGAGGGGCCCGACAACTGGCTCAGCTGATCCCTGACCCCACCTGGCCGCTTCAAAGGAAGTAAGCAGGGACCTCGACTGGGGGGGAATAGCCAAGCCCCAGGACTGGGACTTGTTTCTGAGGCCCCGCCAAAGAGACGGGTGGCACTGAGGCTGTTTGGGGTCCAGAGCAGGCAACAGGGCAGGGGGACCCACAGCTGGGAGAGGGGACCCAGAAGCCCAGGCAGAGAAAGGAAACTGGAGCTGGCCCCCCGGGGGTTGGGGACGAGGCCGCTCACCCTGGCACTCATCACAGAAGCCAGGCCCCCGCCTGCGGCAGTGGCTGTGGAAGTTGCAGCCACAGTCCCGGGAGCAGCGGGGTGCAGGGGGTCCCGGGGCAGGGGTGGGCGGGGGCAGGTCGGACGTCCAGCCCAGGTCACACACTCAGGTGAAGTCAGGGGGGCCGCTGCACATGCCATGGCCACAGTCTTCCAAGCACCTGAGGGTGAGGCAGGAGTAGGGAAGGCTGGGCAGGCCCTCAGCCCCCAAGGCACCCCCCCTCCCCCCGGCCCCATTCAACCCCGTCATCGCCACGGCAACGCCATCACAAGCTACTGCCTGTTCTACCATCCTGGACTCCGTAGGCGGCCCTGTCTCCAAGGTAACCCCATGGCACGTGGTAACTGCTGTCTCCATAGTAACTGCATATCACCACTGGTGATCTGCTCTCTGTGAAAACCCCTTTCAGCTTGGTCCCCCGCCATCTCCATGGCAACGCCGAGGACTATGGCCCGCAGTCCATGGATGACCCGTCTCCACAGTAACTAGTGTTATGCTAGGGACCCTGTCACTCTAATGAGGGCCTACCCTGCACAGTAAAAACCCCGGGCTCACTGGGGACGCGGGCTCCATGGGAGGCACCCCAGCATGATGAGTACCTCCTCCCTCCACCTCCACGTGCCCCAGCCCTGGGGCGCCATCTCCATGGAAACCCGCACCCACTCACGTGCGGTTGCAGTATGTGATGCCATCGCCCTGGTAGCCCCGCTGGCAGTGACACTCGTAGCTGAGGGGTGTGTTCAGGCAGGTCGCCCGCAGGTGGCACCGCGCCAGGCCCAGGCGGCACTCATCCACGTCTGGACAGCGGGCATAGGCCCAGCGGGCAGGGAGGGCCACAGACAGCCCCAGGCCCTCCCCCACCCACAGGGAGCAGTTACCCCCACCCAGAGGCCCTGAGAAGTCCCCCTGAAGGCACCTGGGGGGGCACAGGAGATGAAGAAGGGGGTGGGAAGGGGGAACAGAGAGAAATAAAAGAGAGGCAGGGAGACAGGTGCCCTTCAGAAAGAGAGAAACAGGGACATGAATATGGAGAAAGACAGGAGGAGAAAATGGGAGAGAGACACAGAAATCCAAAGACGTGAGACAGAAAAGATGTGAACAACAGAGAAGAGACAGACGGTGATACAGCGAAAGGGAGAGAGAAGAAAAGACAGCAACAGAAAGATGAGAAAGAAAGGTGAGAACGAAACAGTCAAAGAGACCAGGTAAAGGTAGAGAAGAGAGAGAACCGGAGAGAGAGGAGAAGGGAAGAAAAACAGAGAAGAGGCAAAGGGGCAGAGAAACAGGCCATTAGAACCAGGGCGGGTGGAGAGGCGCACACCCGGCCCCGCCCTCCAGCCTCACTGCCCCTCCCCCCCTCCTCACCGGCCCAGCGTGGGGTTGTCCTCATTGCCACACCAGCCACACTCGTGGCTCTGCAGACACTCGTGGCAGGTCAGGAAGCGGTCGCAGCTCCGGCACCGAGGCTCTGAGTGCACGCTGCAGGGTGACAGGTGTGGTGGGTGGGGGACAGGCGTGCTGGGCTCAGCGCCCTCCCCCCACTCCCCCCCCCCCTCCGGCTCCATCCTCCTCTCTGGGGGCCCAGGCCACCCTGACCAGACTGTACCTGTCGTCCCAGCCGCGGCAGCCCCCGTGCGGGTACCGCGCCAGGTAGGCCGCGAACAGGAAGCAGGTGCGGGTGGACTGGCACCAGGCGCACTGGCTGGAGTTGGCCAGGCAGTCGTCACAGGTCAGGCGCCTGGGGGCGGGGAGCAGGGACAGGGTCTAACCGGCCCCCACAAACCCTCCCCACGCCCTCTCCCTGGGCCTGGGCGGCTCACTGGCTGCAGAGCGGGGGACACTCCTCTGGGCTCTTCAGGGCGCCCCGACTCCGGCCCCGCCGGCTGCACGCTGCGTCCCCTTTGCGGCTGGTGCTCTGATGCCACTCGCAGAAGGGGTCCTGGGGAGTTAAGAAGGAGTAGGAGCCCAGCTTAGCCATCTACCCTGGGCTGCTGGCACCGGTCCCGTCAGCAGCTCAACTAGTAGCTGCCTCCCTCCCTCCTCTCACCCCCCAGACCGCCCTTCCAAGCCCACCTCCCTCCCCAAAATGCCAGCCTCTCCAGATGTTCCCCTTCAGCCAATGGCATCCAAGGGGTCTGCCTTCCCAACGGCTACTCCCTTTTGGGGCAACAGAGCCCCTGTGTGTGGTCCAGGTGGGGCTGATCTATCCCTAAGATGCAGATGTGGGCAAGGGGCCACACGTCCTCCCCCTCGGCCTCACTGATGGGTCTGAGTCGGCACAAGACCTACCAGGGCCAGTGACACGTGCTTCTGGGACTTCCACTGAACTGGGGGGCGAGAGTGGGGTGGGGACAGAAAGGTGATCTCTTCCCCTTGGGACTCGGGCAGCTGAGTCGGGGAGACAACAGTCTGGAGCCCTCGTGAACCCCTTGCAACCCCCCAGGAATGAACCTCCAGGGAAGGGAGGGTATGGAACGAAGGGAGGTGGATGCCTGGCCACACGGTCTGAACCGCAGGACTCTGGACTCTGGTGGCCGAGCCCATAAATGCCCCTCTGGTAAGGAGCTGAGAACTTGGGTTTCTGGCCCTGACAACAGGGAGAGTCCTGAGTGCCAGGAGCCCATTCTCCAGCCCCTCTTTTCTGCTACCCAACCAGCTCTCAAGGTAGATCAAAGACAACAGCCCCACCTGTCTCGGGCCACTGCCCCCAGGGGGACCCCTCGGATGCCCATGCCAAATCCAGGGGGCCCTCCCCCTCTCCCAGTGGCCTGATTTGGCTGCTTTCGGCCCGAGACCTCCCCTCTGTGTGCAGCAGGCACCTGAGTGCAGGCGTGACAGTCGCGATGTTCCTCACAGAGCGGGCAGAGGGCAGGCACCAGCACCAGCAGAGACCCGCCGGCCCTGTCGTCCCCGCAGTGGGCCCCGCTCTGGCGGAGGTGGCAGGTGGCGCTGGTCAGGCACCAGCCGCAGCCCTGGTCCGCCAAGCAGCCCAGGCAGGAGGAGTAGGAGGAACAGGCTGAAGAGCGGTAAGGCTCCAGGAAGAAGAAGGAGATCTCCTGTGGGAAGTGCTCACGTGAGGCTCAGGGGTCCAGGCTCCCATGCACAGGGCAAGAGTCGAGGTTGAGGGGTGGGGGTCCGGGTTTGGAGCTACAGACTTCAGGGCCTGGAGACAAGGCTGAGAACTTAAGCGTGTAGATGGTTTTTTGGTTTTTTTTTTTTTTTTTTTTTTTTTTTTTAAATGTTTTTTTAATGTTTTATTTATTTCTAGGAGAGAGAGAGAGAGACAGCGCGAGCAGGGGAGGGTCAGAGAGAGAGGGATTCACAGACTGAAACAGGCTCCAGGCTCTGAGCTGGCAGCCAGCACAGAGCCCGACGCGGGGCTCGAACCCACGAACCGCGAGATCATGACCTAAGCGAAAGTCAGACGCTCAACCGACTAAGCCACCCAGGCGCCCCTTGTTTTTGTTTTTTAATTTATTTATTTCTAAGAGAGAGAGAGAGAGACAGCGCGAGCAGGGGAGGGTCAGAGAGAGAGGGAGTCACAGACTGAAACAGGCTCCAAGCTCTGAGCTGGCAGTCAGCACAGAGCCCGACGTGGGGCTCAAACCCACAAGCCGTGAGATCATGACCTAAGTGAAAGTTGGAAGCTTAACCGACTAAGCCACCCAGGCGCCCCAGAACTTAAGCGTGTAGAAAGTCAGGATTTAGGATGAGCGAGCAGACAAAAGGGCCTCCGGATTTGAGAGAATCTAGAGACTAGAGGTCAAAGTACGGAGGGCAGGAGTCAGAGACATGGGCAGGGGTCAGAATGTGAGATCAGGTCAGAGTCGGCGTGAGAGGTTGGGGTCTAGTGGGCTCAAGGTGAGGCCCAGAGTTCAAGAGTCAAGGGGTAAGAGGTCAGGTCAAAGGGGTTAGAATTCATGGTCTGGGATTCAGGAAGCTACGGGGATCTGAGACTGGGGCCTGGGTGGAGGGTCAGAGGCCGGAGCTGGGGTACTCACGCTGCCACCCGGCACGCCGGTCCGGTCCCACAGCAGGGTGAGTTCGCTGTGCCCGGGGCCTGCCGAGCCATTGAGCTGGCCCCGAATCTCCACCGCATACTTGTGGTCCCGGCCAGGCAGTGGGAAGAGGCGAGTGGACCCCGGGCGGTGCAGCTGCCTCGTCTCCTTCTCCTGCTGAGCCACCCAGCGCCCCACCTCCTCCTGGGTAGGGGTGGGGGACAGACAGGGGCCTCAGAACATTCCAGGGCCCCCCCAACCCCTGAAATCTCTAAGAGCCCCAAACCCAACTACCACTCACCTCCGTCCTAAGAAGAGGGCCTCAGAGTTCCTTAGGCCCCAAGAACCCGTGAGAACCCCTAAACCTCCCCACAACAACCCACCTCAGGGATGTCAGACTTGGTAACTCAGACATTCCCCACCTTCCGCAAAATTCCCCCCAAATTCCATTCATAACGGAAAACTCCGGCGCCTCCCTCCACTGATATATCCCATGCTTCTGATTTTTCCCCAGTCCTCCCCCCGGCAGCATATACCCCAGCCCCCATATTTATAATTAACAGCCCCCTGAATGTTCAAACGCCCTCACCATGTTCTCTGTGTCAGGGCCACGGGCCATCCGGGCCAAGACGTGTAGACGTTGGGCCCGGGCCCACACAGCTACATCCTCAGCTCCCGGCCCTCCAGGCCCTCCCGGCAGCAGTGGGTGGATGAAGCCACGGTAGACCAGAGACACGTCGGTCTCCGGGCTGGGCGTCAGAGTGATGGTCGTACTGCGGACAATCAGGACCTGTGCCGGCCAGGGAGAAGGGGATAGATATGTGAGTGCCTCTTTGCATGGCCCCAAGGTGTCCACACCCCTCGGGCCACATCAGAGCCAGAAAAGAGCAGGCAACCCAATCTCCTTCCCTATTTTATGAAATTGAGACTGAGGCCAGGGGCGCTGAGTTAGGACTCCAGCCCAGACAACAGACAACAGGGTCCCGGCCCCTGCTCATCACCTCTCTCGGTAAAATCCAGGACCACAGACCTTCCAGGAGCCTCTTCCTTGACAGTCCGCCTCTCCACTTAAACCCTTAAGAGTCCAGATTTTTTTTAAGTCCCTTAACTACAGGGTTTGGAGAACTTCCAGATTAGTGAACACATCCACCCCAGCAGGGGGCAGCACCCCAGCTCCATGAGGACAGAGCTCTTTCACTTACAACCCTACAGGGCCTCGCCCTATGTACGTGTTCTCTCTTATACAATAAACTAGTACATTAGTTAAAAAAAAAAAAAAAAAGAGTCCAGGGGCGCCTGAGTGGCTCAGTCGGTTAAACGTCCAACTTTGGCTCATGTCATGATCTCACAGTTCGTGGGTTCGAGCCCCACGTCGGGCTCTGTGCTGGCAGCTAGCTCAGAGCCTGTCTTCAGATTCTGTGTCTCCCTCTCTCTCTGACCCTACCCTACTCATGCTGTCTCTCTCTCTCAGAAATAAAGAAAAAACATTGAAAAAAAGTTTTTTTAAAAAGAGTCCAGATCCAACATTCAAAATGACAGACACACTACATTTGTCAGCATGTGTTTTGTAACTGCAACAAAGAATGGAATAATCCATAAGTTTGTTAACGAGACATTGTTTAAATAAACTATAGCACTATGGCCCTAGAATCTAAATGGAATATTACAAAGCCATAAAAAAGAAATGAGGTGTTTCCTCAGTTCTAAGGAGGTTGCCAGGATATATTACAAAATAAAAGGAATGGGGTGCCCGAATGGCTTAGTCGGTTAAGTGTCTGACTTCGGCTCAGGTCATGATCTCGCAGTTCCTGAGTTTGAGCCCCACATAGGGCTCTGTGCTGACAGCTCAGAGACTGGAGCCTGCTTCAGATTCTGTCTCCCTCTTTCTCTCTCTGCCTCTCCCCAGCCGATGCTCTGTCTCTCTCTCTCTCTCTCTCTCTCTCCCTCAAGAATAAACAAACATTAAAAAAAATTTTTAAGAAATAAAAGGAAGGGGCACCTGGGTGGCTCAGTCGGTTAAACGTCCGACTTTGGTTCAGGTCATGATCTCATGGTTTGTGGGTTCGAGCCCCGCGTCGGGCTCTGTGCTGACAGCTCAAAGCCTGGAGCCTGCTTCGGATTCTGTATCTCTCTCTCTCTCTGACCCTCCCCTGCTGACGCTGCCTCTCTCTCTCTCAGAAATAAATAAAAAACATTAAAATACATTTTTTTAAAAAAGAGTCCAGGTCCAACTTTCAAAGTGACAAACACACTACATGATTTGTCAGTGTGTGTTCTGTAACTGCAACAAAGAATGGAATAATCCATAAGTTTGTTAACGAGACATTGTTTAAATAAACTATAGCACTATGGCCCTAGAATCTAAATGGAATATTACAAAGCCGTAAATAAGAAATGAGGTGTTTCCTCAGTTCTAAGGAGCTCGCCAGGATATATTACAAAATAAAAAGAATGGGGCGCCTGGGTGGCTTAGTCGGTTAAGTGTCTGACTTCGGCTCAGGTCATGATCTCGCAGTTCCTGAGTTCGAGCCCCACATCGGGCTCTGTGCTGACAGCTCAGAGCCTGGAGCCTGCTTCGGATTCTGTGTCTTCTCTCTCTTCCCCTCCCCAGCTCATGCTCTGTCTTTTTCTCTCTCTCTCTCAAAAATAAATAAACAGTAAAAGAAAAAAAGCAAATATGTATGCAAACAATGGTTTGTCCATGAATGCTCACAGCAGCACCATTCCTGATAGCCACCAGCTACAAACAACTTGAATGTCCATCAGCTGATGAATGGATGTGGCACAGCCACACAAGAGGGGATCATTTAGCCATAAAAAGGGACACAATTTTGAGGCATGCGACAACATGAACACATTTCTGAAAACATTAGGTGAAAGAAGCCACACATGGAAGATAACCCATATGATTCCATTTATAAGGCATACTCACAGTTGGCAAATCCAGAGTTAGCGGACTGTCAACCTCTAACCACTAAAAGGTTAATGGCTGCCAGGGGCCAGGGGGAGAGGGGGATGGAGAGGGATTACTTAGGGATCTGGGGTTTCTTTTCAGGGTAACAAAAATGTTCTGGAACCAGGTGGTAACAGTTGCACAATATTGTGAGTGTGCTTAATATCAGGGATGGTTAAGTTTTACATGACATGTTTTAGCACAATTTAAAAAAATTTTTTTTTAATATTTTTTATTTATTTCTAGGAGAGAGAGAGAGACAGCATGAACAGGGTAGGGTCAGAGAGAGAGGGAGACACAGACTCTGAAATAGGCTCCAGGCTCTGAGCTGGCAGTCAGCACAGAGCCCGACGCGGGGCTCAAACCCGTGAACCGCGAGATCATGACCTAAGCGAAAGTCGGACGCTTAACCGACTAAGCCACCCAGGCGCCCCCCAAAAAAAATTTTTTTTAACATTTATTTATTTTTGAGAGACAGAGCATGAGCAGGGGAGGGGCAGAGAGAGAGAGGGAGACAAAATCTGAAGCAGGCTCCAGGCTCTGAGCTGTCATCACAGAGCCCGACACAGGGCTTGAACTCATGAACCACGAGATCATGACGTGAGCCAAAGTTGGACGCTCAACCGACCGAGCCACCCAGGTGCCCCTGTTTTAGCATAATTTTTAAAAATCAGACCCTTGAATGTAGAGACTTACGAGGCAAGTACAAGAGCGAGATAGATCCATTTGAAAAACGAAAACCTGGAGTGCCTGAGTGGCTCAGTAGGTTAAGCGCCCAACTCTTGATTTCGGCTCAGGTCATGATCTCACAGTTTGTGAGTTCGAGCCCCGCATCAGGCTCTGCACTGATAGCACAGAGCCTGCTTGAGATTCTCTCTGCCCCTACCCCACTCAGGCTCCTGCTCTGTCTCTCAGAATAAACAAAGAAACATTAAAAAACAAAAAAAACCAAAAAAAACAAAAAACAATGAAAACCTTAGGACCAGACCCTTCAACACTCCACGCCGGGCCCCATCCCCTGGTCCCCACCTTGTCAGGCTGCGAGGCGTTGGGCGGCTGCTGGAAAGTGAGCAGGTGCAGGCCAGGCAGGAAGCTCTGGGTGACGCAGGCCTCCAAGGATGTGACGAAGACAGGCGCAGGCCCCCACCAGCCCACAGTGCCCGAGATCTGCTCCCCTCGGCAGCGGGCCTGCTCTGGGAGGACAGGAGTCGGGGGGGAGGTCAACGTGGGGCGCCGTGCCGCCCCCTCCCACACTGCCCCTGGGCACACTCACCAGGCCGAGGCAGGCAGCTCTCGTTATGCACGCACCAGCCCAGGGCGCCGGGCCCCCGAGGAGGAGTTGTCGGGCCGCTGAAGGCCAGGCAAGCCTGGCAGTCACCCAGAAGGCGGCCCAGGCCCAGGCAGCTGGCAGCTGGACACTACAGAGAGGGGAGGGGACAGGGGTTACTGTGCACAGGGGCTTAACGGACCTGGGAAGGACTGTAGGCTCAAGAGTCTTGGGGCGGAAGGCGCCGGGAAATTGGAGAAGGGAATTGAAAGCCAGTTGGAATGAGGAAGAGCAAGAGGGCAGGAGTTAAGGGACCCGGGGACAGGGTCACAAGTTCAAAAGGATCGGGAGGGGTCAGAGGTGGAGGGGTCAGCAGTCGCGAATGCCAATCGTAGGTGTGAAAACCAGTGTCCCGAGGGAGTGAAAGTCCTTCTCTGCTTGGTTTATACAGAGGCGGGCACTGAGGGCCGTGTCTGCGCTAGGAGACAGAGCTGGGACAGTCACTCACAGCCCCGGACGGGGTCCCAGGAGGTGGTGCAGCTTGGCAGGCCCCCTGACACCAGCTGCATTCAGGGTCTCGGGAGCAGACGCTGTGGTCCGTGTACATGGAGCAGTAGTCCAAGTGGTACTGCAGAGATGGGGGGCGGGGCGGGGATCCTCAGACCCGGAGCCTGCCCCCTCGTGCCCACTCCCCGTGATTATCCCAGGGAGCCTCCACCGCTCACTCGGCACCCTGGGGCACCCCATCCGCTCCTCCCTCAGCCCCAGGGACCTCCGTTCCTCCCTGCACCTTGAACCTGGAGACCAACCTCCCTCCTCTCCTATCCCTAGGGACCTCCAGTCCTCCTCCCCAGGTCTCCCAGGGACCACCCCACCTTTCTCCCTCATCCACAGGCACCATGCTCCCCCCTCCCCAGCCGCCCTCTCCCTATCACCCCAGTGCTCACGTCCGGAGCGGGCGCCTGGAACACAAAAGGAGGCACCTTGTAGGCCATCAAGTCCCCACGGGGCCGGCCACTGTACCCCCCAGCCACCAACAGGACACTGCCACCAAGCACAGCCGCCACATGGGAGTATCGACCACTGGGAGGTGCTGCTCGGCCTAGAATACAGATTCCCCCCCAGGGACGTGAGACTCCAACCGGTCTTACCTCCCACTTCCACGGCTCCCTTGTGCAGAGGACTACCCCAGCTCTCCTATGCCTCGGCCCCACCTCCTCCTCCCTGCTTTAACCCTGCGTGCCCAAGGAAGCCCTCCCAGCCTTCCTGGCCCTGCACCTGCCAGAGTTCCACACCACTGTGCAAACCACCTTGAAGACAGAGAGTGAACTTGGGGGCCAGAAAAATGTGGCTTCAATTCCTACATCTACCACCTACTTGGGCTCAAATCGTGGGTCAACTACTAACTTGCTGTGTGGCCTAAGGCAAGAGGCTCAACTTCTCTGAGTTGGTCTCCTCCTTTATAAACAGAGCTGTCTTCTTGCCTTCAGGGAGCCACGAGGCAGGCTGTCTGGCTCTCTCCTGGTTCGGTCTATCTGGCACCGGCCTCCCTTCTGGTGACAGCCTCGGATTTTCCTCGGGAAAACCAGCCTCTCCCATTACAGTCCACAGGCTCAAGTTGAGCTGACCCTGCCTCTGGCAGCAGTGGGCCTATCAGTGTCAGTGACTAGTTCTGGAATAGGACCCGGTTCCTTCCGTTCTTGGGGGAAAGGCACCCTCTTCCCTCTGAGCATTTTGAACACTTTTTTTTTAATGTTCTTTATTTTGAGAAAGAAAAACAAAGAGAGTGCGACCAGGGGAGGGGCAGAGAGAGTGAGGGAGAGAGAGAGAGAATCCCAAGCATGCTTTGCACTGTTAGCACAGAGCCTGAAGCAAGGCTCGATCCCACGAACCAGAGATCATGACCTGAGCGGAAATCAAGAGCCAGATGCTTAACCCACTGAGCCACCGGGTGGCCATTCCCTCTGGTCATTTTAAAGGGGTGGGAGCTAGTCCCAGGGCTGCAGGTGGCCATTTACAAAAGACAAACCTGCCACAGCATGAAGTGAGCTCAAACAAGGACTAGCTGATGCCATCACGTGACCACCCAGATCCAGACCAGCCGGAAGCCAGTTTTCACTCAAATGAGCCAAGAACTTGGGTTTTGCTCGAGCTGGTTGGGTTGGATTCTGTCACTTAGAACCGAGAGTCCTGACTGATGGCTAAGTGGGCAGTGACCCGCGATCCCTTACAGAAAACATATGCTCTGTAAGCACATGGGGCTTGGTCTGGGGATTTGCAAAGTACAAAGGAGAAAGAGGTCTCTGGTCAAAAGGATAAATAGGGACAGATGAGCCCTGAATTCAGGCTCATTCAAGGCTTTATTGCTGATGGTCAAATAGGGTTCCGTGGGGAACCCTTCGCCCAGCCTACCCCTTAAGTGTCAATGTCCCTCCCTTGTGCTTGTTCTCTGACTTCGTCCTTCTGTTCGGTGGGGCAGGGAGAACAGAATGGCCTCCTAGAAGTCCACAGCCCCCTGAAATGATATGCCCAGTTGTGTGTACAAATGTCTTTCTGAGGAGAGGGCCTGTGGCTTTCTTCTGATTCTCAAAGGAGTCAGATTCAATGAGTTTGAAAGGTTTCTCCACCCTCCCCCGCCACCTCCCAGGCAAGCCTGGGGCCAGATCCTGACTGAGAAAGACAAGACACTGAGCCCTTCTCTAGGCTGCCTCCGGTCTTCTCACCTTCTCAACTTACTCTCACAACAGCCCAGTGGCCTAAATGTTATCGTCATCCCCATTTTACAGATGGAAGCTGAGGCACTGGGCGATTAAATGATTTTTTTGCACAGATGGTTGTTTGGGGCCAGCCATCCTGGTTCTGCCAGTTGCCCACGACAGGACCTTGAAAAGGTCCCATGTAGGCAGTTCTCTGGGGCAGCTGGAAACCGGTAAAACCTGGACTGGAGCCTAGATCTGCACTTCTGTAACTGCCTCCCATCTCCATGGCAACAGTGCCCCTGTCCACAGGACGTCTGGCTCACCCTACAAGGCCCGAGGTGGCTCCTGCCCGAAGCCCAGATTCACTGTCAGGGAAATACGACTCTCAGACACCCCTCAGGGAAACGGACGGGCCACTCACCCTCAGGGGTTCCCGGGGGGGCAAGCTCGGCCCCTGACACCCACTGATGGCAGCCAAGGTGGTAGAAGAAGAGACCATCTTCATAGCACTTCTCCTCCTGGTAATGGGTGTGCACTTTGCCCCCTAGGAAAGGAAAGGGGCACAGCTGGCAAGCCTGGCAGACGTGGCGACACCCGTGCGGGGAGTCGCAGCTCAGTGCGGGCTTGCGGCCCTGGCAGGCAGGCGGGATCAGGGAGCCTCCTCACCATAGACCACCATGTAGTTGCCCAGGACGCTGGCTGTGTGGAAGGCCCTCTCCCGTGGGCCCTGAAGCCCATCCCGGCCCTTCAGGGTGGTCCACACGCGCCGATCCACGTGGAAGAGCTCGGTGGAGTTCACCCGCACAGAGAACCTGTCCGGAGGGGCAGAGGAGGAGCTCGGGTCAGGAAGGGCTTCTCTCCCTCCCTTGGACTCTCAAGGATTCTGTCACTTAGAACCGAAAGTCCTGACTGATGGCTAAGTGGGCAGTGACCCACCATCCCTTACGGAAAACGTATGCTCTATAAGCACATGGGGCTTGGTCTGGGGATTTGCAAACTACAAAGTTGTGAGATCAGCCAGGGTGAGACTGGCTGTGACAGGGCTTACGTCCCGTAAGGACGAGAAGCTCCTTCTGGACGGGACCCAGGTCTGGCTCATCGCTGGGTTCCATGCATCATCTAACCAGGGTTGGCCACCAAGCAGGGACGGATGAGGTGGAGTGTGTGGGAAGGAACCGGCCAAGACCGTGAATGAAGGGAGAGAGAATGAGTGAGCGGGTGAGCAAACGAGGGACTGAGTGGCCTACTGAGTGACCGAATGACTGCAGAAGTCCATCAGGGGGCGAAGACCACCAAAGACTGAAGGCCCAGGGGACTGGGCCGGGCTTGGCCCTGCAGGGCAGGTCACTCACCGGGCGGTGGAGGGCCGGTGTCCACCGTGAACCAGCAGGGTGCGCGAGGGGGCGTGGAACACCATGGAGTGGCCGGTGGCGGCAGGGGGCCGCCCACCTGCTGGAATCACCTGCTCCCAGTAGCCCCCACTGGTGCTGTCGAGACGGAAGCGGAAGAGGCCGGAGGAGAAGAGGTCGTGCTGGGTGCGGCCGCCAGACACGTACAGCCAGATGTCATCCACTAGGGCGGCCGCGTGACCTGCGAGGCCCGGTGGCCCCGAGGAACTGGAGCCAGGAGGTGCGAGGAGCTCCCAGCGGCCCCCGCCCAGCGGGCTGAAGGCCCACACGTCGCTGGTGAGGGAGCCATCAGCCAGCTCGCCACCCATGAGCACCAGGGAGCCGGCCCAGGCCACAGCCACGTGGGAGTGACGGGCAGCCTGTGGGGAAGAGACCGGGAGACAGATGGTGACATACAGAAAAAGTGACAGAGAGAGAGATGTGGAGATAGAGACGCAGAGAGAAAGACAGAGACACAGAGAAAGACAGAGATACACAGAGAGAGGAAAGAAGAGAGACAGACATGTGCAAATAAAAAACATAGAAACACCATCAGAGGTGAGGCCGAAAGAAAGTGAGAGACAAAGGAGGCGGGAAACAGGGACAGGAGAGATGGCAGAGAAAAACAGAGAGGGACAGCCCAGAGGGGAGACACAGAGTCCCAGAGAGAGCAGAAAACCAAGATGCAGGGACAAAATCAGAGAGAGAAACCAAGAGAAAAAGATAGGAGGTCCACAGAAGGAGATGCAGAGAAGGAGATAAAGAAAGAAAAAAGAAAATTAGAGCTTTTAGAAAGCAGCACCGGGGGGCGCCTGGGTGGCTTAGTCGGTTAAGCGTCCGACTTTCTCTTAGGTCATGATCTCGCGGTTCGTGGGTTCGAGCCCCGCGTCGGGCTCTGTGCTGACTGCCAGCTCAGAGCCTGGAGCCTGTTTCAGTCTGTGACTCCCTCTCTCTCTGACCCTCCCCTGCTCACGCTGTCTCTCTTTCTCTCTCCTAGAAATAAATAAAACATTAAAAAAAAAAGAAAGAAAGAAAAAAGAAAGCAGCACCGGGAGGAGTAGGTGGACCTGTATCAAGCTGCAGGGGTGGGGACGTGGGGGGCGATGGTGTCGCTCGGGGACGGGGGGATGTCACAGAGTGGACAGGCACCTCCGAGCAGGGCGGGGGGGGGGGGGGGGGGGGGGGGGGGGGGGGGGGGGGGGGGGGGGGGGTCCGTACCGGGGCAGGACTCAGGTCCCAGCGCTCCCAGGTGTTGGCAGAGAAGTTGTACAGGACAAGGTCACCCAGGGCTCTGTTGAGGTCCTGGCCTGTGGAGGGGGAGACGGCCTCAAGCCCTGGCCACAGGCTGCCAGGCTGCCGGAGTCGGACACGCACCCCATCTGCTCACCTCCAAAAACGGCCAGCAGCCCCGGCGGGGACAGGAAGGCACCAGCCGCCCCGATACGGGCCGAGAAGGCAGGGTCCCCGGCACTCACGTTGTGCCACCAGCCAGCCCCCTGGTTCTCCCACAGGTGCAGATCGCAGGCGTGTCCCAGGAAGCCAGGCTCACAGCGGCACGGTCCCAGGGGCTGGAGAGGAGACGGGGACACAAAGGGATAGAGAGAGGAAAAAAGAGAGCCAGGGGAGGGGGAGGAGAGCCAGAGTGAGACATAGGGGGTAGAAAAGGGAGAAAGAAATAGATGGACAGGAAAGGAGAGACAGAGTGAGAGACAGGAAGGAAACAGGCCAACAGACAGAGGAAGAAAGGGACACAGTGACATATCAAGAAGGAGGAAGAGAGGTAGAAAAACGCAGACAGAACAAAAATAGGGGAATGGAAAAGACAGAAGGACCCAGAGAAGAAAATGAGGACAGACAAGAGGAGAGGTTGGAGAAGGACAGTGGTGAGGCCAATGTCAGCCGGTGCCGGAAGGCTTCCATTTGAGGCCCAAGGTCAGTGGTCAGAAGTCAGAAGTCGGGGCTGGAGGGGGCGCCTGGGTGGCTCGGTCAGTTGAGCACCCAGCTTCGGCTCAGGTCATAATCTCATGGTTCGTGAGTTCAAACCTCACATCGAGCTCGCTGCTGTCAGCACGGAGGCACTTCGGATCCTCTGTCCCCCTCTCTCTGCCCCTCCCCCACTTGCACGCTCTCAAAAATAGATAAACATTTAAAAAAGAAGAAGAAGTAGGGGCTGGGGACCCAAGGCCAGACACAGTGCCTGGGTTGGGGGATGGATCGCGTCTGGCAAGCAGAAGGCAGGTGGGTTCCCAGGTGGGAGGTAGGTTACGGGCAGGAAGGCAGGGGGCTCAGCGCAGAAGAGGGGCTCCAGATGAAGGAGGGGTGGGGCAGGGTGCGGTGACTGGAGGGTCCCTGGCGGTGACTGTCATGGGAGAAGGTAGGGTGGCATCGAAGCTCCGCAGTTCCGGGCATGGGCAGAGTCAGGAGCTGGAGCGGTAGGTGTGGTCACATCAGGGCCCCCGGAGGTACCGCGGGGGATGGGCTCACCGAAGCGCAAGTGCCATGGCCATGGCAGTAGGCTGGGCACTCCTGCAGGCTGCAGGCAGGGCCCCCCCAGCCGGGCTCGCAGGCGCACACGCCGGGGGGCTGGCACTGTCCGTGGCTGCTGCAGCCCCCGGGGCACAGGGAGAAGCGGAAGGAGGCGTTGAAGCCCAACAGGTTGTAGTTGGCATCGCTGAAGAGATGGAGAAGCATCTGCAGGCACAAGACGGGCAGGGCTCCGGGGACTGGACGGGGAGGGTGGTCCGCTCCCATCCCCAGCCCACCCTGGGAGTCCCCACCTCCTGTCCTGGTCTCTCTCCACCCTTCTTTGTCCCTGTGTCCTTCTGTCTGATGCCAAGCTTCTCCTGCTGTCTCTCTGCCCCTCCCCCTCTGCTTCCTTCTGTGCATCGAACCCCCCCTTTCCTTCAAACACCACCTAGACCTCCAGCCAGACCCCGCAGCCCGGCCTCACCAACCTTGCCTGAGGAGGCCTCGATGGGCGGAGGCCGAGTGCTCCCACTCAGACTGGCAAGCAGGGGCCCTCGGGGAGAGTCGCCATCATACACGAATAGGTAGTCGTACGTGCATTCCGTGTCCAGGAAAAGGAAGTCCAGCAGGATCCGGTGCTGGGGGGTTGGGGCTGGGCAGCGAGAACAGAGGGGCTGGGCTCAGAGGCCGACCCTCTCCCCGGGCCTCCAGGCAGCCCAGCCAAGAACACCAAGCCCTGCTCCGCATGACGCTGGGGACCCAAAGGGGAGTTGGACCTGAGCCCTGCCTTCAAGGGGCTCCTGGTCTCACAGCCCACAGAGGTCAGACCTGTGACAGCAGCCAGAGAAGGAATTATAGTATCAGCCCTGGAAATGGCTCCTGAGACCAGGCTGAATACATCCCACCATTCGGATGGGCAAACTGAACTGCAGAGAGAAGAACTCCATCCCCATGGCCACACAGAGCTGTTCCTGTTTATTTCAGAGCCTCAGACACTAAGCCTGAGGGGCAGGGTCCAGGCCTGAGCAGAGAAGCCTACTCCAGATGGAAAAGGGCCTCTGGGTGCGTCCCCTGTTCCAGGCTGATCAGAGCTCCAAGGAAAGAGGCCAGTGTCCTCCCCCTGGACAAAGGCCGAACCTTGGAGCATCTAAGATCCTCTGGGCACCCCGCCCAGGTCTCATCTCTGTTTACTGTAGTAGCTAAAGGCACAGACTTGAACCAGACTGCCTGGGTTCACATCTTGGCTCTGCCGCTCACTAGCTACTCGCTGTGTGGCCTTGAGCAACTCACCTAACCTCTCTGGATCTGTTCCTTCATCTGTAAAGTGGGGTTATAACGGTACTGAGATAGATTCAAACTTCGGGGCCACTCCTAACACTGAGAGATGAGGGCTGACTCCTTGCCCCTTGTATCTGGGAAGAGCCTCAGAGAGGCAAGCTATGAAAAAGCCAAAGCCACACGGAGGGGCCACGTGCAGGCATCCCAGCTGATGGCCACCAGCAACCGCCAGCCCTAAGAGGGAGCATTCTTGGACATCCAGCCCAGGTGAGTGTTCAGATGACTGTAATCCCTGCTGACCTCCAACTATGACCACAAGAGAGGCCTGGCGCTTCGTAAGGGCCACTACCCTAGCCCTGTCACTGTTCTTACCCTCTGCCGGGTCTTGGTTCCAAAAGGTTCTCTCATCCCACATCTCGCACTAGGGGCTCAGAAACAAGACCTGGATTCCAGCTCTGCTCCTGAACTGCTGGGGGACCCTGGGGCAGCCCCTTCCCCCATGCCCCTCAGCACGCTCATCAGCATACTGTAGGTGCTCACCCACCACTCACTGGCTGTGTGATCTTGGGCTGGTTCCACGGGCTCTCTGAGCCTCAGTTTCCTTAAAGTAGAATGGGGATACTCTCCCCACCCACCCAGGCTGGTGGGAAGATGCAAGATGGCGATGCTAACAGGCCTACCCAGGCCTTGTCCTCTCTTGCCGGGACCACTAATTTAGCCTCCACCTCGGCCTCCTGTCTTGACCTGACAGGGGTCTTTGAGAGATCATCCCAACTTGGCATCCAGCCCTGGTCCTACCTTGTTCAAAAGCCCCCATGGTCCCCCACCGTCCCCAGGAGAAAGTCCAGCTCCCTAAGCTGGTGTTCAAAGTCTCACCTTGTCTCATGTCACCCCATTGCTTGCAACTCTGTCAGGAGCTGGGCCTTTGCACAAGCCTCTCCCTCTGTCTGGAGCACATATTCCCTTTGTACCAGCAAACTTCCCCACCTCCTCCAGGAAGTCTTCCCTGATGCCACCTGGCTGGCTTAGGTGCCTCTCTTTGGGTTTCCCACTTTCCATTATAAGGTTCATTTCTCTGAGCCAGGACCATCTATGTCTGGGTCTGCCTCTTCTGCAGCCAGGGAGGCCCACAGGGCAGGGCCTGGGCCTAAGTCATCTTGGGGTCCCTCCCTGACCTTGCCCAGCACAGGGCCTAGCTCTGAGCAAGGGCTCAGGAAATGCTGGATGAAGGAATGAAGAAATGCACGAAAGAAAGAATACTAAAGCTGGCAGCTCTCCCTCAGGCTCTGACCAGAGCCCCTGAGACTAGCCGACGGACCCCACACCGTGGCCTGGGGAACGAAGAGGAACGATTCAGCCAGACCAGGCTACCAGTCTTCCCAGAAGCTTGCCAGCCTCAACCAAAATATAAGCTCGGCTCCCAGAATCACAAGTACATCTTTGTCAAGGCCATGCCGGAGACCAGTCACCATCTGCTTTCCCCAAGTTCCTCCCTAAATTCAAGATCTCCCACTTCCACCCATCGTGGGCCCAACCGTCATGCCGTCCTGGACAGAAATCCAACCCCCAAACCCCCTGCTTTCTGGACAGAAATCCAACCCCCAAACCCCCTGCTTTTCAAAAGCAGAATGCCTCTATTGATAATGATGTTATGAGGAGTGGCTATAACAAAGGGTGAATTTTGTACCAAAGGAAGTAGGTCAGCTGCTTTTTTTTTTTTTTTTTTTTTTTTTTTTAAAGATGGGGGAACATGTTGGTTCTCAAAGGTGATAAGCACTGGGAAGCAGAGGAGATCTAGGGGGATCAGGAAGTCGCCTGGACTCCTCCATGCTCCAACATCCAGCCAGTTGGTCCTCAAGTCTCCCTGGTGAAACTTCCCAAACATGCCTCAGTGCTCACTGCCGCTCTCCACCTCCTCCGTTCCTGCCCCAGTTCAGAACTCATCCTCTCCGGAAAGACTAGCACATCAAGTCTCCAGCCCACCCTGCACCTGGCCAGTGGCTCAAACTCCTACTCAGAATCCTTCTGTGGCTCCCCATCAGTGCTCAGCATGACTTTGAAGGCCATTCTTCCCATGCTTGTGGCGCCCTCGTTTCTCAGCCAAGTCCAGCCAGACCAGGCAAACCTACTCAGGGCTCCTGAGACACATACACCAGCCTCTCTTTTCTGTTCCATTATCTCACCCCGTAAACTCCTATGCATGCTTCAGAACCCTATTTCAGGAGCTCCTCCTCCTCCTCTGTGACCCCCAGGGGGATACTCTCATCCCCCTAGACCATCTCCCCGACCTCTGCACCTCCTCCTGTCTCAGCCCTGGGCATACTGTGGAAAATATGTCTGCATCCAGCCTTACCATTCCCGACCAGGCCAGTGCTCATGAAGGCCAGAGAATGATGTATACTCAGAACATACACGTACTTCCCATTCTGTGCTCACCCACACCCCCAGACAGGAATGGCCCCCAAGTAGGGACAGACACACTCATCCCCAAGAAAAATGCTTCATCCATACCCCAAACAACAGCCACACAGATCTAAAACATAGACCATGTCCTTCCCTGCTCAAAGCCCCCCCCCCCAGCTCCCCAGGGTCCCCACACAAAGACCAAGGTCTGCAGCCTGCAAAGGGAGGCCCCGCATGATCTAGGCCATCACACCTCTGGCCTTTGCCAGAACCTCCTCTGGGGGAACCCCTCCCCCCTTCCTTGGAGGCCAGCTTCCACATCCCCTGCCGAGAGGCCTTCCGGGACTTTTCTGGCCACTGCCTTTGGACTTCTCTTCCACCTCCCTACCGTCCTTGAGGGTACAGCTCAAAACCCCAAGGTCCTCCACCCTCTAGTTCACTCTTCATCTTCTCGTATTCTGTGTGCTAGCATACTGGACTTTCAGTTCCTCAAAAGTATCACACTCTCCTGCTTCCAGGCCTTTACGTGGACTATTCTCCTTGCCTAGAATGCCATTTGGTTCCCTCCTACACATGCCTCTGATCTGAGCTATAGGCCGGGCTAAGTCAGACATCTTCTGGGCTTCCCATTCCCGGGGTGGAGGGGTTGGGGGGAAGGAGGGAGGGTTTGCTTCTCCCACTGAACGAGAAGACCATAAGGGTAGTGATGGGGCCTCTGCATAGGCTGTTCCTTCTGGAACGTTCTTCCTCTTTTTTCCTGGCTGATTCCTGTTGGTCTTTTGGGGCTCAGCTCAGACATCTCCTCCCCCAGGAAGCCCTCTCTGTTCTCCCAGCCCCAAGGCTAGGTACCTCTTCTGGGCTCCCCCAGGCCCCTGGGGTTCCTCTGTCACAGTTCCAACCTCTCTGGACAGTCGCTCTCTGTCTATTTCTGTCTTTGTCTTCCCCACTGGAATCTAAACACCAAGTCATGTCTTAGTCACTGTTAGGTCTCAGTGGCAAGTATAATGTCTGGCACATGAACAACTGCAAAAAAACCGCTTTCGTTGAAGTACTTTAAAAATAACAACAGTATAGGGGCACCTGGGTGCACCAGTTGGTTAAGTGTCCAATTTGGGGATCTCACCCTTTGTGAGTTCGAGCCCTACGTCAGGCTCTGTGCTGACAGCTCAGAGCTTGGAGCCCACTTTGGATTCTGTGTCTCCCTCTCTTTCTGCCCCTCCCTCTCTTTCTGCCCCTCCCCCAATCATGCTCTGTCTCTAAGATAAATAAACATTTAAAACTTAATAAAAAATAACAACAGTATAATCCTAATACCATTTATTGTGTATTTACTATGTGCCAGGCACGTTAAATACTGTTCTCATTTAATTCCAACAACCCTATAAGGTGGGTAATATTATTATCCCCACTTGGGGAGAGGGGAAGCCGAACCTCAGAGGAAAGGAAGCTGCCTGCCCAAATTCACAAAGCCAGTGACAAGTGGACCCAAATCTGAAGCAGGTGGTTGGGCTCAGAGCCTGAGTTGCTAACAATTATTCAGAATATCTCTCATTGATGCTCTTGGCTTATAATTGTCCATCTGGGTCTGGGTGCGACTCCCCCACCAGACTTCAAGGCCTTCCAGGGCAGGGCCCAGGTTGGCTGCGTTTCAGAGCAAAAGGATCTGGACCAGAACCGGAGTCTGGGAATGCGGTGAGTGAATTAATGAGCGTACAAATGAATGAATTAGCGAATGGGTGAGTGCGTGACCCACGCGGCCCCACTCACCCTCGATGAGCCACTCGCAATTGCCATTGACGCTGTAGTTGCCCGCACCATCGGTCACGAAGCCTGGCGCCTCTCGCAGCACTTGCCGCTGTCCCTTGCAGTCCCCTGCCTGGGCCCCAGGGGACAGCGGCCCCAGCAGGGCCAAAGATACAGCCAGCGCCACGGCCAGAGCCGGGCGCAGGGCCATCGCCGCCTCCCGCACTGACTTACAGACGGGGCAGGCCGTAACGATTGAGAGGGCCCTCCACGCGGCGCGACGCCCTGCAAATGTGACCTCTATAGACGCGACATGGCCTTATAGACCGGGGAGGTCCAGGAGTTGCACTCCCCGAGAAGGGAGCCACCGCTGTAGACGGGCTCTGGAAACCGAGTAGAGCCTATAGACCCATGGAAAGGCCTGTAAAAGGGGTCGTTACGGACGGGGCCGCCCCCTGGGGACCGTGGGAGTCGCTTATAGTCACGGGCCCCCATAGGCTAGCTGACCCCATAAACGGTGTCCAGCGGTAACAGACGCGAGCCCCTGCAGGCCGAAACGGACCTTATATACGGGTGGGTCCCCAGGGAGAGAAGGGCTCTACAGCCCGGCGGGGGCCTCCATAAAGGGTGCGGGTCGTGCCGGGCCAGACCCCGAAGGTCCGGGAGAGACCCCTCCAGCCGGGGGCGGGGCGCGAGCGGGTGTCGGGGGCGGAGCCCGTCTTTAGGGGCTCAGGCCTGGACCCCATAGACGCACTCCCTTGCTCACCCACCCGCGCCTCCCTCCGGAGCCGGATGGGCCAGATCAGAGAGACGAGGGGACGCTCGGGCCAGAGCGGCCTGGGAAGACCCGCTGGGAGGGCGAGGGGGCGGGGGCCGAGCGGCCGCTGCGGGAGGAAAGATGGAGAGGAGACGAGAAGTCGCGGAGCCGCAGGTCAGAGCGGCCCTGGGAGGACTGCAGAGCATCCGACCCCACCCCTCCACAAAGGGAGACTTCCGGAAACTTCCCCGCCCATTTGTTCCCAGACGCGTGCGCAGCAGTGACCTCCTTGGCCTGCGAAGAGAGAATGACACATGCGCAGTGCCAAAATCGTAACCCAAACTCGGGGTACAGGTGGTTGAGCAAAGCTTGTGCCACTGGAGGGCGCCTCTAGCTCTGACTGGAGAAGAAAAGGTGAAAATAAAGGAGCGGCGCGATAAGAGGGTTCTGTTAGATGATTCGTATCTTCAGTGCTCCCAGATTCCGGGCCAACGTGAAGGCCCCTCCCCAAATGCCATTTCACAGATGGACACACTGAGGTCCAGACCCTGCACTGGTTCATGCCCAGCCCCGCCTCTGAGCATCAAGATGCAAAGAGGCCGTTTTATAGATAAAAACTCAACGAATCCGCTTTATTTTGGCAAGAGGGGGAAAAAGTCTTTCTGCCGGGGACCTCAGGGAGGGCCCCCGGATGGAGACAGGATGGGCAGAGCACGGGTCTGAGGGCACAGAGATCCAAGGGAAGGTTTCAGAGTCGAGACCAGATTCACAATATCCGTCCCAGTAGCAATGGCTCGGGTCGCGGAGTCCTGGAGAGTCACGGGCAGGGTCCCGGCGATCGTCACTGGTGTTCCGGGGTCCGGCGGGATCAGAGGTCTCGGAGGGGGCCAGGGGGCCGTAGGTCTCGGAACAGCGGGAGCCCAGAATCCGGCGCCGCTCGGGGCAGGGGCTGAGGGAGGGGACGGGGAGAGCGGCTCCCGCGGGACCGTTTGGCACAAGAGTCGGGGGTGGGGGTGGGGGTGAGCGGGACAGTAAGCACCCCTACCTGGGCGCGCGGGGTGGGGAGGGTCGGGAAGGCCTGGGATGGCAGAGCCCTGGGGCCGGGATAGAGCGGGGATCCGGAGCCCGGCCGGGGCCCGGCGTGCGGCTCATGGGGCGGGGGTGGGCAAGGGTGCTCAGACCGGGGGTGCGGTGCCCCCGGCCGTGTGCATGCTGAAGTATTCGGTGAAGCCGGTGTGCGGCGCCGCCGTCTGGGGCACGAGCGGCTGGTAGGGCGGCGTCGGGCCATCCCAGCTCGGGTCGGCCGCCTTGGGGAACCGAGCGGGAAGGGGCGGGGAGGCCGCGCCCGGCTCGGCCGTGGTCACCACACGGCCCCTCGGGGCCACCGCCGCCGCCACCGCCGTCTCCTCCACCTGCTTCCCGGCCTGGGAGGGGGTTCAGGGTCAGAGGCCGTCCGAGACCCACGGGGGGCAGATGCGGCCCCGAAGGCCCGTCCCCCTCCCCGCAAAGGAGCCCCCCTCCCGAGGTGCGGGCGCAGGTGTCAATCGGGGAAGGAGCGGGCGGCCGGGCGCCTGGGCAGCGGGGCTAGGTACTCTAGGGGCGGTGTCGGAGCGCGCCGGGCGAACTCCGGCGGCGGCCGGGGAGTGGGTGCAGTGCCTCGGAAGGCCGGTGGCGGGGGCACGGCGCGTGGCGTCTGCGGGGGCGTGCGCAACAGCGCCAGGACCCAGTCTGGCAGGGTGGGCGCGGGCGCCGGGGGGCGGTCGCGGCGCGGTGTCGGGGCTCGGGGGGTGCGAAAGGCAGGGGGTGGGCTCAGGCGCCCGGGCGAGGGGGGCGGCGGCGGGGCCGGGAGCGGGGTCAGGTACTCCAGGGGCGGCGCCAGCAGCTCCTCGTGCGCCGGGGGCGCGGGGCTTACGGAGGAGGCGGGCGGGGGGATGGAGAAGAGCTCCGTGAAGTTGGGCACCGAGTCGCTGATGAACGTCACGTTCCCATAGACGTGCTGCGGGAAGGGCTTGTCCGTGGATTGGCTCCCTCCGGGGCCCGGGGCCCCGGCTGAGGCGATCTGCGACGTGCGCACGTGGTACGGGAAGTTCTTGTTGGCCGCCGACGGGCGTGTCATGATCTGGGGCGAGAGGCCAGGTGCTGGTTGGAGCAGCACTGTCCGGGCCTCAGGCTGTCTCCATAAACATGGGGTCGTAAGGATTCCCCTTCACTTGACGTCCCCCGCGCTTCCCTACAGTCCTTCACTCCGGATTAGGCGGCCTACCCAGGCTCTCAGCAGTGTGTGTTGAGTTCTGACTTTTTCCTCCGTCACAGCTCTGATGCTTCCTCCGTCAGAGCCCAGATCACTGACTTATCACTGGTTCCGTTTCAGCGGCCTTCACTGTCCGGTATGATACCCACTAGCCATATGGGGGTATTTACATTTAACTTAATCAACATGAAACTAAAGGTTTTGTTTTTAGTCACACTAGTCCCATGGAAGTGCTCAATAGCCACAGGTGGATAGTAGCTATTGAATCGGACAGCACAGAGTATAGGATATTTTCATAAACACAGAAAGGTCAATTGGACCACAACACCTGATAAAACTCTAGAAGGTTAGCTCTGTGAGGGCAGGAATTTGTTCAGTTCCCTGCAGAATCCCCAATACCTTTTGGAACAGTACTTGGTGCATAAGCACTCAATAAATACTGGTTGAATGTAGGAAGTGTGTCCCCAGCTAGTCTAGTAGATCTTGAGGGCAGGGACTGGGTGTGGCAGGACTGGGTGTGACTCGAGCACTGCACGCGGAATCCCAGCACGACCCCTCTAAGGTCCTGGCGACAAGCAGCTGAAAGCAGTGAGCAGCAGAAGGGGGCTGTGCTGAGCTAACTGTGCATTTTTACAAAAGGAACTGGGTGAAGGTGAACTATAGCTAAGAGGTCACTGCATTTTGGGGCTCAGGGCCTGCACCCCACCTCTCACCCCACAGCTTGTTGAGTATGGGACCTGGGGCACATTGCTAAAACTCCCTGAGCCTCACTGGGGAAAAGGGATGGCAGTGCCTAGTTGGAAAAATGAGGAGAGGGTAGAGCTTGGTACATAATGGTTTTTAGCATTTTTCCTGTTTCTGTCCCTTTCTGACTTCCTGCAGAGCTTCAGGAAGGGCTGCCCTGGGAAGGTGAGTCTGTACCTAAGTCAGGCTCTGGGGTAGAAAATGTGGGACCAGGCCATCTGTGACTGAGTACATTCACTACTCAGAGCACACTGTGGACCCCAGGGGTCAGGAGCCTGGGTCCTCACCAATGTCTATGTTCCTGTCTGGCTCCCGCTTAGGGCTGGCTGTGGAAGGATGGGGCGCAAAGGCCCTGCACTGCTACCAGAGGCCATGGAGCTCTGGCGGGTCACCTCCCCTGTTTGGGCCTTGGCTTCCCTCTTCTGTATAGTGGGTACAATGACCATTATCTATGCTGTCCTGGGGCAGCTCTGACACAATTAAACAAGATATATGAACTGTCACCCAGAAGGCCAGATAGGATATAAACCAGGGCAAAGAAGAGGTTTGGTGCTGATCGCCTCCTGCTGTCATTCAGATCTAGGCCCCCTGGAGCTCCAGCCTGACCCTCTCCACCTGCTTCTTCCTGAACAATGGCCTGTGATGGTGTGGCAGATGGCAGAATGTGTTGGTGAAGGGTGGAGTAATGACCAAGGGGTTTGGGAAGGCAGTGGGATACAGAAGGGAAATGTGAGAGTCGGGGGGCACAGGGTCAGGAATGGGGAGGGACCAAGAAAGAGAGCGGAGTTCAGTCAGTAGAGCATGTGACTCTTCATCTCAAGGTCATGAGTTTGATCTTCACATTGACCGTAAAGTTTACTTAAGGAAAAAAAAAAAAAAAAGAGGGTGTGGTTGGTGAAAGAGGCCAGGACACAAGGTGGGAGAGAATAGAAGAGGCTGGCCTCTTGGGGGGACACAGCAGAGTGGCCCGCAGGAAACCAGCAGGCTCCCAGTATGTGTCTGTTGAATGAGTAAAGGATGAAGAGAAGGGAAATGGATGGAGAGCTCAGAACGGAAGGTCCCAGCAGTTCAGGGGTTGGGGAGCCTCACCCACCGTCCGCCCATCAGGCTCCCACCCCCACCTGGATGCCCTTCCTCACCAGGAACACGCCATGGGCATACAAATGGATCCCCAGCTGGATGCCATTGACAATCTTCTCCCGGGCCCACTTGGGGATCCCAAAGTTGGCGATCAGGGCCATGACAGGAACGGCAAAGAACCTGAAGGGGAGATGCTAGGTCAGTAGAGACACTGCCCCTGCCCTCCTCCCTGACCTATGGCCCCAGCCCCCCTGCCACGCGCACACGCAGGGCCCGGGTGCATCCCAAATTGGACAGAAGCCAGTGTGACCTTCAGAAGCCAGAGGTTAAAAGGGGGCTGGAATCCCACTGGGAAATTCTGGAAGGCAAAGACTAGGTTGAATTTAACTCTGTTCCACCCCACCCCAAATCCTGGCACCTGATAGGAAATCAAAAGGTGTTTGCCGAATGCCTTCACATATGCTAATAACAATTATGGACTCAACTGCAAGCCAGACCTGTTTCTAAGCTTCTCACGTATGTAAACTCATCAACTCTCACAATGACTCTATAAGGCATGTACACCTTCCATCCCCATTAAACAGGTGAGAACACTGAGGCAGAGCGAAGTTCATTGATTTGTGTGAGGTCATACAACTTACAAGCTTTAGAACTGGGATCTGAACCCAGGGAGTCAGGCTTAGAATCTGCCCACTGTACGACTGTGTTATGTCAAATGCTAAAAAACTGCAGCTAGCTTTTATTGAATACCTACTACATGCCAGACACAAGGCCCTTCTATATTGCCCTCTGCGTGCTCAAGGTAACTCTTTATGGGTAAGCAACCTGAGGCGCGCTCTATTTGTTTTTGTTTTTTTAGTTGGGGAAATAATTTTCTCCGGGTCACAAAGTGGATAAGTGACAGACTCTAGGACAGCTAGCTGACTTGCAAGCCCATCGGCCTCACCGAAGAGGGTCTGAGAAATGAACACCCATTTCTGGGAAGCCCCGGGAGACAGGGACAGCTTGGGGGCCCAGCACGTCTCACCAGAGGGTGTAGGCAGCAAAGAAGGGCACGTAAAAGGGCTGCTTCTCCGGGAAGTGGCGCAAGGAGACGAGCACAGCATAGCAGAACCACACGTAAGCCGCCACCTGCAGCCCAATGAGCCCATAGCCCGCCGGCGACTCGTACGTGTACAGTACCTGGCCTGGGTCAAAGAACTGCACCCAAGGGAGAGGGTTCGTCACAGCCTTGACCTCCTACCCTCCACACAAGGACCCCAGACCCTAGACCCCACCCCTGGGCGCCCAGGGGGCAGAGGTATTTGCTCAGGACAGAAGCAGCAGGAGAGAACAAAATGGAAACAGAAGCACATAGCGGTAGAGAGAGAGTGAAAAAGAAAGAGAGTACATTTGCTACCAGGGGCCCAACATGGGGCTAACCACTACCATGCATAAGCTTTTCCATTTGCATCGACTCAATGGGGTGGGTCTTATTATCACCCCCACTTCACAGAGAGGGAAACAAAAGGGACAGCTTTTGGCCAAAGTCAAAGCCAAGGTAATATAAAGCCTTAGAGGAGCCCTGGGATAAATAAGTAAGACCCTCCCAATTTTATAGAAGAGGAAACAGGCTTAGAAGAGGTGGGCATCACCCAAGGTCAGCTAGCTGGGAAGCGGGAGAGCCCAAGTGGAATCCAGGTCTGTGTGACTCCTGAACTCTCAGTCATGACATTGAGCATAAATGTGACAGACAGTGAGAGACAGAGGGAGGAGGAAGAAGGCTCCTCAGAGATGGTGAAGAGAGGAGGCATGCACTTAGAGAGACAGATGGGCAGGCAGAAATCGCAGAGTGGGAGAGAGGGAGCCAGCAAGAGTGCGATGTGGCAGAGGGCTGGCAGACAGGTGGAGGAGGTGGCCAAAAGCTTGGGGAGGGGCGGGGAGGCAAGGCTTACCTCGGCTTCGTAAATGAGCAGCACCACGTGGGTGAGAGTGTAGAGGGTCATGTAGACAGACAACTTCACGGAGCCTGAGTGGCTGATGCGGCCCCTGGCAGCAGGCCATGAAGGGAGACAGCAGGGGTGGGGGGCTGTCAGGGAGAAGCGGGAAGCCACCCCCCAGATCCACCCCAGTGTCCTGTTCCCTAGCCCAGCCACACCTCCTCCCAGCACTCCCTCCCGCCCCAGCCTGGGCACCGTGTCACCGTGAATCCCTTCCCCAGAAGGATGAGCATCAGCAGGAAGATGAGGAAGCTGGAGGAGAAGAGCAGCTTGGCTGGGAGAAGGGAGGAGAGGGCGTCTCAGACATAGGGCTCAGAGAGAGCCCAGGCAACCCCCCCCCCCCCCGGCCCACTTCATTCTCACCCAAGATCTTCAGGCTCTCATTGCCAATGCCATCAGTAGCATACTGGCCCCAGTAGATGCAGAAAAACAGGAGGCTCAGGACTGAGGAGAGAATGGGCAGAGGGAGGAAAGGACAGAAAGCAGCTTTGGGGCATCACTGTTCCCTAACATTATGGTCCAGATGGCCAGAACTCCTCCTTCATCCCTGTCAGGATTCTAGACCATTTACTCCCACTTACGTCCTAGGAGACTCTGGCATCCAGGCCCCAGCCTCTCTTCTCCAGGATCCAGATGTCCAGGCCCTCAGCCTCGCCTCCCTCAGACTCAGGATCCAGATCCCCAGCTCCTCCCCCCTCAGACCCAGGGGCCCCTCCTCCCACAGACCCAGAAGCCCAGGTCTCCAGCCCTCTCCTCCCTCAGACGCAGGAGTCCAGGGTCCCAGCCCCCTCCTCCCTCAGACCCAGGAGTCCAGGCCCCCAGCCCCTCTTCTTTCCCTCAGACCCAAGTATCTGGACCCTAGGTCCCTCCCCTGACGGAACTCAAAAGCTGGTATACTCTAAACCTCACCCTCCACTCCTGCTGCAGCCATGAACATTTTATAAGTAGTGTGGAGCAACTGACGACCTTTCAGCAAATCTAAAAGAAAAGCAGGGGAAGGTGGTTCACAGACAGGAAGGGAGATTAGTTCATCTCCCCCAACCCTGCCCCCCCCCATAACTCCTAACCCCACCACCATGTACTGGACTTACATCCAAAGTAACAGGAGAGGAAGAAGATGAGGAGGAAGATGAGGAGGAAAGTCACATCTGTCTCCAGGATCCCTACCAATTTGTAGAAGGAGGAAATGATTCAGTCAAAGCTAGGTGTCCCTCAGCAGTGGGCACCCGACTGTAGACCTCCATAAAGATACCTCCTGGTTTCTGGGTCCCCATATGCTCACCAAACTCATCAGCTGAGAAATGCCGTGTCCAGAAGGACTTGCCGTTGGTGAGGACCATCTCATACTCCAACTGCAGCCCATCTCCCTGTGGGGAGTGTGGAGGCCTAAGGGGGGGGGGGGACCCTGGGCAGGTAGAGGCTCACCAGGAAGGCAAGGAGGAGAAGGCCCAGGTGGCCGGCCTCGTCTCTTACCCCACACTTGCTGAGTGCGATGTACCACCACCTTTCACGCACTGAGCGGAAGCTTCGGCCACTGGAGCAGCTCAGGTAGCGGGTTCCCTCCTCTGACACTACCTGGGCAGGAGCAAGAAGAAGGCTGAAGCCTGTCTGTGTGGCCCTTAGGCCCTTGGCCTTCAGCACCTGCCCGTTCCTCCATACCTGACAGCCTGACCAGGCATACTGGGTGGTGAGGTTGATGACCTGGTTGTTCTCCGGCCTGATCACTGACTCCTTGGCCAGGCAGTCCTGGGCAAAGCAGGGACGCTGTCACTCCCTGGCCGGCCCTGACCTTCTTCCCTCTCCCACGCACCCTCCTCACAGCCTTCACCTTGTCCCCTGCCTTGTACACAGCCGGCCACTGGGATGGGTCGTCGAAATAGAGGAGGATGTTCTGACAGCACTTGGCCTGCAGACCCAGAGATTTTGAAGTTTGGGGGGAGTGGAGTGCAGGGAGCCGGGGTAGCCCTTGCCTTGGGAGGCCAAGGGAATATCCAGCCTCAGCATGCAGGGTGCTCAGGGAAGGCTCACCTCAGGGTATCGGAAACGGAAGTCCAGTCGGCCGTAATCCGAAAGAAAGCAAAATCTTGTCAGGAACACCCAGTCCTGGAAAAGGGGTCCAGTCCTGAATCCTTTGAGAACTCCGGGACTCCATAGACCCCCAACTTTCCTTCCCTACTCTTGGGTACCTGATTTCCCGAGAAGCATAAGGGGGCCAAGTTACCTCCAAAATTCTTGGGATCCCTTTACCTTGGGTCCAGGATTCTTGTCTCAAATGCCCCCCACCCAAGTTTCTTCTCCTCTCCTCAAACACTTCTCCCATTTTCCAAGTGCACTGAGAAAGGCCGAGGGCCAGATGCCCATCCCAGCCACTTTTAGTCCCAAACACCATCTGACTGGCATCCCCGGGGTTATCCACACGACTGCCCCCACGGTGGTCCCAGAGATCATCTCCTACTCGGTGATATTCGAGAGGGCCCTCTCCTGGCCCTGAGCAGGAGTGTGAACCCGAGGTTCTCCACGGCGTGAAAAGTGCTGTCCCTTCAGCACCACCTTGGCGTTCTCCCAACCCCCACCCCAAACTCTGACTCTCCCAACCCGTCCCTCCTCCCCGCCCAGCTCTGACCTCAATGTCCCTCCTACAACCCCCAAGTCTCTTCGCGACCCCACGGCCCCTCTCAGCCTCAACCCTGACCCAGTCCCCCCTATTACCCCCAGCCCCAATCCCACCGCGGCTCTCAGGGACAGCCTGGGAAGGGCGGCAGGGGGCGGGGCGGCACCCTCCTCCTTCCCTTCCCTCCTGTCCCCCGGGGGCCCGGCGGGTGGCAGGGGAGGGCCCAGCGCACTCACCTCCTTGGAGCTGAGGTTGCCCCGCACGTACTTGGCCCGGGCGCGGGGGGGCAGCGGCAGCAGCAGGAGCAACAGAGGCGGCAGCAGGCGGCACAGAGCGGGCGCGCGCGGGGGCTCCATTCCGCCCGCTCCGGGCCCCGGCCCCGGCCCCAGCTCCGCTCCGGCTCCCGCTCCGGCCCGGCGACGGCGGCGAGAGCGCGCGGGCCGGCCAACGCGCGGCCCCGATTAAAGGGGCCGCTGGGCGCCACACTCCCCGCCCCCTTCTCCAGATGGCCCTGCCGGGCGCCTTCCCCAAAGGCATGGGAGAAGACGACCCTTCCCCACGCTCCCTACCCCGCCCCAGCCTCAGTTCTCCCTTCTGGGAGTCTTTCTGATACCTCCTGCTCCCCGCGTCCTACCCTTAACTCACATTCCCCCCAAGCCGTGCCTCCTCCTCCAGACTGCCTTCTCGGGATGACCCCCAACGCACGGACCCCAGCTCTGTCCTGACCTCTCCGCCAGTTTAGTCCCCAAACTGCTCTTTGATTGCTCATTCCCGCCCTCATGACAGCCATCCCCAGCTGTGTCCATCCGAGATCCCAAGGGCTCTGTGAAGTACCCTCAGAGACACGGAGGCTGAGAGGGTGAACCGTTTGTTCTGGGTCACAAAACACGGAGATGGCAGAACCCTGGGCCACAACCACTACACTTCGTTGCCTGACCCTGTCCAGTCACTGCTCACCAGGGTGTGAAACCGGGTTGCTGCGAGGCAGAAGAGGTGGTGTTGTGAGAAGCCCAGAGCAGACTGAAATCAACCCCCTTGGGTTCAAAACCCAGCATTGCCACTTTCTCATTAGACTTCAGCCAAGTCGTGTGATCTCCCAGTTCAATCCCCTACCGGCTGGTACTAACCTTATGGCTTCCCAGTGGGCAATGAGGATCCCTGGAAAGGCTTTACAGAGCAGCGTCCAAGTCCCTCAGTTTCATTTCCCCGACCAGATTCCAACAAACATTTCTAGCTTCATTCCTCCCCCTCCACAGCAAAAAAAAAAAAAAAAGTGCTGCTTCTCAAAATATCATTTTAAAAAACTTCCTAAGCCAAGGGGCCAAGCAGAAAACATAAGTGCACAGAACACGTTCAGGGGAGAGTGTAGGCCCCATGAAAAGGCAGCCTCTGCTACTTGGCTTGAGCCAGCTGTTGCCAGAAGGGATAGCAGGTCTGCGGCCAGATCCTTTTCCTTCTTTTTTCCTTTTCTTTTTTTTTTTTTTTTTTAAGAGAAGCCAAAAATGTGTTAGGCTTTTTTTGTTTCGCTTTTGTTTTAAAGCAAACTGATTTGTAACAGTAGGCAATTAATTCAAAATTTTTAAATGTATCTTGGGCCAAAGTAAAAAGTCTGCAGGGCAGATTCAGGCCTCATCTCCCATTCCTGTCGCGATCTTGCACACACAGTTCCTATGTGCACTGGACCAGGAGCCCATCAAGGGCAGGGCCTGGACATGCCTCACTCTAGGTCCCAGGATATCCTAGGAATATGGACTGAATGAAAATAGTCCCACACCTCCTATTTGCCCTCCTCCAGGCCTTGCACATAGTGTCCCATAAAACAGCGTTTCGAGAATTGCCTGAAATGTTCTTTTCTTCCTCTACTAGTAAGTCCTTACCAATCTTAGAATCTGTAAAGGTCTACATCTGCTCCTTTGTGAGAAACTCCCTCATCACCAGAGAGGAGTCATCACTCCCTCTTTGGACTCCCTCAGCCCCTGCACCTCTCTGTCCCCAAGATGCAACCATTGGGACTGGAACTGTCTGTGCCTGCCACTGGACCGGGAGTCTTCTGGGGACAGCCACAGTAGCACTCACTCTGGGGCCCCAGCATCACCTGAGCTGAGCCCGGCACATAGTTGGCTTCAGGGGGTGGATGCATGGACTGACTGAAGCCCCAAGTTTCCCAGCCTGCTGGCCCTCAAGCCCCAAGAAGGTGACAAGTGATGGTATCTTTCCCTCCATCTCGGGCCCAGAACTCAGAGCAAAGCAAAGCTGCTCCCTTGGGTCAGCCACTCTGAAAATCAAGGGGACCATGAAGAAGGTACTTTATTGAAGTGATCAGGAGTGCAGGTTTCCTGCCCCTCGCCCAGCCTCAGTCCCCTCAGTACAGTCTCATAGGTGGAAAGGACCAGGCCTCTGGGCTCCTCTGGGCCACCACCCAGGAGAGGCTGGGCAGTGCGGCAGGAGGGCTGGGGCTCCAGTCCAGGGCAGAGGTTGCGGGCAACAAGGATGATGGTGGCTGAGGCAGGGGTTGTTGTGGGCCGACCCCCCAGGGCCGGGGAGGGGGAGGTGTGGCTACCAGCCAGATGCTTTTCAGTAGGTCAAAGGCTGTTGGGGGGCCCCAGGCTGCCCCAGATGGCGAAGGCAACAAGGGCAAGGTGGGTGGCCAGGGACCTTTTGGTGGCGCCAGGCTCACCCTGTGCACCATGGAAGTGCTGGGGGTGTGAGGCATGGTGAAAGTGAGCTCCTTTGTCCTCTGCGGCCTCCTCTGCCTCCCCTCCCGTGGGGCCTGCTCCGGGCTGTTGATCCAGGAGGGTGTCATCCTTCGTCTTTCAGGGCCTCCAGGTTTGGTCCCTGGCACAAAGGGAAAAAGCATGGGAGACAGCTGAGCTACAGCAGACAAGGGGAAAGGAACACAGGAAGCAGGAGATGGGCTCACCTGGTAAGGGTGGCCGGCAGTCACGGAGCACCAGGGTAAGGTCTGGCACACAGCCATGGCAGGCCTGTAAGGTGCCCATGATGGCATCCCTGGCCTCTTGCACTAGGTTCCTCCTGGGGAAGGCCTGTGGCAGAATTAGCTGGCACTGCAGCTCTTCCAGCAGCTGCCCCAAGCCCGGGAGCTCTGGGGGACTGGGTGGGCCTGGGCCTGAGCCTCTAGGCACCCGGTTCTCTTTGCCCCTTGACTGGGGAGCTGGGTCTTGGGCCCGGCTTGGGCTTGGGGAGGGTTTGGTGGGGAGTGAAGGGGTGCCTGGCTCCGGGGACCCACTCCTAAGCAGCCGTGCCACATCCAGAGATTTCACCTCATGGTTAAAGAGACCCCGGTGCTCCCGGCTCAGCCGGCCCTGTGTTATGACCACGAGCTTGGAAAGAGTAGGAGCCAAAGGTGGATCCTGACTGGTCACAGGAGGATCCTGACGGGCCAAAGGCCGCCGGCTGCCCATCAGAGCCTCGTTACGCTCCCGCCTGGTCTTCCGACGACGGACACGACCAGGTTTCTCAGGCCGCTGGAAAGGCTGAGGGCCTGGCCTCCAGGGGTCCATAATGTTCTAGAAGAAAGGCAGGACAGTCATCAGCATGCAGATAAGTCAGGGACCTAAAAGTGAATAGTGAGAAGAGAAGATGGTTTGGGGTGAAGTAGAATGACTATTTACAGAGACAAAATGAAAGTAAGGCAGTGGGTAGGGAGTGACTGGCCAAGACTTGGTCAAGGTAGGAGTCATGGGAGTCGGATGGGGTTAAGGGAGTCGCGATGAATGGTAAGATTTGTCAGAGAACAGAGAAAGGGTTAAGGGTACTGGGACATGAGAAAACAGCTAGAAGATGGGGGATGGGGACGGGATCATGAGACCACAGGGTCTGGTGAACTAAAAAGAATTGTGGACAGAGGAGAAATCCAGAAGTAGAGGAGGTACTGGAGAATGCAGAAAGTGCAAAGAGATGGTAGAGAGAGAAAGGCAGAAGAGAAACAGAAAAAAAAAAAAAAAAAGTGAGTCAGAGAAAACCTCGGGAAAGCAGAGAGGGCAACGGAGGAGCTACCAGGAACTGGGGCCTAGTCATGGGAGTGCGGTGGACTAGGGTAGATGAGGCAAGGGTGAGCAGCTGAGGTTAGGAAAGGGGGGTACGGTTGGCGGGGGCGGGGCAAGGGTGGAGCACCTCACCTTCTCCTGACCCAACGAACCCCGTCCCCCACCCACCCCATGTGGCTGTGGGGTGAAATTACTTCTTTTCCACGGTGACCCTAGCTCACGACGCACTGGGACTCTTCCGGGGCTCACGCTGGGCCTCGAACGCATTACACTAAATACGCATGCGCACGACCCCCCCCCCCCCCCCCCACCCTTTGACTTCCTGCTCTCGTGTGGCACGAGGCACAGAGTACCGGTTATAGTCCTTTCCAGCCTTATTTTCAGAGCCCTCTCTCATTTGTCCTTAGGAATCTCCCATACACCAATCGGCTGTGAGGCCCACTGGGCCCGCCCCTTTCCTGAATGCTGATTGGTTTAGACTTTTGTACCGGGGCGGGGGAGAAGTGCGGTGAGGCTAGGCACCCGGGGAAAAATGGCTGTAGCGGTCTCCACTTGCAGCGGGTTGTCAGACAGTTACAGAATTCATCCCTAAAGAATCAGTATAGAGTCGTCACTCAGAGCTAGGATCTGGAGTTAGACTACCTAGGTTCAAACAACCCACACCAGCACATTTGAGTTGTGTGACCTTGGAAAAGTAACTGCTCAGACCCTCAGTTTCCTGTTTTGTAAAATGGAGTTCGTAGTAGTACCTCCTTCATGTGGTTGCTGTAAGCATAAAATGAGCTGATACATCTAACTTGAAACAGCACTTGGTTTGAATGGAATGAATGCCTCGAAGCTGTTTCTCACTAAGCTTTGCTTCAGGAACGGCTTCTCTACCTTTTCAACTTAGCTATCTACACTAGTCCCCTCAGACTTTAAAATCAAGCTATAGGGGCACCTGGGTGGCTCAGTCGTTAAGCCTCCATCTTCGATTCAGGTCACGATCTCATGGTTCGTGAGTTCAAACCTGCACACAGCGGGTTTCAGATCCTTTGTCCTCTCTCTCAAAAAAAAAAAAAAAAACTTAAGAAATAAAATGAAATAAAATAAAGCTATGGCCAGCAGTTTCCCCATGCCCTAATAAGCTACATTATCTATGTAATACTGCTTACCCAGACTTCCTAATTTTTCAAAGCCAAACTCAAACACTACTCCTAAGAACCCCCTCACCCTCAGAGTCCTTCTCTTCCTTCTCCACCTCTTTTTTTTTTAATGTTTTATTTATTTCTAGGAGAGAGAGAGAGAGACAGCATGAGCAGGGGAGGGTCAGAGAGAGAGGGAGTCACAGACTGAAACAGGCTCCAGGCTCTGAGCTGGCAGTCAGCACAGAGCCCGACGCGGGGCTCGAACCCATGAACCGCGAGATCATGACCTAAGCGAAAGTCGGTCGCTTAACCGACTAAGCCACCCAGGCGCCCCTTCTTCTCCACCTCTTTTAATCACAACCTTGATCCTTTCCTCAGCTCTGTGTCTGGATCTGTCTTCTCCAACACCCTGGGACAAGGCAAGGATTTGACCCATTCATTTAATAATCATTCAAGTTCTTGGGAGCAGCCATAGAACTTGGAACTATGAGTCAGGCCCTGTTCCAGGCAAGTGGACTGAGGCAAAACATTAACACGATAAATCAAACTATATTTCAGTATCAACCTACCTAGAAAGAATGAATAGATGGGAAGGTCCCATCTGGAAGTAGAACTAGAGGAATATAACCAGGAAGTTTAGGGGGATGTGGGACCCACGCCAACTGCTTGAGAAGAGGAAGGGTTGGGAAGACTTGAGATTTGAGTTTAATATAGGCCAGGAGGGGCCGACCTTAGGTGGCCTTGGCTATGGATGTAGGTTTCAGAGCTTAGACACACTTGTGGGTTTAGGGAGAGGAACAGAGGCTACAGATCTGCAAGATGAGCTGGGCGGGAGGGGCGCCAGGCTGGACCTGGGCCTTGCAGCATCTCTAATTTCCTTTCTCTTTCTTCACCTTCTTCTGCCCTAATTGCAGGGCCTGCGATGTTTGCAATGCAAAGATATGTAGTTTATAGATTTTATGCCACAAAAACTGGTGGTTTTGAGCAGGGGAAGCCCACGAGCAGATAGGCTCACTAAAGTCCTGGCGCTGTCTTAGGGTGTCTCCTTACAACTGAGGCTCTATTTTTCACATCTTGCTTTTTTTTTCTACCCACATCAATAGAAAATGGGAGCGTCCCCTCCTAGCCAGGTGCATACGAGCCACCCCCTCAAGGGATCCAGGAATGGACTCGTCCACTCATTCCCCTTCCCCCCCCCACCACGTGAATGACACACAGGCGCGCGCGCGCACACACACGCGCACACACACACACACACACACACACACACACACAGCTGGTGATCCCTTCCCCACATTTCTCGCCCTATAATAAGTGGTTTCTTACGCGCGCGCGCGCGCACACACAGCTGGCGATCCTTTCCGCACATCTCTCGCCCTACAGCAAACGGGTTCTTCCCCCAAGGAAAGGCTCTAGGTTTTCCCCGCCCACTCTCGGCCTTTCAGGTAGTTCGCCCCTCGCCCTGACGCCGGTGTGGTGTGTGTGGTTCCTCCCTACGGGTGGGTGCTGGATGGTCTCGCCTCCCCGTTCCCAGGTGCCCGGGGGCGCAGACCGCCGCCGCCCGAGCGTGAGTGGTCCCGGCGGGAAGCTCCGGACGAGCCCACTGCGCGGCCGCCGCGGGGGTAGCACGGGTTCCCAATTCCACCTCCCCTTTTAAGTGAAGGTTTCCGCTCCCGCGGAGGAGGCGGTGCCCGGGATCCGCCGTCGTCCTCGCCGGAGTGCGGGCGTCGGGACCGTCCATTGTTGCCTGGAAGGGAGGGGTGGGCGTGGCGGAGCCACCTCCTCGGCCAACTCTCCCGGGTCGACCTCGCTCGCCCATCCTGCAGGAAGGAGCCGCGGCGCCAAGATGAGCGGAGAAGAGAACCCAGCCAGCAAGCCCACGCCGGTGCAGGACGTGCAGGGCGACGGACGCTGGATGTCCCTGGTGAGCGACCCGGCCCGTGATACGGAGTCCGGGAGGGGCCTCCGGAGAGCAGCTGGTTGGCGCCACACTCTCTGTGGGATTAGGAAACTGAGGGTAGTTGGGGTGGTGGAGGCAGAGCGGAGAAGCAGAGTGGGGCGAGCCAAGCAGCGTGCGTGCCTTTGACTCCCCCCCTTGTACGTCCCCGAAGCACCATCGGTTCGTGGCCGACAGCAAAGATAAGGAACCCGAAGTCGTCTTCATCGGGGACTCTTTGGTCCAGCTAATGCACCAGTGCGAGGTGAGGCCGGTCCCCCGTTCCCCGCCCCACCCAGGCCTGTGCCCTGACTGACACATCTGAATCAGAGCCCAGGCCAGACGGGGTATAAGGTACCCGAAATAGCCTCAGGCAGCACGCACACCCAAACTTCGGTGTAAGATCCAACATTCTACAGAGAAGGAACGGTGTGACCAGTCTTTGTCAGATGGGTTTGTGTGTACTGAGACTTAAATATGAAGCTTTCTTGCAAGAAGATTCCCTAAAGTGAGGTTCTATTGTTTGCTTAAGGTAGTGCACAGCCCTAATGGATGTCCACAAAGCCAGTCTTTCCACTAAGTGAAAGTCAACTGTAATAGCTCTCCACAAAGGGAATCCAATTATGTTACCTTTCCACTAAGAGAGGTCAAACCGTAAGGCTTTCATCAACTGTAAGTGCCGTTAGTTCAATGTGTGACTCAAGCAGAATAGGTTTCCATAAAGTGAGTCTTGCTTCTATGGACCTCCATGAAAGTGAGACTGGAATAGGTTTGCATAAAGCAAGGTTTGACCAGACTGCTTCCATAAGGCAGGGCTCTTCCACGATGACCTTTGTCTTGGACAGAGGGCGGTGGTCCTTGCTGCCAATGCCCTGGTGCCCCCCCCCACTTCTTGTCTGCAGATCTGGCGGGAGCTCTTTTCTCCTCTGCACGCACTTAACTTTGGCATTGGCAGTGACAGTACGCAACATGTGCTTTGGCGACTGGAGAATGGGGAGCTGGAGCACATCCGGCCCAAGGTGAGCAGAGCTGGGATGGGCAGCTATCGCGCCCCAAGCCTCCCTCCTTACCGCCGCTTCATGCCTCTCTTTCCGCAGATTGTGGTGGTCTGGGTGGGTACCAACAACCATGGACACACAGCAGAGCAAGTGACGGGTGGCATCAAGGCCATTGTGCAACTGGTGAACCAACGGCAGCCCCAGGCCCGGGTCGTGGTGCTGGTGAGAGGCTTGGAGGGCGGGGAAGAAAGAATGGGAGGGGTGGCCGCAGCCGGCACAGTTCTGGGCAGCGCGGCGCAGAGCAGTGGGTTCTAAACAAAATCTCTAGGTGAAGCTTGCTACACACCCGGCAGCTATAATTAAGGTGTTCAGGGACCAGTGAGCTCCTGTTGCCCAAGAAATTGCTGAGGATTCGGGGGGGGGGGGGGGGCGTGTTGCAAAACTCAGTTAGCCAAAAATAGGCCTTCCTGGGGTGAATCCAGGTGCCATCACTTCCAGCTGAAACATGTCCTCCTCTGAAAGAGGGACGGACCCTTTGCCATGGTGTCGTATTTTTATGATGGCTACTTGGAAAGGGGATGGCTCCCAGAAGGTAGTCGCTGGCTGGGGTCTCACACATGGTATCAAGAATTACCCTTCTGATCCCCCACTAGTATATTCCACACCTGGGAACTTCCTGGTGAGGGCGAACAGTTTGTCCGAGAGAATAGGATACCCAGATGCTGGTAGGATGTCTCCTCACAACTCTTGGTGGCCTTTCTCAGGGCCTGCTTCCGAGGGGCCAGCACCCTAACCCACTTCGTGAGAAAAACCGGCGAGTGAACGAGCTGGTCCGGGCAGCACTGGCTGGCCACCCACGGGCCCACTTCCTGGATGCCGACCCTGGCTTTGTGCACTCAGACGGCACCATAAGTCACCATGACATGTATGATTACCTGCACCTGAGCCGCCTGGGCTACACACCTGTCTGTCGAGCCCTGCACTCCCTGCTTCTGCGTCTGCTGGCCCAAGAGCAGGGCCAGGGTGTCCCCCGGCCAGAGGCTACACCCTAAGCATCCTCCTGCCCCAACATTAAATTCTCGTTCCTTAGTCTCCCGTTTCTTGCTTTATGGCCAAGCCCTTCTGGGTATCTCAACCTGAACTTGGATCTCTGTGACCCTGCAGCCCTGGAGGGTGCTCTGTTTCTGCCTGAAGCAGGCATCACCGATCCATCAAGGCACTCTGGTTCTCGCAGAGTCTAGCAGATTTTTACTATCAGTAACGCTCCACACAGGCACTACCAATCAGTAACACACTAAGTGAAACCAGCTTGCCAGATCAAGGTTAAACAAGAATTCTGGGAACGTCGTGACCCACCAGTCAAAGCCCATTCAAAACTGCCTTGCCCTTGTTGCCAAAGCTCATCCCCTGGCTGGAGCTTCTGGTGTTCTGGTCATATCTTAGATGCCATTTCCTATGGAAGCTTCCTGACCCTCCCCATCCCAAGCAGTCGTGTCTCCTCCAGGGAAAGTGTCCACACACTGTGAGGGGTGTAACCCAGGAAGCTCCTTTTGGCCTGGGTGCAGTGCTGGCTCTGGCCATGTGGGGGCAGCAGGGGTCACCAAGAACAGCACTGTATCTGGGCAGCTGGGCACCCACCTCCCTGCCCAGCACCACCTAGGTTCAGACCCCTCAGGTGCACTTGGAACTTTAGGGGTGAACTGCCCTTGCAGCATCTCATCTTGGGCCTTCCTGAGCCCCCACAGGTTGGACAGCTGTGAGAGGCAGAGTAGGGACAGTGACTCCCAAGCGCCAGAGCTGAAGAGAGGCTGCTCAGTCCACAGTGAGGGTCCTCGGCCCACAGGGCCCTCCGATGCGGGGAGGGGAAGGTCCCACCACCGCACTGAGGGCAAGTGTATAAGCTCCTTGACCATCTGGGGACAGTACAACCCGCCCCCCCTTCTCCCTTTAGAGTAGACAGCCACACAAGTGTGTTAAACAGCTTTAATTTCGGTCATTTCAGCTTCTCGGCACAGTAAGAAATATTGCACATGATCAACATGTTTTGTTCTGGGGATGGGGATAAGGGTAGGGGGAATCACCTTCTTAGAAAGTACAACCCAAGTTGGGAGGGCAGAGGGGGTGGGGAGAGAACCCTCCCCATGCCTGTGGCAAAGTGCAGGAGCCCCCACCCCAAACTAACCTGAGTCCAGCCCCTCTGGGGAAAAAAGGGGTGCATGAACTCCCCCTACTCCACAGGCACCTCTCCCTGTGGCCCAAGGCCTGCGCTACCCTCCAGCTTGTAGCCCTCACATGAGCCATTTTGCATAAAGTACAAGTGAAAAGGTCTGAAGGTAACACACTCCAGGTTATATACAGGGGCTCCGTGGAGGCAGAATGTGCCCCTGCTTCCCCTCAGCTGCCCCCCGTCACAGGGAGAAAGCTGTGGGGGGACGGGGGATAGACAAGAGGAGCAGGCCTCATTCCGCCCCAAACTAGAAAGGACGAAATGGCTTTATTGGGGAGGAGGTAACCATCCTGCCCCCCCATTCCTGCCACCTATATACTGTCCATGTCCTGAGGGGGTACTGTGGGTCCTGGGATCTTCTCGGGCCCCTCACCTGCCTGTGGCAGCTGTGGAGGGGCCAGGGGGTGGGGGGGAGGTCTGGGGGGGCCCCTCCCAGCCAGGCTGTCCGGGACCCGGCTCTGGGGGTGGAGGCAGTGGCGGGGCAGCCGGAGCTGTGCCAGAGTCCGAGCCAGGTGAGGTGGGGTCAGGGCCCCCAGCGGGGCTGGGAGTGGGGACAGGGGCAGCAGCAGTGCCAGTAGGGGGTGGTCCGGGGAGGGGGGCCTCAGCTCCAGGGGCCTGCTCCGTGGGAGTGGCCGCCTGCATGATCTTCTGGCGCACCTCTCGGATCTTCAACTGCAGACACACCTTGGAGGGGAAGATGTCTGCGTAGCGCGCCTGGAAGGCTGCTGTGGCCTGGGCTGGGGACAGAAGGATGTGCAGGGGTGGGGAGTAGGGAGGGCACAGTGAGATGAGCAGGCAGGGCCTCTCCAGGTGCCCCCTCCCCCCGACTCCAGGCCATACTCACCCGATGGGAAGAAGCCGTGGTCCTGGAAGAGCTGCATGACCAGGGCCCGGCGCTGGTCCAGGGTGCGCCGCAGCGAGGAGTATGGCACCTTCTCGTATTCCAGCTCCCCGAGCACATCCTCGGCTTCCGTACCTGGGAGCGGCACCCAGCGCACAGTTAAGGCTACTGCAGCAGCCTGCCCCCTGCCCCCACCCCCATCTGGATGTCTGTTCAGCCCTCGCTGAATCCCGCAACAGCAGAGTTCAGAGAGGGCACCTGCCTCTGCACCCTACTGGACCCTAACACTCCCCCTCCCATCCTTGACCTCCTGTCCTTCCCCATCACCACGGCGCAGCTCTAACCCCATTCCCAAGACCCCACCCTTCTTAAAGGCCCTGGGTCCCCCACAGCTCCGCCTGCCTCGGTGCCAGCACCTGGACGGTCAAAGGTGAAGATGTCCCCCTCGCACTTGGCACTCTTCGGGGTGTTGGGTTCTGAGCTGCAACTGGAGCGTCTCCTCATCTTGCGCTTGGGCGAGGTGGGGTCCTCGGGAGCCGAGTCCAGGTCTGGTCCAACAGAAGCACACTCAGCGGAGGCAGCCCCGGTCTGCCCCCCACTTAACCCAGGTGCCCCCCACTGGCCTACCGGTGGAGTTCTTCCTTTTCTTGCGGTAGGAGCCCAGGATGGCCCTGGGAGAGGTGGCCAGAGACTGCAAGGTAGGCGAAGGCAGCACCTCCTCAGGCCGGAACTCAGGCAGCTCAGCAAAGCGCTCTTCGAAGTCCACCTCCGACAGGACCCTGCTGGAGAGCCGGCGGGGTCACCTCCCCTGCCCAAGATCACAGCTGCTCCCCCCTCCTGCCCAGCCCACACGCTCTGCCACGGAGCCCAGCCCATGCTCACTTGTCCACAGAGTCAAAGGTCTTCTTCAGGGGCGGGGGCCGCACCTTCACCTTCTTGCCGGTACCAGCTGCCTCCTTGCGCTCGGGGGTGTCCCCAGCTGCCCTCCCACTGCTGCCCTCGCTGCTGCTGCTGCTGCTACCGGGGGCTGGGGCTGGAGCTGGGGCCGGGCTGGGAGGGGTGGGAGGTTCCCCACGGCTCTCCAGGCCTAGCCCAGGGACTCGCCAGTCTGAAGATGAGCTGGGGAATTTGCTGGCCTGGGTTAGGGACGGCAGGGAGATGGGGGACACCGGATTCAGACTCGCTGGGGCAAAACCCAGAACAACAGCTGGATGCTAACCACCCATGATGTACTGCTGTGGAAAAGACCCAGCCATACAGATGAGCAAAAGGGACAGACAAGCTTCCTCCCCAACCCTGAATGCCCCCCAACCCCTGCAAACAAGGACAGAGTTCAGGCAGGTGTGCAGGTAAGAAGGATGCAGCAGAAAAGCTGGACGGAGATGCAGAGCTGTGCGGCAGCAGGAGGCCCCCCGGCTCGCTGCACACTTACCATGGTCTCCGGGCCCTTGGTGCCTGTCCGCTCCTCAGCAGGTGGAGGTGGCGGGGGGCTGCTCCGGGCAGCGGGAGCCCAGGTCTCTGGGGGCGGTGGAGGGGCCGGCGTTGTGGGCTGCCCCTCAAGCTCAGACTCGGGGGCAGGGGGCTCACGGGCTGGGCCAGGCTCCAAAGGCTGCCGGGATGCAGGGCCCGACCGCCCAGAGGCACCTGCCTCAAAGGAACCCACAGGAATGCTGGCGATGGCCGCCTTCACTTTCTGGGGGGCCTTGGGGGTAGGCCGCTGGGCCTTGGGGGCCACTAAACTGTAGGTCATGGAGCCTGTTGGTGGAGAGAAGAGCATTTGCTGAGCCAGGCCCGTCTGGAGGCCACCTTCTGGGTCCTCCAAATCACCCCACCCTGGGTTGGCCTGACACCCACCTGTGGCATTAGGGAAAGGGCTGGTAGGGGCCGGGGTGGCAGTGGCAGGGGCCGGTGGGCCCTTGGGCAGGATGGCGGCAGCAGGTGCGGTGGTGCTAGTAGCCACAGTGTAGACCAGGCCTGGGGGCGCCTGGGACGGCTGGGCCAGGGGTGCTGAGGAGGTGGGTGCGGGGCTGCCAGGGTAAAACGCTGTGATGACGGGACCTCCAGGGGCTGTGCAGGTAGGCGGCAGCTGGGGGCTGGGCACAGGCGACACGCCCACCTGGCCGGGAGCCAGCAGCGGGGCTTGGCCTGCAGAGACGAAAACAGAGGAGAGGCAGGGGCCCCAGTTAGGGCCTGGGCTACCTCGGCACCACCCTGGGTCCCCAGCTCTTCCTGCCAGGCCGCCCCTCACCTGAAAGCAGGGGCTGCACGAAGGCGGGTCCGCTGGGCCCCAGTGAGGTGAAGCCTAGGGCTACCGAGCTCGTGGGCCCATACGAGGTGACTGTTCCAGCCTGGCTGGATGTAGGGCTGGTGCCCAGGGGCAACGCGTGCCCACCCGCCGACTGCACGTAGGTGATTCTGCCGCAAGGAGAGGAAGGGGGAGTGAGGTAAGCTGGCCCCACCCAAGCCCATCTCTGGGCTGGCCTCCGGGTGAGGGCTCAGCTGCCATTACCTGGTGGAGGAGGGCAGCAGGACTTTCTGAGGCTGCGAGGTGGGTCCGGACAGCGTGGCTGGGCTGAGGGGCGGCACCAGGCCGCTGGGTGTGCTCACGGGCACTGGAGTCAGCTGGATGATCTGTGGGCAAGGGCACCCACAGGCTGGGGTGAGCTGGGGACCCAGAATGGGGCCGGGGGGGACCAAGATCTCAGGAAGGTGGACCTCAGCAAAGACAGGGAACACAAAACTCGGAATCGAGACCGAAAGGAACAAAGGAAAAGACATCGAGGGGTACAGAATGCAAAGAAAACACAAGACACAGACACCGAGGGCAGAATTAAGATGTACACAGGTACTGAAGTGAACAGATAAACAGAGTCCTAGAGACAAACTTCCAGAAAGACAACCAAAAAGGGAGAAAAAGAAGAGTGACTGAAGAAAAAGCACACACAGAAACCTCCACCCGGGAGGGGAGGAATGAGGAACAGGCGGAGCCAGGATGCCCTTACCTTGCTGGGTGGCTGGGCACCATTCTGCACAGGTACTGAGAAAGGCGGGCTCACCAGGGGCAGCGGCTGGCCAGCCCCGCCCCCCCGCACGGACATGCTAGACGCCGCCAGGGGCACCAGTACCTTCCCGGGTAGCAGCTGGGCTGAGCCACCCGGGGGCGGGGCCTGCACAGGAGAGACTGACTGGGCTGCAAGTGGAGAGAGGAGAAGTTACAAGAAAGCCAAACAGGCCTGGGGCCCCTCTCCTCCACTGCTCAGCCCAGGTCTCACCTTTGGGGGGCGGGGCGGAGGGTACTGACTGCAGGATGGGGATGCCAGGAGTGGGTGCGGTGGCAGCCAGAACTTTGCCGTTGGTGGAGGTGCCCGGTGGGAGGGTGAAACGGATGCTGGTGGTGGGTGCGGGGCCGCCAGGAGCTGCCGCCTTAGTCCCAGGGGCTGGTGCCGGGGCAGGCGCCACCTGAAGCTGCTGGGGCAGCGTGGGCAGGATGTACTGCACCTGGGTGATTCCCCCAGCTTTGCCCAAGGCGCCTGGCTGCAGGATGCCCAGGGGCACTGGCCCATTGGGGCCACTCCCAGCACCTGCTCCTGAGCCTACATTGCCCCCACTGCCAGGGGTCCCCTGGGCTATGAACTGAACAGCAGGGGGCGCCGGGGCACCATAACCAGGGGTGCCCACCAGCAGGTTGGTGACCGTGGCAGGGGCCTTCCCCACAGTGCCCAGTAGGGGCCCAGCCACCAGATGTGGGGCTGGCGAGGTGGCTGCTGCTGACTTCTTGTCCGAATATACTAAGCTTACACCCAACGGGGAGCTCCCAGGTGCTCGGGACCCAGCAGCCGGCTCAGTCCTGGCACCTGCTGTGTCACTTGGAGATGCCTCAGCCCGGCCAGATGTGGGAAAGGGTTTAGAGGCGATGGGCACAGGAGTGCTACTGACAGGCCGCACCACGTTGGTGACCATGGTGGCAGCTGGGCGGGACAGGGGGGCTGCTGGGGCCCCATAGGCCAGTGATGGGGCTGGGGCTGAGGGCATGCGGGCTCCACTGCCTTCCCGTTCCTCCTTATTTGGGGGCAGGACCAGCGTCTGCAGGACACTTCCTCCCCCGCCAGGAGGTGCTGCAATGACGGAGGGGCCTGGTGGCTCTAGGCCTCCCACACTTTCAGGTCTCTTACGCCGGAAGGTGGCAGGATCCGTTGGGAGGAACCGGGTGGCCTTGGAAGGTGTTACTGGGCCCCCAGACCCAGGGGGTGGGGGCCTCAGTGGGCCTGCTGTGCTGCCCTGACCTGACTCCTGGGCCTTGAAGGTCCCTGAGCCCAGCGGGAAGGAGGTGGCAGCTGAGGCTGAGGAGGAGGCAGGTGAGGACGAGGAAGAGGAGGACGGGGTGGGCCCATAGCCTTTGCCAAAGCCTGCAGGCGGATCCGGGGGCCCTGGGGGCTCAGGGTCCAGCGATGGGCGGCAGTGGGTAAAGGAAGAACGAATCACAGGCGAGAACACCTTCCGGCCAAAGCCCTGGGTGGAAGGAAGAGACACACCGCATCAAGGAAGCCCATCCCCACACACCCTGCCCGCCCCTGTCCCGCCTGGCAGCGAGGCCAGCTGAAGGCCTCAGTTCATCCAGGCTGTGACCCGATTCACCATGGGGCAAGTAGCTTGCCCTCTGTGGGCCTTAATCTCCCTGTGTCAGGGCACATGAGCAGATATTTCCCCTTCCTGGGAAGAGCAAATGACACCAAGTCCCAAGTTCTCACCTTGCTGCCCTCTGGGTCCTCCCCAGAACTGTCGCCGCTCTCGCTGTCAGTCACCCGCTCCTTGCACTTGAGATCGATGTCAGTGGTGCCGAAGCCATCGTCAGCTGAGGGAGCAGAGAAAATGACACTGGCAAAAAGGCTGGGTGCGTGCAGGACTACCCAGAAGGGACAGCACGGAGCCCAGGCTTTGCCCCAAGTCAGCAGTAAGTACTGTCCACGAATGCTGTTCCTCAGCCTAGGGTGTGCCCACCTGCCCAACAGGGAACCCTGAGAACATGCAGGTAACGCCACCTAACCATGTGCCTGATGGCCTGGCCATCCATGCACCGGTCTTCCCGGTTTCCTGCCTGGCCAAGAGCTCCCCAAGGGCAGGGCTGGCAGAGCCTGAACTGAACACGCCTCCAATCGTAAACAAACGTGTGAGAGAAGAGGGAGCCTGCGACCTAGGTCAACTCTGCCCACCCCTCAAACCTCAGCCTGCTGCTCTCTAGGCAGGATGCTGGGCCCTGCCACTGCTCACCAATGACATCATCATCTCCCTCCTCCTCACAGATGACCATGCGTTCCTCATCACTGGTCATGTCCTCACTGGCAGCACGCTGGGAACGGGAAGCCCGGGTGGGCAGCAGGGGGGGTCGCCCACTGGCCGCCAGGGCACCTCCCTCACCGGAGGTCGAGAAGGGGCCTGGAGCCCCATACTGGGTGGAAGGCTTTGGACCAGAATAGGATGCAGGGCCAGACACCATCTGCAGGGCAGGTAACCAGGAGAGTTCAGAGGGGGGCATCACCTCGGGCAGCCCTCCCTGCCCATCTCCCCTACCCATCGGACCTGAGTCAGTTCCTGTAGCGCCTGGCTATCTACTTCCCCACCATCCAAGCTGTGGACCCCACTGTGGGAGAAGGCTCGGGGCCGGGCCGAGCCAGGTCCCCCCACCGTGTGCAGACGCTCAGTCCCACACGAGCTGCTCCCTGGAGCCTTGGTATCCGAGCTCAAGAGTGTCTGGGCTGCAACGGACAGGAGCTCCGAGGACACTGCAGAGTGGAAAGAGAGGAGCGCTGCAGGGTCTAGAAGCCTCTTACCAGCCCTCACACTGGCCAAGCCGTCCACATGTATCTCTAAGTAATGGACCAAAGGAGTTTGGAAATCCCGGGCCACCTGGCAGAAAACAGATACCGCCCACCAGGCCCAGCATTTCCCAGTGGATCTGGCCCTCTGGGATCGCAAGGAGCAAGCCCATCGCTCCCCAGGAGGCAGGCCTTCTTCAAGTACGAGAGTGAAGACATGTAGTGTGGTGCTGCCTAGCTAATAACTGTTGGCCTGTCTGAGCCCCCATCCCCTCATCTCAGAAAGGGAGGAACAGCCCCATTCTCAGAGAGCTGCAGGCCCGTGCCCCCAGGATTGCTCCAAAACAACGCCTCGGAACAGCACTGTGCACACCAGACGCCCTCAGTCGGGAGAAGCAGCCAATGAGGGGCTTCCAACTTCAGCTCTGGGAACCAGCCAAGCTGAAGTGGAGATTCTGGCACCTCCATTTACTAGTTTCTTGTCATTTCCTGCAAGTGATTTTGCCTCCCTGAGCCTCAGTTTTCCCATCTGCAAAACGGGGCACATCTTTCAATTCTAGAAATTCCACTCTCCTTGCTGCCTGACACGCACCGTACACTCAGGAAACGGCAACCCGTAACGAGATAATGAGATTACTGTTTGGAAACTTTACCTCTCTGGGCCGCCCTGGCCCCTTCACGTAACACAACTGCCAGTTTTTTTATGGGTAAGGGTCCCCCAATTAAATGATAGGGCTGAGCAAACAAGAGGGCAGCTGGCACCTCTCAGGGAGGGAGGTGACACGGCAAGAAAGCCAAGGGGCTGACTAACCTCCAGGGGCAGCTGCAGTCCCCGTCTCCGACATGCTCCGCTCCCGCGTCTCCTTGTGCCCTCCTGCCAGCCCCAGGCTCGTGGGCTTGGCCTCTGAGCTGGACTTCTTCCTGTCCTTGTTGCACCACTTCCAGTCCGGGTGAGCCTTAAAGTGGGCCTCTTTCACCTGGCAGGAGAGAGCAGAGAGACCCTTCACTCAGCCACCCCACCGGAGGAAGCTGGGAGAAGCCGGGGGGGAGGAAGAGGCGTTACCTGGAAGGCCAGGTCGTGGTACTTCTGCTTCTCCTTGGGCCCCAGGGCGTACCACCACTCGCCCAGGATCTTGCTGACGGTCCGGTTGTCCTGGTTGGGGTGACGCTGGTGGACCAGGGCCCGGTGCCGCTTGCTGAAGATCATGAAGGCATTCATGGGCCGCCGAATATGGTCCTTCTCCCGCTGCGGCAGACACGGGCCCAAGTGGGACGGTTAAAACCAGGAGGCAGCCTCGGGCAGCCACAGGGTGAGCCGGGGACAGGTAGAGAGGAGGCACCTTGTTGGGGCTGCGTCCATCCTTCTCCGAAGAGGAGTCTCGTTCCTTCGGTAGGGCACTGAGGGACTGGGTCCGGCGCTTCCCGGGTGGCAGCGGCAACTGGATCTCAGGAGACATGATGGAGAGGAAGCTGTGGTGGGAGCGGCAGGGACAGTGAGGGCCACATCTCCGGCCACTCCACCCACCGGCCCCAGGCCTCATGGCACTCACGCGTCATCATGGTCACTCTCCGTCTCACTGTCCAGCCGGGGCTCTCCTGGAGGGCCAGTGGCCTCCTCGTCAGTAGTGGGAGGGGGACCCTTTCCAGGTTCCACCACCCCCAAAGCATGGGGGGGTCCAGGCCCTGGGCTCTCAGGGCACGTGGCTCCGGGGGGCCGCCCAGGATCAGCATTCCCTGTCCCACCTGGTGGCTGCTCGTGAGCAACAGCCGCCGACTCAGCAGGTTCTAAGGGCGGAGAGGCAGATCAGAGGGCTCTCAGGCCATCTCGACCCTAACCCCATACCATCTCTGGTCCCCCACTCCTCACCTTTGCTCTGGTTGGAGGCCACTGGGTGGCTGGCAGGTTGCTGGGCCTCACTTGGTTGCACAGAGGGGTCGGGCTGGCTGGGGGCCAGGAAGGGGACTAAGGAGTGCCAGGGGAACACAGCAACAGAGCGAGGTTCCACGTTCGTCCACACTGTGGGAAGAAGCCAGCTAAGCTGTGCAGCAGGAGACTTTGGCCTTGACCCCCAACTCAAGCTCTTTTCCACCCTGGATGAGGCAGCTCCCCGCCTCCCTTACACCCCCTTCCTCTAACCCAGAGCCTCGTGGGCTCCTGTATGTGACATCGCTTGAGGAAAACTCCTCCCTGAAAGGTTTCTAGGTTTATAAAAAAGAAAACAGAAGCTAGGAAGGGAAATAGGCCTCACGCCCCATTCCCTCCCCCACCTCCACCAGCCCTGCCACCAGGGACCAGGCTAGAGGAATGACTGGCTCCTGTCACAAACCAGGCCATGTTTGACTGCCATCTCATACTCCCAAGGCCCCAAAACCTCAACAGGGCTAGGAACCCTCCCCAGCCATGCCCTGTTCCCAGCAATCATGTTGCAGGCTGACGGGGCCCCTCATCTTGGCCTCACGCTCCCTTTCTCTTTCTTGAGGAGACCGTGGCTCGTTTTCTCCTTCTTTTCTCTCTCTGATACCCATACAGTGGGGACTCAGGTCTTTCTCCTTGCCTCCCTCCCCCTATCACACCCCAGGGAGCCAACCCGCCTTTCCTGGGCTGGGCACAGGTGGCTCCAGCATCTCCCCCACCTCCTAGCAGAGGCTACTGCCCTCGAAAGGCCTCCCAGCAGCCCTTCCCTCTAAACCTCTGAGTTTACCTCCCTTTACGTTACCCTCTAAACCTCCTTGAGTGCAGTGTCTAGCCCCTTGCCCAAAAAGAAGGGAGGGTGTGGTAAACCCCTTGGAAAAAAAAAGGCACAGACAATGGGCCAGACGAGAGAATTGTTACAAATCCTTGCCCAAGAAAGGCAAAAAGGCCAGGTGTTTTCTTAAGAATATGCACATGAAGGCACTTCCCTCCCAGGGGGCCAGTCCCAGGGGTTCAGCCTTCTGCCCCAGGACCTGGGCGGTAGGAGGGTAAGCACTGGGCCGGTACCCATCCCTGGCGGGACTCCTGGGGCAGGCCAAGGCCAGAAGTGGGTTTCCCTCTCACTGCTGGCTCCCTGGGGGAAGTGGAACCAGCAGAGGCCCCTGTGAGGGAAGACGATGAAGAGAGAAGGGAAACGCCCTAGCCCTGGTCTCCATCATTCCTGGCCTCCCCTTGATCCAGATCAATCTGACCTGGGGTGACCCCTCTATGCCTTCAAAAGCCCGGACTACGAGAGCCACTGGCCTCGAAAACGGATTGTGCAAGGGGCTGACAAAAGAAAAGTAGACACTATGTCAACAGGAGAGGGCTAAGGAAGCCAGCACCGGAGGGGGCCTCAAGACCCTCTGAGGACCCCATCCTTCATCCTTGGGGCACTGGGGACCCCAAAGCCTACTCAGCCCTCCCACCCCAAGGACCTGGACCTGTGCCTCTCTTCACCAAGATCTTTCTCAGCAGTCCTCATCTGCTGGGTGGGGAAGAAAGGCACCAGCAGACAATGGGGGAAGAGTCCTTTGGTCCTGCCCCTCCTCGGTGCACTGCCCTCCAGGTTCCCGACTCTCTCCCTGTCTCTGCACTCTGCAAAGCATACCACAAACACTCCAACCCATCACTCAGTTGTAAGCAAACAGTGCCTCGCTCACTTCTCAAGCCCCGTTCTTAGCCCCACTACTCGATCGCAGTCCCTTCCCCCTCTCTTCCACACCTAGGGCCAGCAGGTCTCAAGCCCGCCCTATTCTAATACGAGCCCCCAAGCCAGTTACTCTGCACTCTTCACCTCCGGTGACAACGGACCTGTTCCACCCCATCATCCAAACACCCACAGCTGTGCCCAGCTACTCCCCTCTCCTCACTCCCATCATTCCCGCTACACTCCCACCTGCCGTCACTAACCGCTTGGCCCAGCCGAGCTCTGTAACTTTCCCGTCACCCCTGTACTCTGCATCTATCACTCTCGTACTACATCCCTATAACCGTTACTCCGCACTTAGCACCCCGACACCTTGACCCCGGCGGTCCCAGGGCCCAGGCGCTACTGACCGAACATGCCGAGGCCACGGGAGGCCGCGCCGGACGCGGGCACCAGGGGCCTGTGGGCTGAGTACATGGTCCGGCGCGGGGGGGCCCGGCCGGGGCTCGCGCCTCCTCAGCGGCCGCCGCCACTCCGCCCGCCGCCGGCTCCTCGGCCGTCGCCGCTCGGGCCCGGGGGGAGCTGGAGGCCGTCGCCGCATGCCCCCCCCAGCCGCCCCCCTCCGGCCGCCCCACGCGGGGGTCTCCGCCGGGCGCGCCTGCGCACAGCGCCGCCTGCCTCCCGCCGCCCGGGGGGCGGGGGAGGTCAGAGCGCGCCGGCCCCGCCCCGCCCCCCGGCGCGCGCGGGGGCCGTCACGGGGCGCGCGGCACAGGGGCCATCGGCGCCGCCCCCTCCCTCTCCCTCCTCCCGCGCGGTGCCCGGCAGGCGGGGCAGGCGGGGCGGGGCGCGGCGCGCGTGCGCGGGGGCGGCCCCCTCCCTTCGCTCGCTGGCTCGCTCCCTCCCTCCCTCGCAGCTCCGGCGGGTAACGGCTCTGGCCCCGCGCGCCCCGGCTGCCGGTGCCGCTGCCCCGCCTTTCCGGGCTCCGGGCCCGCGGCTCAGCGCCGGGTCGACCTTCGGCTCCGGGCGGGCAGACGGACCAGCGTGCGTGCGTCCGTGCGCTCCGAGCGAGCCCCGCGCAGAGCCACCGCCGCCTCCCCGCCCCGCCACTACTACGCGCTCCCCTCCCCCCACCGCACCTCCCCCCGCCCCTTCCCCGCTTCCCCCGCGGCCTTCCGCGCAAGCCCGGCCCCCCGCGCGTGAGCCCATTGGCTGCCGCCGCCGCGCGCGGGTCAGGCCCCGCCGCGCCCGCCCCCATTGGCCGCCCCGGGGGAACGTCAGTCATATGCAAATAAGGGAAGGGCGGGGCGGGCTCCGGTTGGCCCCAGGCCGGCCCGGGGCGGGACCGCGGGAGGAGGGTGGCAGGGAGGGCGCACTGCAGTAAAGGCAGCGAGCCAGGGGGTCGGTTCGGGGCACCGCGCTGCGGAGGCCCCGGGGTTGTGTGTGGTGCTACGTGTGTCCCGTCCACGCGAAGAACACGCTCACGCGCGGCTTGGCCCGCCTCGCTCACACCCGCCTGGGCGCGCACGGCGCCGCAGGGCAGATGAACTGCGCGGTAGGGCTACTCGAGCCACCCCGAGCCCTAACCAACTCACCCCAGCAGACTCCTACCCCCACCATTCACACACGCACACACACACGCACGCACACACACACACCCCTCTCATAGAAAGACTTTTCCTGCCACACCCATTATCTCACACACACCCCACAGTCACATGTACCCTTGGCCTTACACTCGCACTGCCACACACAAAGTCGCACACCTCCAACACCTGTTTCATATGTACCTCCCACACTCCCGATCAATCACTCCCCACCCATCATCATACACACTCGTTCGCACCCATCCTCCACATCACCCATTGCATACACGCCTTGTCATACATGCTTCGCCAACGCATATTCTCATTGCCAGCCCACATGAATCATCATACAAACAACATATCAAACAAGCAGTCTTATCTCACACACCTCATCACAACCACTGCTTGTCCATCACACACGCCCCATAGCACTCCCACCCAACCACACACAGCTCCATCTTCACGCCCTCTCATGTGGCCTTCCTGGCACCTCTGATCCCAACAAAGGCTAACTCTCACAGATGCCATTGTACCGACCTCACACAGTATATAAACTTACCCCTGCGAGCACTACTTCAGTACCCTGTCCCATCAGCCAGACAGAATGCCATGGCCATTCATCATCATTCAGCTACACTGCCTGACACTTAGCAGCCACATGGGACCCTCTAACTGACAGTGTAAGGCCGGGCGCCACGAGCACCCCTGTGGGCTGGCCCTCTCACTCTAGGCTGGAAGCTACCCCTTCTAGAAAAGGACCAGGAGGAAGAAAGGAAACTAACACTGGGGCTGCAGTGTGTTGGGAGCCAGGATGTATTATACTGTTCATTGGATCCTCACAGGCACTAGGGAGGTACACTTTATTATGCCCATTGTGCAGATGAGAAAATGAGGTTCAGAAAAACTGAATACATTGTGCAAGATCATGCCTCCAAAACAGAACAACCCAGAGCTCCAACTCAGCTGCTCTTTCCACTACTGAAAATTTAACCTCCGGGTGGACAGACCCAGGCAACACTCCCAGAGGTCCCGGAATATAGTAACACGGCGATACAAAGAGAACTACAGCACTGGTGAACTATGGAAAGGTCAGAGAGCACACACAGACACAGGCAAGGGTCTGGGGCCCACGAGGGAGAGAGGCAGAGGCCTTGTGTCACCCAGGATGGGCCCTGGAGTCACACCTGGGCAGGTAAAGGTTGCACAGGCTCAGATGGACAAAATGTGGGCCCCTACACAGGTGGAGACAGGGACAGGCACAAACAAAATCCTTTTCCCAGACTATCCCAACCACTGACAGCGCTGAAGGAATGGCAAGGGGGCAAAACCAGTAATCTGAGCCCAGAGGGGAAGGGAAGGTCCATAGCCCTCTGACCTCCAGAGACTGCAAGGCCAGACACTTGGCTGTGAGCCTAGAGGGGGCCACTGTTGGGACTATTAGGTGACTGCCCCCTCCTCCCTATGCAGCCCCAGACTCAGACCCTCCATTACCTCACTGCCCCAGGGACTGCAATGTGAGGCAGAAATCAAGGCTGAAATCAATGTGTCCCGCTATCTCCCCACCACTGCCCCCTCCTCTCCCCACCGGTGAGTCACCTACTGGCAAGTTAACCCCTTCCCTGCTGCAGTGCAGCCTGGGACAGAGCTCAGAGAAACCATGCCCCAGCTCCCCCACTTCTGTAGGGTAAGAAAAAGAGCGAGGTCCTGGCACAGCAGGGAAAGAGGGCCCCACACATCTGGGAGGGTTGCACATCTGGTAGAAGACACAGTGCCCACATAGGAGGGATGGGAAGAGGCCCCTTACAGGGTAGGGTACAGCCAAGTGGGGGCCCAGCCTGGCAGGGAGGGGCCGGAATCCGGGCGGGAAGGGCCCCCCTGCCCTGGGCACTCAGCCAGCCCTATACTTAGCTTCCATTGTTCAGAGTGGAGGAACCCTGGGTGGGGGTGATTAAAGGTGGGGAAGAGGGAGCAGGTCCTAACCCCAGACAGCTCCATCTCTCCAGCCATCCCCAACCCTAACCGGGGCCTCTCTAATTGGAAAAGGCTGAGGGGTTTCCCCAAACCTGGGCCCCAGCCCCATCAGAGTGGGGATACAACACCATCCTTTGCTCAAGGCAGGTACTCAGGCAGAATTATGGTGCAGCCACCCCCTGCACCGCCCCATTACCAATTCCACAAAAGGTTTGGCCCCAAACAGCCCCCGCAGCACTACCCTACCCCCAGCCTGAGGACAGGGAGCCCAGACAGAGACACCAACTGCCACCCAGGGTGGCACAGGCCGAGGCCTGCCCAGAGGCCTGGGGCGTACAGCCAGGGATGCTGACAGACTCAGGGACAGGCAGACACACTCTGAACTCACGGGCCCATTTATTGAGCCCAAGAGGCACCACGCCCCTGTCGCCCGTGGCTCCCCACCCTGCTCTCCAGGCTCGGGTCCCCGCCTCAGCTCACCACCCCGGTGTCCCCAGCTCCCCTCACCCGCTCTCCACATACACACCCACCCACCCACCCACCCCGTGCGGCGTCGGCGACGGCCAGGGTTGCCTGGGGAACGAGCCCAGGATTGGGCTGGTGAGGCTCGGGAGGGATGGGGGCCTAAAAATAGCGCCGGGGTGAGTCAGTGTGAGTGGGGCTGGGGTAGGCAGGGGAACTAGGAGGGAAAGAGGCAGGCTAGAGGTGTGGGGGAGGGTCCCCAGGGATTGGGAGATGGACGGGATAGGACCGAGGGGGAAATACGGATTTGGGGGTGGATAGGGGCGGGGGGTGGGGGAGTGTACAGGCACCAGGACTTGAGAGGGCTGGTCGGCGCAGACTGGGGGAGGCGCCCCAACTCGGGCGGAGGAGGGGGCGCCGCCCTGCGTTCTCCTCCCCTCCCCGCGCTCACGAGATTTTCCACTCGCCGCCTGGCCCCCAGCCAGCCCCCGGCGGGCCCCACAAAGCCGCTTTGTGCTGGGAGGGAGGGCGGGCGCCCGGCCGGCCTGACACCCACGCGGGCCGCGGCGGGGCGCGGGCCAGCTGGCACCCGAGCTGTCTGCGTGGGGGGGGGGGGGCGCCACCCAGCCCGAGGGTGCGGTCCCTTAGGGGTTAATGGCGCAACGACAGTGGGGGGGGGGGGGCTCGGCCAATCAGCGTCAGCAGGCGCGGAGGCGGCCAATGGGAAAGACCGAGGCCCCACGCCCGGGGCCTACCCCTGGGGCGCGGGAACCCGCGCCCCTGGGTGCCGGCGGGGGCTGGGCGCGGCCCTCACAGGGTACCTGTCCAGATCTGCAAAGCCCCCCGGTACACCCTGTTTCCCCCGCTGCTTCGCAAGAAAAAGGACCAGAGGGGTGTAGGATCATGCGGTCAGGAGGTGGCACGGTTGGGATCCGAACCCAGGTCTGCCTGGCTTCACAATCACCTTTTCCGCGGAAATGGGGAGATAGGGGTTCCCTAGCCCAGGCCCCCGTAGGGAGCGGGAACAGGGGACGGGGTGCGGGCGGAGGAGGCTGCGCGGCGGGCTAGGATCCAGCCGCCTGCGGTGCAGCCGCTGCCGCCGGTGGTAATGGGAGCCAGACGCCGTCGCCGCCGCTAATGCGCCTCCCTCCCGGCCACTAATGGAGCCATTAATGCCCGGGCGCCGGGGGCTCCGGGCCGCACCCCACCTCCCGAGCGCGCTGCGCATGCGCGCGCCGGCTATCCCGCCACTTGCCGCCCGCCGCCGCCAGGAGGCAGCCTGACCCCTCGCAGCGCCTGGTGCCGGGGTCTCTTCCAAGAAGTCTCTAGGATTCACTCCAGCTACCTAAAAAAAACGCCCCTTCCCTTGTTTCCCCGCAAGGCATCCTCTTCTTCCCAGTATAGGCCTCCATCCTCTCCAGGGCAGTCTCCAGGGATCTCTGACACTAAGATCTTAACCTTTTTCCTCTCCTACTCTAAACTCTTGGCTCTTCACCGACTGGCATTCAAGCCTGACCTGGCTAGGTGTGTGCTCTTTGGCACCTATCCGCCAATCCTAGGCTCTAGTATCAGCTCCAGCTTCAACTAGCCCCGGAGAGGTCATGCACTTTCACCCCTCCTGGCCTTTGCTCCTATGGCTGCCTTGGCCAGGAACACCCTTCCCTTTCTTTCACTCTCCTGAAATCCACTCATTCCTCCTGCTTCAGCTCAAAGGTCACTTCCAATGAGAAGCCTACCTGTACCTCCCTCATCACCCTGCACTGAGCCACAAAGTTGTCACTATCCTCTGGCTTCCCCAGCCTCTGTACCTCCCTCTGTTCTTCTTTGCCTGAGCCTGCTTCCACGCCTGCCTTCCCCACCCATGTCCCCCAGGGCTGCTCAGCTCGGGCCTGGTGGAGGTGAGGAGAGGCTTCTGATGGGAGAGATGGAGTTCACCGTTTGAGACAAAATGGCAATTCTGGTGGGCCGAATCTGGATTTGGGGAGTCGGGAGAACCTCTTCGGGCCTCATTTCCCCCACCAGGCCAAGCAGAGTTGGTTGGTACTGCCTGGCCTCTGACTTCCTGCCTGGGATACGCTATGTTGGGACTCCACCAAACGGAGCTGGCACCAAATGTGTCTCCTGCAGGGCACTGAGGGGGTGGTAGGGGTGGTCTGGGTCATGCCCTCCAGCAGGTGGGTGGGCACAGGAGCTGCTTTCCTGTTGTTCCCCCACAGCCGGATCTCCTAGCTTGGCCCATGCAGCTCCCACCTTCCTGCCTGACTTGGGAACAGGTGCTTGAGTGTAGATAGGTCTGCAATAGGCTCCTGACACCTCTCAACACGTTTCAGAGACAGTGGCGGGCAGTCAATTTGTCAAGGGGCAGAAGGGGGCTCCCAGGCCTGTCCAACCTCCCAATACTCCCCAAGATCGGAGTAAGGGACCCCGTACTCGGCAACTGTCCACTGGCTCAAAGGGATGGAGCACCCGATGTGCTCCGGGTAGAGGCGAGGGACTGGGATGGGGACAGCAAGTCTGCCTAAAGAGTGGGAGGAGGGCCAGGGGAAGCCCAGAGACACAGGATCCCAAGACAGGGGGCCCAAACAAAAGGTGGGATGAAAGCTCAGACAAGGACTGATGTCTAAGGGAGGGACAAACCAAGAAATACATAGAGTCAGACAGAGAGAGACAGACAAGTCCAGCGAGAGAGACTCAGGCCCAGAAATAGAGACCTAGATGGACAGATGTAGGAACCCAAGGGAGAGACAGATAGACATACAGTGGCTCAAAGAGAGGCAGAACAGGCAGAGGCCTAGGAGAGGGGGCACTGCCTGTCAATAGAGGGAAGCCAGGCGGAAGCTGGGAGCTAGAAAGGCGGCCTTGCCAGGAATGGGGCTGAGACATCTGGCCTCCCGGGCTGGGGCTGCAGGCCCTGGGGCGGCTTCCTCTCCTGGGGAGCAGGCGGGAAGAGTCAGAGGGAGGTGGCAATGGCAGCTGGCTGGCCCGGCCATGCACAGAATGTGGAGAATGCCGGCCGCCTGCCCCGGCACGTCCCCCAGCGGAAGCAAATGCCTGGCGGGGGGCAGGAGCAGGCAAGCTGTCCCAGGCCGCCCCCTCACACCTGCTGCCCTGAGTGAGGGTCAGGCTTTGGCATGAGCGGGCAGAAAGGGCCAGGACCACGGCCTCGCTATGCCACCAGGCACGGCCTGCCCTACGTAGGCCTGAGGGAAAAGGCCTCAGGTGCCTGCCTCCCAAGGGTCCGGGGAGGCCTCTGGGAGGAGAACAAAAGAATCTGCTGGCTGGGAACCCGAGGGCAGCCTGGATACCTCAGCATGGGTGTTGTCAGAGAGGCGCTGCTCAGAACCGCCAGGACAGGCACTGGACAAGTTCTGACGACCAGATGGCCTGCAGCCTCCTTTCCTTGAACCTCGGTTTCCCGCCCTCCGCCCCCCCCCCCCCCCCCCCCAAGCAGGGCTGATAATCCCTCCTGCATAGCATCAGGTGGATTTGGTGAGATGGCCCCACGCCTGGGGCTGGGCACGTGGTAAATGCTTAACAAGGNCCCCCCCCCCCCTCCAAAGCAGGGCTGATAATCCCTCCTGCATAGCATCAGGTGGATTTGGTGAGATGGCCCCACGCCTGGGGCTGGGCACGTGGTAAATGCTTAACAAGGAGGGGTTACTGTTACTGTCATCAGCATTACAGAGACTACTTAAAAGACGGCTCTGGGGCTGCACAGCCTGGGTTCAAATCCTGGTTCTCCCTCTTCCTTAGCTGGGTGACCTTGGGAAAGTCACTTGACCTCTTCCGGTGTGCTTTTCTCCTCTGAACACTGGAAATAATAACAGTGCGGACCTCTGGGGGTGTTGTGAGGATTCAGCGAGTAAACGCTCAGCCGGCACTTACTGAGCAGTGTACCCCACCCCCCCCCCCACACACACACACACGCACGGGACGGGGGGGAGGGGGGAGGGGGGAGGGTGCTTGAGAAACGAGGACGGCCGTAGCTTCTGGCAGTTACAAGTCCTCTGATCTGGAGATTGGGAGACCCAGTCCAAGGCCCAGTCCTGTCCCTCCCTGGCTGGGTGACCTTAATTCGGACTGTCCTCCTGTCACTTTTCCTCATCCGGAAAAAGGGCGGCAGGTAATCCTGCTGGGCCTGTGCTCGGGTCACCAGCATCAGTGCCATCCCTCTCCACGTGGCAGCAGCCAGGGTCACGTGACCCAATGCTATGACGGCAATGCTGGGGGCTGTAAGCATGTGGTGGGGGCGGGGGGGCGGTGAGGATAGTTAGAGTCCTTCTGCTTTTCTCTCTCTTCATATGGCTAAGGACAAAAATCCCTGCTGTGCCCACTGCTGGGGAATCTTGCTCCTATTAACTACAGTAATAAATATAAAAAATGCTGGGGGCAGGACAGAAACACACAACTCATAACCTCAGTATATGAGTACGAGGGGCAAGCGTAGCCCCTGCGTCTGTGTGCCCCGGGTCTGGACTGGAGCTCCGTGAGGTCAGGGCCAGATCCCCGCCATGGCCTCTTTCCTCCCTGGCCTCCCTGTCTCTGGTCTCAGGCCTTGGAATTCACCCTCCACGGTCTGCCACGGTCAGATCAGCTCAAAACCTTTCATGGCTCCCTAGTGCTCTCAAGATAAAGTTCACAAGTGTCCTAAGGGCCCTCAATGATCTGACCCTTGCTCATCAAGAGAGCTGCACATCTCCACACTCACCTATCCTCTAAAGCCCTGGACTTCGCAGATTCTACTTCCTTCAAATACTCACTTTGGCCTCAAGGCCTTTGCCCAAACTCTTCCCTCTGCCTGAAGGTCCCCCTTGCCAGACTCACTTCGCACACCCTGCATATCTTACTTTAAAGACCCTGGCCCCTTCTTCAAGAAGACCTCCCTGACTTCCCATGCATGGCCTCCTAGCCTTCCCCCGATCCCAGCTTTAACCACTCTAGATGTTCACTGTCTGAGGACAGATCTGTCTATTCCAGGGACTGTGAGTCCTGTGAGAGCAGGGCTATGTCCTCAGCAGCAACTAGCACAAGACCAGGCACAGGGGTACAGGGCCAGGGCCCTCAGTCAACGGTGGATTAATAAATAAGCAAATAAGAAGAGGCTAGGAGAGGGGCTGGTGACTGGCCACCCTCCCTGACAGTTGCTCTGATGAGGCTCACCCTAGCCTGGCCTCTGGCTCTCTGGCACAAATCAGGAGTGACACTCTCCCCACCTCTGGCTTCAGCCCTCCGGCCACACTGGCTTTCCTGAGCTGTGCCCCTCTGGCCGTGGAGCCTTCCCGTCGGCTTCCTAGGAGGCCCTTCCACCTCTTGGTTGCTGGTTCCAACTCATCCTTCAACTCTTGGCTTACACGCCGTTTCCTGAGGGCAGCCGGGCTAGATTTCACACCTGGAGGCCTGCCTAGCACACCCCCAGGCTCCCCTCCATGGCACTGGCTGCACCTGATATTTACTGGGCACAGGCGTGAAGAGGAGGGCTCCAGTCCCGATCCTGCCACCCCGAGGCAGAAGGCCCTGTCGGAGGCTCCCTTCCCAACTGAAACCCAGCCCTAGAGCCGAGCAGGGATGAGCCAGCCTGCCTGCCTTTGAAGGCTGATTCCAGGATTTGCTAGCCATGTGACCCAGGGCAAGTTTGTAACCTGGCCTTGGTTTCCTCTAAATGAGCATAATCATAGCACCCGTGTGTTAGGGTTATGAAGACTAAAGGAGCTAATATTTCAAAAGGGCTTAAAACAGGCCCCAGTACATTACAGGGTGGGAGGGCTCGGCGAGATAACTCACACGCAACGCTTAGCGTGGTGAGGCCCCCGCCAGTCCAGTCCTCCAGACATGGGGAGCTGTCATCACAATGATCACCTCTGTTACTCTGTTACTGCATCGGGACTGTGGGGGCCCGGATCCAAAGACTCAGGAAAGGTTTGCCGACTGATAGACCCCCCTGAGGGTACAGTCCCAGGAGGCCTCTGGAACACTACACTGAGCCTTCAAAGTCCAGTCCCTTGCCCACCTTAATTCCTGCTGAAACATCTATGCAGAGAGGAGGCTAATCTCCCCTTAAAAGCCCTCCCCAGGTGGGGAGCTCACCTCTCCCGGGAGACAGTTTGCAAGTGGCCCTGTTCAAAATGAGCCCTCACCCAGCCCACCCATCCACATCTCTTACCTGTCCCAGGCCGGCCCATGATGACTTCCTTTTTGGGGGCAGGATGGCTGGTGTAGCTGCTGGGCACCAGGACGGGCAGTAGGGCAGCAGGTGAGGGGTGGAAGGCCACCGGCTGGAAGGGTGAAGAAGCCAGGCCAAAGGTGGGCATCGGCTGGGCCACAGCAGTCGGCGCGGCTGGAGGCACGGTGATGGGCACGGGGGCTGGCAGAGGAGGGGGCAGGCCAGGCTTCCCACTGGCCACCCCAGGGGGCACTGGGGTCTCTCGGCAACCCCGCCCAGGTCCCACTGCCCGAGCCTCACCAGCAGCGCCCACCTCCCCTGGAAATTTGGAGGGCAGCGGCACGTCGGGGTTGCGAACAATGACGGGTGAGTCCCGCTGCACGGCAGGAACCCTGCGCACAGAAGGCCCGGGATCCGAGGTCAGGCCGGCAGGCGGGGGCAACAGCAGCAATGGCGAGGGCTGGCGGGAGCGGGAAAAGGGCACGGCGGGTGACACGGCCCGGAAGCCAGCCGGCGTGGAGGGTGTAGGCGTGTGGGACACTGAGTCCACACCAGAGTCTAGGTTGTCGCTCTTGGGGAAGTCTGGGGTGGCTCCTCCGCCCCCTGCACCAGGGACCCCCAACGCCCCTGGGTGAGGCAGCAGCTCTGTCTTCCTCCGCCCGGGGCTGATGGGCACGGTGAAGGTCAGGTTGGTCTGGAAGGTGGGTAGGATGCCAGAAGAATGGCGCTCTCTGGGGGCAGGCGGCGGTGGGTGGGGGCCCAGGTCTGGTGGCGTCAGCACACCTGCCTTCGGGGTGCTGGCACTCAGGTGGCGGCTGCGAACGGCAGTGCGTTGGATGACCGGTGAGGCGTTGATGGGGCTGAAGTTGGCAGGGCGGAAGCCAAAGAGCGGCGAGGGGGAGGGCGAGGGGGCAGGTGAGAAGGGCGACTGCGTAGAGACTGGAGAGAAGGAGGGGGTGCCGGAGCGGGAGCTGCCCAACGACACGAGCATCACAGCCGCCTCACACTCATCGAACTCAAAGCGTGACAGGTCAGCAGGAGCCACCAGGCGTGGGCGTGAGTCCCCGCGGGCCGCCACGCTGCTGGCCTCACTGTCCCGCGATGTCTCATCGCCCCAGTCAAACTCGGTGCTGCCCTCGCGAGCTGCCACGCCTGCGGGCCGCCCCGCCCCACCTGGGCCACTATCCGCCAGGCCCTCCATCTCCTTGGTTCGCATGGACAGGTGGCGCGAGCAGTAGCCCCGCCGCTGCGACTCCTTCATGCAGCCGTCTCGAGAGCACAGCCGGCGCCACTGCTTGCCGTTGAATTTCTTGCGGATTCCATTGGGCGTGCAGACCACGTCGCCCTTCTTATACTTCTGCTGGGCAGCTGTCAGCGGCGTGCGGGCCCGGGCGGCCGGCGCAGCCCCTTTCTCCAGCGAGGCCACGCTGCTGCTGCGGCTCCCGCCCTGGCTCCCCTCCTGGCAGGGCGAGGGCTGCTCCCCAGGGCGGCCCGGGCCTGCAAAAGCTGGCGACTTGGGTGGCGGTGACAGGAGCTGGGGCGGGGGCAGAGGGAGCAGGGCCGGAGTGCCCAGGGCTGGCGGGTGCTTCTCCTCGCCCTCCTCGCAAGCTTCCAGGTTGCCACCAAAGCTGATCTTAGAAACCTCGGCATCCTCAGGCTGCTTGGGGTCCAGGGCAGTGGGGCAGGCTGGCAGGGTCCCCCCTGGCTCAGCCTGCTCCTCCTCGGGGCCCGCGGGGGGCTTCCTTGGCAGGGCCTCGGGCTCCCAGGGGGGCCGCAGCAGGCGGAGGCTGGAGCGGGCCACCCACACGGCCTCCTCGGGCTCCCGGTGTGAAAGCTGTGGCGGCTGTGGCAGAGTGGCTGGTGGGCCCAGCTGGGAGCTGGGGCCAGGGCTGAGGCGGACCTTGTAGGAGGCTGGCTTGGTGGCCACTTCCACCACCACACCCTCACGGTAGGCGGCCACACCGGGCTCCACACAGGTACAGACGGCTGTGCCCACCGCCAGAGCACCCGGCGGCGGCGTGGCATCCAAGACCACATCTACACCACTGCCAGGTGCCCCTTCGTAGAAAGTCAGGGCCCGGTCCCCAGGGAACTGTACCCCTAGGTCCTGGCTTCGGCGCACCTGGCGCACCACGGCCGGCAGGAAGAGGCCATCTCCACGCCGAGCCAGCACCCGCTGGGACCTCAGCTGCCGCAGGTCATATCCGCCACTGGTACCACTTGGGGGCCAGGGACCTGGTGCACAAGCTTCGGCTGGCTCATCCTCCAGGTCGGCTGAGTGCTCGCTGGCTGTGTCGGTGGAAGAGGAACGGGTGGAGGTGGGTGGCCGTGGAGGTACACCCAGGGTGCCGGCCTCCTCGGGGGTCCGTGCCCGCTCGTCAGGGGCCCCAGCCACCCCGCTGCTACCACTGCCAGCTCCGTGCTCCTCCACATACTTCTTCTTGGGCGCTCGAGACTTGAACGTGGCCGTCTTACGGCTGAGTGAGGGCTCCCAGCGGCTTGCCTCGCCCTCTACCTTGGGGTCCTCGGCTGGGCCTGGGGCTGCTGAGTCGTCAGGCTGCAGCTCTGGGGGCAGGCCCTCAGCCCCGGGGCCCCGCTCGGACTCCTCCTCCTCACCCTCCTCGGCCTCTTCTGGCCCCGGAGGCTGCTGCTGCTGCTGCTGCTGTGCCTCATCGTCTTCCTCCTCTGGCTTATCGCCCTCCCCGGCCCCTCGCCGTCTCAGGGCCTTGGCCCGGGTGGCTGGTGGGGACTTGCCACCACTGCCAGAGCCCGGGAGGCCGGCGCATGCCTTCTTCATCGGCTTCATCTTTTGTCCACCTGCAGGTGGGAAGGCAGACAGGGATCATCGGGAGCAACTCAGGAAGTCCCCAGACCCAGTGTCCCCCAAGACTTCCCACTTGCTGAGGCCACTGCCTCAACTCCACGATGCCCAAAGCTTCCTTCCTGGCTGTCCTCAACCTACATAGGCCCCTGACTGGCACCCATGTCCCCAGAGCTCTACGCTATGGCTCCTTGGGGACACTTACGTACGTCGGCTCTCTCTACAGAGGCCACAGCAGGTGCATGCGTACGCTGTAACTGTCCAAGGGGACACAAGTAGCAGTAACACTTCACGCCTATAGAGCACTCACTTTGTGCCAAGCCATGGGCCAAACTTCATTTGATTAACCCATTTCATCCTCATGACAGCCCTAAGAGGCAGGTGCTACTAACAGCCTTCCTTGAGGAACCCGAGGCAAAGAGAGCTCAAGCAACTTGGTCAAATTCATCCAGCTAGGAAATGGCAGGGCTATGGTGTGAACCCAGGCAATCTGGCTGCTCCAGAGTCTGTGCTCCGGACCGTTTCAGTGTGCCGCCTGTCACATGATCCAGAGGGCACGCTTCCTTGCACTGTCATTGTCCAGAGAGCACACACACTCCTTAACACACACATGCACGGGAACACAGTTGCAGAAAAGGAGGTGACTGGGCTGTGATGTGAGCCTCTCTCCACCCCCACCCCCACCCCTCTGGGCAGCCTGGCATGGCCAGACGTTGTGGGGAGGAGTAGGCAGCTGAAAGTCCTGAGGGACGGCTGCCCACTCTTCTCTGCACCCTGGGCCTGCCAGGTATAGCCATCTCCCCAGATCCTGGCAGAGAGCAGGCAGGGGCACGTCTGGGGCAAGAGCTTATACCCGGTGCTGCCACGGGGCCGTGCATGAGCACACGCACGCACACAGAAACACACACAGAGGCACACACACGTCATCACACAGTGGGACACAGAGCTACACCCCAGGGTTTCGCTGTCCCACTGGATGGGAGCCTGCCCCTCCCCCCACAGCACCCAGCGTGATCCCAGCAAGCCCAGCCCCCCCTTCTGGCCTGCATGCATCCCCCCCACCCCCCACCCCCGCCCTCACTGGGCTGCCTCTGGCAGGGTGGCTGAGCTGGCCGGACCCCCTGGGGCCCCCAAATATGCCCTCCAACTCCAGGTGGGGGTAAGTGGGAGAAGGTCAAAGAGAGCAGGGCAAGCCCAGCAGGCCAACCTCACCCACTTCCTGAACAGTCATTACTGCCCGCCCCCTTTCAAGCTGCCCTGAGAAAAGAAAAGGGAAAAAACTTTACTCTGAAGTGACTAAGAGAACCTGAGAGGCCAAAAGGGGGCCTCTGGGAGGGTGGGGGGAGTCCAGGAGCATAACTCAAACACAATCAGAGACACCCCCGACTCAATCTTCAAGCTCCCCCAGGACCCCCGATCTTGTGTTCTCCTCCTTGGGGCCTGCTCCTCCTGTGGACCCTGCAAAGCCAGCCTGCTCCTTCTCTGGGCCAATCCCGGGGTCCTCACAGGAAGAGTCCGTAGGGCCCGGGGCTTCTCACACTGGGGCAGGCATCCAAGTGCCCAGGAGCTGGGCAGCTGCCACCACCTTCTCCCCATTGACCCGTTGGGCCACCGTCCTGGGGACTGAGATGCGGCCCCAGTCCTGCCCAAACACAAACCTTTGCACACCCCACCCAGGGCCTACAACCATACCGCCCGGCCCCCCTGGACCTTGCTGCCTGGTCCAGCCTCTTCAGCCCAAAAGCCAAGGCTTCTTCTTTCCCCCGGGGCCTACTCTCTTCCTGTCCACCCCACTTTGGAGAACTCCCACCCAAGGCCCTGTGGGCCCGCACCTCCTTCAGAATCTAAGCAGTAACTCCTGAAGCCCAGGCCGGCCCAGGCTCTGGTTGCTCAGGGTCTCATGCCCTCTTGCTCCCATCAGCTCTCCTGGCACCAGCTTCTCTGCCACTCTCTCCGCCGTCCTGGCACCACCTCTACCTCTGCCTCTCTCCTCACAGGCCCTAGGCCCCCTCCTCAGTCACCCCCTCCTTGTCACTCTCATCTATCTCTGTCACCTCTTCCTCCCAGTCACTCTCCTGTCAGCCATCTCTGGACCTGTCACCTCTTCTCTCCATCACCTCTCCTTGTCACCCCTCCAACTCTGTCCCCTCCCGCTCCCTGTCACCCTGATCTAGTCCTGTCACCCCTCCATTCCTGTTACCCATTCTCTGCCCACCATCCCCTCTCCGTCACCTCTCTTCTGGCACTCTTCCTCCCCAGCACTTCATCCACTCTATCCCCCTTTCCCACCATCCAACCCACCTTTTTTCCCCTGTACCCCCTCCCCGTCCCTGCCACCTGTCCCCTCTCGGCCCCCAGCACCCCAAATCCCCCCTGCCCGTGTCAGCCCTGGCCCCGCCCCTCACCTCGGGCTCGGCGGGGTTTCGGGGCGGGGGGCCGTGGCCCCGGCTCGGTCCGGTCCGGTCCCTCCCCGCCCCCCCTCCGGCTCTCCCTCTCGATTCTCCCTTTTTTTTTTTACTCCAACACACAAAATGGTGAATGGACCTGCAACAGCTGGAGCAGCCAGCCAATCACCGGCCACAACCCCGCTGACCGGCGCCGTCCTAGACCAATAGACATTCGCAGCTCGGTCGGCTCCGCCTCTCCACGACGAGCGACATTCGCCAAGGCCAATCCCGCCCACCCGGCAGCGCCAGGGGGCGGGGCCAAAGTCCAAGACCGGCCTCCCTCTGGGACCGACACCAACCTGAGCCTACGACCGCCTGATCTGCCTAGGGCCCTGCCCCACAACAAGTGATGGACTTCAGCCTTGGCCAATTGCAGTGCGTCTTGGTGCAGAATGACGAATACAGTACCCAGTCGCCCTGCACTCTAGGCCGGAACCCAGCCTCTGTGAGGGACAGTAGCCAATGAATTGCAAGAAGGAAGGGCTAAGCGATAGGCTGTCCAATCAGCAGGCTTAGAAGGCGTGGCCTCAGCGTTTGTTGACCGGCTCGTCGCAATTCCTGCTGGGAATGGTAGTCTTCTTACGTCTCCGGCCCATAGTCGATAGTACAAAGCAGACTACAACTCCCATGTGACAGAGTGCTGTAGCACCAAAGAACCCGGGCGAGGAGAAAAAGTCGGACAGGGCAGTTCCTGTAAGTCTCACTGCACACCAGGAGCATCTTAGACCCAGGGCCCCGACTCACCCCGATTCCCGGCTCTGGCGTCGCCAGTGGCTCCTCTCAGTGGCGGCGGTAGCGGCACGAGGGGGAGGTGCGAGGAGCAGCCAACCGCCACCCGCAAGCCCGGCAGCCAATCAGCAGCGGCCGGGGCGGTGCAATGACCTCACCGGGTTCTACTCTGTTACCCCTCCCCCACGTGGTTGTTGCTGTCGGTAGCCGAGAGTAGGGAAGTTCGGGGTGGGGGGGAGGGGAGGAGAACGAGTGATGTCACCTTTCCCCCGCTTGATTGGCTGTAGGGTGGCCGGGACTGTGCCCAATCAACAGCCTCAGAAAGTCCGGCGCGGCCCCGCGGAAAGCCCTGTTGCCACCGGGAGGGGAGAGAACGTGCGCGTGTGGGGTGGCGCGCGCGGCAGTGGAGTGAACGCGCGCGGCCTGGGGTTTGGCGGACCCTGGGGACGAGGCCCCTCTTCGAAGACTTTGGCATTTAGGGCTGTGCAGTTTTCTGACAGCCCCCGCTAGGCTCGTGGGGACACAAGATGGGAAAATGCAGCGCTTCATGGGGCTTCACACCACCTTCCCTTCACACTACTTTGTGGGTGTACTCACTTGGCGGGAGCGAGATTTTTTAGGGTCTTGGGGTGGGGGTGTAGGGAGGAGAAGGATTTGCCCTGCCAGTAGTAGGTACCGGCAGCCCATTTATGGGGCTTACACCAGGTGTGGAGCTGCCTGCAGTGATTCCAAACTTTCCACGTTGGGTTTGCCCCAAAGAGTAATGGGGAGCAGTGGACACGGGCCTTAGGGGAGGCTTCTGCCGCCTGTGATGGGTTCCCATATCCACACAGGAGTCACACCACTTGCGAAGCGAATGCACCCAGCCTATTGCAGGTGCAAACTGTGCAACATTCCCACTTCCAGTGAGAGAGTGTGCTGTGACATATGGCCAGTTCACCCCGGGGCTAGGAAGAAATTTCTGTTGTCCAGTGGTGTTCACTGAGATTGAAGGAGTGTCACATTATCCACTGTCCACAGATTTCCTTTGAGGGGCGCCTGCGTGGCTCAGTCGGTTAAGCCTCCGACTTTAGCTCAGGTCATGATCTCACGGTTCGTGGGTTCGAGCGCCACATCGGGCTCTGTGCTGACAGCTAGCTCAGAGCCTGGAGCCTGCTTCGGATTCTGTGTCTCCCCCTGTCTCTGACCCTCCCCTGCTCACGCTGTCTCTCTCTCTCTCTCTCTCCCCCCACCCCAGAAATAAATAAAACATTTTTTTAAAAAAATAAATATTTAAAAAAAGGTTTGCTTTGAGAGCGGCAGAAAGTTCACACTCGGAAGGAAGGTTTTTATTTATTTGTTTATTATTTATTTAATTATTTTAAAGTTTATTACTTTGAGAGAGAGAAAGCACGAGTGGGGGAAGGGCAGAGAGAAAGGAGAGAGTATCCCAGGCAGGCTCTGCACTGTCAGTGCGAGCCTGAAGCTGGACTAGAACTCATGACCTGTGAGATAATGATCTGAGCCAAAGTGGACCGCTCAACCAGCTGAGCCTCCCAGGCACCCCTTAATTTTTTTGACCCTTAATTTTTTTTAATGTTCATTTATTTATTTTGAGAGAGAGAGCAGGCGTACAGGGGAGGGGCAGAGGAAGAGGGGAGAGAATCACTGGGAAGGAATCTTGCACTAGTACTTACATTAGTGTATTCTGACTTTCCCCATTTCATACTATCGTGCTATTTTATACTGTTTTAATAACATTCTAGAAGAGTTGGCACTGAAATACTGGGTGGGCTTTGAGGGTGCTTTTTACAGGGCAGTTTAGACTGTGTACATTCGGTAGATGCTGGGTCTGAGGGAAGTTTATACTCATCAGAGAGTTCCCATTGCCTACTTAGGTAGCCGCTTGGAGAATGGTTCACGTGGTCACAAAAGGGGTTCACGGCCGCTGCAGAAGGTTCCCCATACACGGAGATGTGCACTGTCCTTGTTAATTTTGCCATGGATAGGAGACATTATACTGTCCACGGGAAGGCGTGTACTGGGTGCGAGTCCACATTGCCCAGAGGGGGTTATATAGTGTTAGAGGGAGATTTCCATTGACGGTGTTTCACGTTCCATAGTCAGTTGGCATCAGGTGTGAGGGAGAGTTAGAGTGTCAATGGGAGGGAGGTGTGTATTGTCCAAGGAGGAAGTCACCCTGCCGAGGGAGTACTCCGATGTAGTGAAAGGGGGCCTCTCTTGTCCCTTCAGGACTGTCTTGGTTGGGGCGCCTGGGTGGCTCAGTCATTTAAGCCTCCGACTTCAGCTCAGGTCATGATCTCATGGTTCGTGGGTTCGAGCCCCGCATCGGGCTCTGTGCTGGCAGCCAGCTCAGAGCCTGGAGCCTGCTTCAGATTCTGTGACTCCCTCTCTCTCCGACCCTCCCCTGCTCACGCTGTCTCTCTCTCTCCCTTTCTCAGAAATAAATTTTAAAAAACATCAAAAAATTAAAAAAAAAAAAAAAAGGATTGTCTTAGCTGTGGTCAGTTTACAGTGTCCACAGAGGAATCCTCCCTGCTTATCGGGGTTACAACATGCACAAAGGAGACCTTTCCGTGGGAATTCACACTGTCCAAGGGCCTGTTTTCCCTCTCATCCTGTCATCAAGGAAAGGTGTGCATAGTGCCCTGCCCCTGGGGGAATTACACAAAATGTAATTAACTTAGTTACACAGTTCATTCAAATTACACTGTCCTGCAGGGTAGGGGATGATGTTGCCGGAAGCGGGATAATACCGGCTTAGCCAGGCTACCGGGGTCAAACCCAGCTGGGTTTCTTCCCCAGCTGTGTGACTTTGGGCAAGTCATCTAATCCCTCTGTGGCTCCATTTCTACATCTGTATGGGGATAATTGAAAACAAACAAACAAACGAAAAGCCACGGCATAGGGTTATAATGAATTAATATGTGCAAAGCATTTAGGACACTGTCTCCAGCGGAGTAAACCAGGAAAGATCTTAGCTATTGTTGTTATTGTTAGTATCCAGGAGGTTATGCTGGCCACATATGCACCTTGTGCACAGTTTATATGTGTGCTGCTGGTGGTGCTGGTAGTGGCGGCGGTGGAATTTTTTGGAAGGATTCCAGGGTTTGACCTATCTTTGGTGCATTTATCAAGCTATTGGGAGGAGGCACTGCCTTCTAGTACTTGATGTCCCGGCTGTAACAATGTTTAGCTTGGGCCTGGAACCTCTCTTAGTCTCACTGTTCTCATCTGAAAAATGGGGATCATGGGAGCGCCTACCGGATAAAGTTGATGAGACAATGAAATGAGATGGTGAGTCCATGGCCTTGCGTATACTAAGTGCTCAGTAAATAGGAGTGACGATTTTTTTTAATGTTTATTTTATTTTTTTATCTTCGAGAGAGAGAGAGACAGAGTGTGAGCAGGGGAGGGGCAGAGGGAGAGGGAGACACAGAATCTGAAGTAGGCTCTAGCCTCTGAGCTGTCAGCACAGAGCCCAACATGAGGCTCGAACCCACAAACTGCAAGGTGGTGACCTGAGCCAAAGTGGGCACACACCTGAGCCACCCAGCTGTCCCTTTTAGTGTTTATTTATTTGTTTTTGAGAAGGAGGGAGAGGCTGCCTGAGAATCCCAAGCAGGCTCCCCGCTGCTAGTGCAAAGCACCACACAGGGCTGGATCCCCCAAACAATGAGTTCATGACCTGAGCTGAAATCAGGAGCCAGACGCTTAACCACTTCACCAACTGAGCCACACACGCCCCTAGGAGTGGCAATTTTTATGTGTTCTATCCTGGGCCCTGGGAAATCCCTGCCACTCATGAATTAATTCACCATTCCTTGGTCTTTATTTGGGGCCTCACTGTCCGTGACAGGTTATATTACCCTTTGGGGATGTAGTCCTAATTCCTGTGTATGTTGCAGGGGAGTTAGTTAACTTTTTTTAAATAAAGTTTATTTAGAGAGAGAGCATGAGCAGTGGAGGGACAGAGAGAGGGAGAGAGAGAGAATCCCGCAGGCTCCTCACTGTCAGTGCAGAGCCCAGGGTGGGGCTCAAACTTACTAACTGGGAGATCATGACCTGAGCTGTACCAAGAGTCGGCTGCTTAACCAACTGAGCCACCTGGGCGCCCCAGTTCAGTAACTTAAAAAAATTTTTTTAATGTTTTTTTTCTAAGAGTTTTACTCCTTTTTTTTTTTTTTTAACGTTTTATTTATTTCTGAGAGAGAGAGAGACAGCGTGAGCAGGGGAGGGTCACAGAGAGAGGGAGACACAGAATCCGAAGCAGGCTCCAGGCTCTGAGCTGTCAGCACAGAGCCCGACGCTGTGCTTTAACCCACTAACCGTGAGATCGTGACCTGAGCAGAAGTCGGACACTTAACCGACTGAACCACCCAGGCACCCCATAATGTTTATTTATTTTTGAGAGAGGGAGACAGAGCACAAGCCTGAGAGGGGCAGAGAGAGAGACACAGAATTCAAAGCAGGCTCCAGGCTCTGAGCCATCAGCACAGAGCCCGACGCGGGGCTCAAACTGACAAACTGCAAGATTTTGGCCTGAGCCAAAGTTGGACGCGTAATCAATTGAGCCACGCAGGCATCTCAGTTGCGTAACTTTTTATGGGAGAATTAGGACTTTTAGGAGGGGGGTGGACAATAGAATTGTAGGAAGGTTACAAAGGCCCAGGGGCTTTAAATGGAACATGGGGTTTCTCTCTGTTTATGGAAAAGGGCTACATTATCAATGACTTAATAAAACTGACATAGTGACATTGAGGTGTATTGCAGCCATTGTTAAGTCTACACTGCCCACAGAGTGCTCCCCTGAGATGGCACTGTCCACGTGGAGGCCCGGCATCCGTGGGTCACACCTACATGAGGCCAGTGACTACAGGACTGCACTGTTCCCATGAAAAGTCACACGGGTGACAGAAATGACCCTATTTATGTGCTTGTCTCCACCATGCATACAGGTTTACCCAGACTGTAGGAGCTGAGCCCGTTGTTAGAGGAATTCACACAATGTTAAACAGGCCATGTTGCCTCTAGGGTACAGCATGCTAATGAGGAGATACACCTTTTGCAGGGGGCCCACCCTGTTTATTTGCTGTCTCACCACATATACGTATACGGGGCTCACATATTGTTTATGAAAGTTGCACCGCCCATACTGGGTTTACACCATTATGTGGGTTGCCTTTTTATACGAGGCTCACAAAGTTTATGAAGGCTGTGCTATTTGAATGGGGCTCATATCATTTACGAGGGCTACCCTGTCTGTATGAGGTTTATGAGGGTCTTGCCGCCTATAGTGGGGTTCACGCAGGGTTGGAGCATTGCATCATTTGGGGGTCACACGATCCATGCGAGAGCCACACTGCAGATGGGGCTTTATATCAGTTGTGGACTTTGTTCTCTCGGTAAGATTTTTTTTTTAATATTTTTAATTTATTTCTGAGAGAGAGACAGCGCAAGCAGGGGAGGGTGAGAGACAGAGGGAGACACAGAATCCAAAACAGGATTCAGGCTCTGAGCTGTCAGCACAGAGCCCGACGCGGGCCTCGAACCCACGAACCGCGAGATCATGACCTGAGTTGGAGCCGGACGCCCAACCAACTGAGCCACCCAGGCGTCCCTGTAAGATGGGTTCTGATTGTGGGCTTATAGGAGGCTACATGGACTCCGTTCATTTTAGCAGGTATATATTACCAGACTGTTCTATGACCAACCTTGGGGTAGGTCCTGGTGATAAAAAGCAGTGAAGAAATCAGACCAAATTCCTTTCTTTGTGGAGCTGACATTCAGTAGGACAAGCACACCTTTACAGGAGTTTCCCTGTATATGGGGTCCACAGTGGGGTTGAGTTGGCATCAACTGTCCATGAGGGTTTCTCTGTGTGTATGGGGCTATGTTTACTGGTGTTACAGTGGGTACACGGGGCTTCGCTGTCCAAAGATGAACTTATTCATTCATGATAATTTGCCAGGCACGGTGCCAGGCTCTGGGGATAAAGTAGGTAACAAAACAGGCAAAAATCACTACCCTCTTAGAGCTGACATTATAGAGGGAGGATTCAGATGAAGAGCAAATACATTACAGAAATATTTGTCAGGTGAGGATAAGCTCAATGGAGAAAACTAGGGCATAGAAGGGACATGGGGTCTAGGAAGGGGGCTTCAATTTAAATTTTTTTTAATGTTTTGTTTATTTCTGAGAGAGAGAGAGAGAAAGCATGAGCAGGGGAGGGTCAGAGAGAGAGGGAGATACAGAACCTGAAGCAGGCTCCAGGCTCTGAGCTAGCTGTCAGCACAGAGCCCGACGCGGGGCTCGAACCCACGAACTGTGAGATCATGATCTGAGCCAAAGTCGAGTGCTTAACTGAACTGAGCCACCCAGACGCCCCAAGGGGGCTTCAATTTAAAATAGAGTGATCAGGGTGCCTGGATGTCAGTTGAGTTTCTCTCTCTCTCTCTTTAAATGTTTATTTGTTTTTGAGAGAGAGATGGAGTATGAGTGGGGGAGAGGGAGAGAGAGGGGGAGACACAGAATCTGAAGCAGGTTCTAGGCTCTAAGCTGTCTGCACAGAGCCCAATGTGAGGCTTGAACTCATGGACCACAAGATCATGACCTGAATCAAAGTCAGACGCTTAACCTACTGAGCCATCCAGACGCCCTGAGTTTCTGACTCGATCTCAGCTCAGGTCTTGGGGTCATGAGTTCAAGTCTGAGTTGGGTTCTGTGCTGGGCATGATGCTTACTTAGAGAAAAGAAAAGAAGAAAGGAAAGGAAAGAAAGAAAAGGAAAGAAGAAAACAAGATAAGAAAAAGGAAAAGTGGTCAGGTAGGGTCTTATTGGGAAGGTGGTTTCTGAGTAAAAACCTGAAGGGGGCAAAGGGCAGAGCTATGCAGACTTCTGCGGGAAAAGCCTTCTAGGCAGATGGAACAGCACAGGCAAAATCCCTGAGGCAGGCATGTGCCTGGCCTGTCGAAGAAATAGCACAGAGGCTGGAGTGCGGCTGGCCAGAGAAAAGGAGGGGGAAAGGTGGGAGATGAGGTCAGGAAAGAAGAGCCTTGCTGGCCACTGCAGGGAGGTGGCTTTTATTCCCAGTGAACAGAGGATTTGGGGCAGCAAAGGGAAATCATCTAATTTACCAGAACCCCTTAGGGGTTCTAAGTGGGGCACAAATGGTAGGGGCCGGTGGCAGCCAGGAGGCCAGCGAGGGGTCCCCAGATCAGTGGCGTGGTGATGGTACAAAGCTGAGGGTAGAGCCTAGATGGGAGTTCCCTTCAGACTGGGTGATGGGTGAGAGAAAGGAGTCAAGGATGACACCAAGGAATTCAGCTTGGGCAACTCGCAAAATGGCGTTGCAGCTTCCCAACATGGGGGAGACTAGGATGGGGACAGTTTCGGGGAACTCAGGGAGACCATTTTGACTTGGCAAACTTGAGAAATCGAAATGGAGACACTGGTGAGGCAATTTGATGTGTGAGATTGGAGGCCAGGGGTGAGTCCTACGCTGGAGGAGAAAGATTCGGGTGTAATAAGCACAGAGATGGCGTGTGAAACCATGGGGCTGGTGGAGATCACCAAGGGAACGAGCAACGGATGGAGGAGGGAAGAGGAGGACCCAGCTCTGAGCCCGGGAACCCTCCAGGATTTCAAGTCGGGGCTGAGGAAGGTGACACTCTAATGGGATTATCACACTTTTTGTTGGAGAGTGGTCACAGTGTTTAGGTGGCTACAGTCTCTATATACGGTGGCTCATATTATTTCCAAGGGAACTACAACATTCAGAGAGTAGTTTATGGCCCCTTGTTGCTCATTATAGGTGATGGGTAGGTCGTGACTACGATTTTGATCGCCCACACAGTTTTCTTTCCAGGAGCGTGGGGATCGATTCTGTCCATGCCTTAGCCTGACAGCAACAGCATAAATGTTATCTGTGTCAGGACAGTAACTTAGAACAAGAAGTACTATGTCCATGGGAGGGAGGGTGTCTTCACTGTCTGAAGAGAGTTTTTACTCCCTGGGGCATTACACTGTTCACTATAGGCATGTCTTAGGTCCGTGAGAGGTGGCACTTTTCACTTAGCTTCAGGCGGCTTTGTGGAACTTTTTCACAGGGAAGGAGAGGGTGGAAGGAAGTGTCCCTGCGTTCACTGAAATTGATATCGTCTTCCATATGCCTTCACTGGATGGCACGCCTTTAAGGAAGGACCAATGGTGAATAGTTTCTAGGCCAAGTTTGCAACATGTGTTTCATACAGTAACGGTGGGGTTCACCTTCCCTGAGGACGACTCTCAGGGTTCACAAGGCAAGTGAACTATCCAAGAGGATCCACACTTCTGTGGTAGAGTCACATGGAGCCCCAGGGAAGTTATGTGACCTTTGGATAGGTTTTCACAAACCGCCAGAGGTCACACTACTCAGGGCACATTTTCACCAGCAGCTCCCACTCCCTATGAGGGCTCAGAGGCTCAGACTCTACCATGATGCCTGCCCACTACCCATGATTGTATTTCATAGAAACAGCAGGACTGAGTTATCCAATTGGGTCAGGGTGGGACGTATACGCCATTAAGAGGCAATTTCTGGGATGATACAGGGAAGGTTAGAATGGACCCTGCACAAGGATGACATGCAATGTCCTGAATCATTCCCTACTTTTAAAAAAGGGGAGGGGGTGGGGCGCCTGGGTGGCTCATTTGGTTGAGTGTCCGACTTCGGCTCAGGTCATGATCTCACGGTTCGTGGGTTTGAGCCCCGCATAGGGCTCTGTGCGGACAGCTCAGAGCCTGGAGCTGCCTCAGATTCTGTGTCTCCCCCTCTCTCTGACCCTCCCCTGCTCACGCTGTCTCTCAAAAATAAATAAAAAAATTAAAAATTGAAAAAAAAGGGGGGAAGGGGGCTTATGCCTGGGTGGCTTAGTCGGTTGAGCATACAACTCTTCAACTTTTATTATTTTTAAAATTTTTTTGTGAGACAGAGAGAGATAGAGTGTGAGCAGGGGAGGGGCAGAGAGAGAGGGAGACACAGAATCCAAAGCAGGCTCCAGGCGCTGAGCTGTCAGCACAGAGCCCCATGCAAGGCTCGATCTCACGAACCAACGGTGAGATCATGACCTGAGCTGAACTTCGGCTCGCGTGCACGTGAGCTCACTCTCTTTCAAAACAAAGAAAGGCAATTTCACACTGTCAGTAAGCTGTATTTATTATCTAGTTGGGGTCGGTAGGGTAAGGGATACTGACATTATCCATGAGGTATATAGCTCATTCTGCTAATAATTTATTACCAGGATTTACTGCATATTTACTTCACACCCCCAATGTCTTACAACAATCTGGTCACTTAGGGTCTAATAATATCCCCATTTTACAGATGAGGAAGTTGGGGCTCAAAGAGAAAAACTTACTTGCTCTATGTCACAGACCGGAAGTAGCAAAGTTAGGGTTGCAACCCCCGTCTGTGTCTTGTTGGTGGGAGTGTGGGATCACTAAAGTTGTCCCAGACCTGTCACTGTTGAAACGCTGCATTGTCTTTTTCTGAGGGGAGGTGGTCAGTAAAAGCATTAGTAAAGTCGAGTGGTGAAGGATGTGGTTTCAATTTGGGTAGGTCTGGGTTTGAATCCTGACTCCAACCAACACTTCCTGGCTATAGGACTTTGACGGGCTGATTTCCCCTCAGAGCCTCACCTTCTTAATCTGTAAGTGGGGATAACAATAGTAATTTCCCTCTTTGGGATTTTGTGAGCATCAAATGACAAGATGCCCCAGACAATGCTTGGCCCAGTGCCTGGCACATCATGAGCACTAGGAATTCGGGAGCTGTTATAATAACAATGATGGTGATTATTATTGCTGGACCACACTGCTCCCAGAGGGTTACAATATCCGTGGGGGAGCTGTACTGTCCGTAGGCAAGGTTACATAATTCCCCAGGGAGGTGATGCTTCCCCGGAGGCTCTGGTCTCCACGGAGGAAGAGGCTAGAGACTTCTGAAACACTGGTGAGGGGACTGCTCTAATGCACCTAGACACCCAGCAATGGGTTGAAGCCCTAAGAAGCCAGTCACCCTCCTGGCCTTCCCACCCTGTGGTTTGTTTGTCTCTCCCTGCCCATTTTCTGTTTCAGTTTCTCTGAGCATCACCGCCAGCGCGCAATATTCCCCTCCTTTGGTACCTCAGAGTCTTCTCTGAAACTCTGTCTCCCGGCTCGGTCTGTGGATATTGCTTCTATTTGCCCTCTACCCTGCTGCCAGCTCCTGCTAGCCATCTGATCAGCACTTATTTCCTGTTTCCTGAAGCCTCAGGCTCCATCCATCCCTTCCCGCTGCTGAGAACAGACTTAACACTGCCCTACGCACTGGCCTTCATCCTTAAGCCCTACCTTCCTCTCTCCTGGCGACCCCCCAGTGCCCCTTGGGAGCACATTTGCTCAGACTTTGGTCGCCCCCTCGCATCCTGGTCCACCTCCGGAACCCCTGCCCTGGTGGTGGAGGTGGGGGTACCTCCGGCGCCAGCTGTGTCCCCAGGACAGCTGCAGCCTGGGGATGGAGTGGGGGGGGGGATGCTTCTAAATGCATTCTCTTTGGTCACTTCCTCCCCAGCTGGGATTGGGGCTATCTGGAAGGCTAAGATCCCATCCCCGGAGGGAGCGGAGGGCACAGCCGCCTCCCCATTTCCGATGCTGGGAAATGCTTCCCACCCATTCCACCCCACCCCTGGACAGCTGCCCCCGTTCAGGCTCAGGGCTGTGGGGTGGGGGGGGGGTGGGGGCGCAGGGTAAGGCCAGGGTGGGAAATGTTGTGGTCTTGATCATCCTCTGAGGTCCTGCCCCTGCCCCCCTGCAGTGAAGATTCTGCCCCCTCCCGAAAGGTCCATGCCTTTCAAAAGTTTTTGACACCCTCCAGAAGGCCCCCCTTCTCCCCTCTTACAAGCTCCCAAAAGAAACTCTGGATTCCGCAGTGGGCAGTAGAGGAGGAGGGGCGGCAGGTCGCGAGCGCGGAGGAGTTAAGTCATCCGCAGACTAGGGGCCTCGGAAAAGGGTCATGACCCCTGGGACCCCATCCCACCCCCACCCGCTCCTTCCTTCCTCCCCTGTCGCGCGGCCCCTTTAAGCCCAGAGCCGGCTGGTCCTCAGTGGCTGCGCGCCGGCGAGAGAGTGTGTGTCTGTATCTGTGTGTGTGTGTGTGTGTGTTTTTGTGTGTGTGTGTGCGCGCGCGTGTGTGTGTGTGTGTGTGTGTGTGTGTGAGTGCGCGGGGAGGGGGCGGGCGCAGTGTCTCCATGGCGACGCGGCGGTGACGTCGCCGGCCGGGGGGCGTGGGCGTCCCGGCCCCGGAGTGCGATATTAACCCGGGAGGCGGCGGCGGGGAGGGGAGAGGCTCTGAGAGGCGAGGCCGGGTGAAGCGCCGAGGGCGGCCCGACGGGCGCGGGACGGGACGGGGCAGCGCGGGCGCCGGGAGCTGCGGCCCGGAGTCGGGGCGCCTAGCCCCGGGCCCCCCAGCATGAAGACCCCGGCGGACACAGGTGGGGGCGGGGGCAGCACGTGTGGGGGAGACTTGTTGCCCGGGGAAACCAGGCGGAGAAACTTTGGGGGGGCTGAAGGGTTCCCGGGCAGCCGGAGTGATCCCCAGTTCTGGGGGACCCCCAAGCACTCGAGACCTGTTGCTTCTTGTGGCGCGAGCGAGGGGTGCTGCATGGGACCCCCCAATTCCTGGGTACGGGCGGAGTGGTGTGGGTGCTGCGAGTCCCGGTCCTCTCCCTGCTGGACTCCGAAAGCTGGGTTCTCCCCCACTCCTGGGATCACGGGGGTGGCGGGGTCCCTCCCCGTCGCTCTGTCACGTTGCACTCTGGGGGCCGGGACGTGTGCGGGGCGTGGGGGGGGCTGTCCACGGGGCCCGCTATTCCCGGTTCTGCGCTGCGCGGTCCGGCCCATGACCTTCACCGCGGCGCGTGCCCCGCACCGGCTTATAGGGGGATATGGGATGGCTTCTAGGAGGAGGGCGTGATTCGGGAGCCCAGGACTCGGGGTCCGGGCTGCGCCGCCCCTCCCCCGCCCGTCTCCGCCGGCTCCTCGCTCCCCCGCCCGCGCCGAGTCGCAAAGTTCCAAAGCGCAGCCCGAACGTTCGAAAAAGGAACTTTTTGTTTCCGACCTTAGAACGCGCGGCTTTAAGGTGGCTCCGGGGAGACCTGGGTACCCTCCTCCCGCGCGGCCGGGGCCCCGGGGTGGAGGAGGGTGGGGAAGGTCGGGGGGACGCGGAGGCTCCCCCTCCGCCCCCCCCATCCAGCTCTTCTCTTTCAACCGGCCGTCTTTTCCCTCCGCCCCCCTCTTCCCCGCCAACTTGCTCCTCCTTAAGGGGCCAAGGTTCCCCTCCCCCCCTCTGTCGGCGGGCGGGGGGCAGCGGGATTAACCCCCCTCCCACTCGGACTTTCCCCCCTCCCCTCCCCCGCCGCCCCCGGGCTCGCGCGGGCTGGACTTTGCGCCCGAGCGCGCTGGGGGGAGGGGTCCCAGCCGCCCCCTGCCCGTCTACCCCGTCGGAATCCGGCCCGGGGCGGGGACGGGGGAGGGGGAAGGGGGCCGGGCGCCGCTGTTCAAACTTGTTTCCTTCCCCCGGCGGCGGCCGCGGCTAGGGCTCCTGTGTGCGGGTGTGTGCCCCGACCGGCCCACCCACCCCGCCCCCCCGCTCGGCGGGTGGGGGCGGCTCTTAAAGGGCTCCGAGCCGGGCTCCGGCGCCTGGGGATTGGGGCCGAGGAGGGGGGCAGGGGGGTGGGGCAGGGGTGCGTAGTGCTGTAGGGTCAGTCACGTGCGTCCCACATACTCTCTGGCTCCCACAGGCTCCAGGGCTGCTGGGCCTTGGGGGCAGCAGGAGCCTCTCCTCGCCCGAGGAGGGGGCCTAGGCGCCCAGACAACCCCGCCTCGTCTTCCCTCCCTGCTACGGGCCTTTGCCTGGTGGGACCGGCTGGGCCGCTCCCCTAGCCCTGTCTTGAGGCCGAGCCGCGTGTGGGTTCTCCGACTGGGGGAAGGGGCGGGGGCCTGGAATGGCCTCCCGATCGGTCCATCGGTGCGTCCGTCTGCACGCCCCTCCATCCGATCCTCCATCCCGGCCCCTCTCCTCTTTGCCGCGGCTGTTTCCCACTTCCTGTTTTCTTCCCGGCTCTGGCGCCACCGAGGGCTGCCTGGAGTGGGGGAGGTGGTAGGGCCCCCCAGGAGGTCGGCGTGGTCTTCCTCTACCACCACCCCTCCCTTCCGACCCCCATAGTCTCTTGAAATAAAGTTTGGCCCGTCATGCGAATTTGGGGGGTGCCCAGGACTTCTGCCCTCCCCCCCACCCCTCAGGTTTCCAGTCTGTCTGGGAGAATCCCTACCCCGCCTCTGTGGGACCCAGGTGTGCCTTCTGGGACCCTGCCATCCCAGCCCTTCCTGTCTGTCTGCTGCCACCTCTCCACCCTGTCTCAAAGTGTCCTGAGCCCCTCTCTCAGTGTCAGCTGCTTGCTCCTTTTATCACTGTCCCTCCATGCTCCAGAGGTCCTCTCCCCCAAGCTTTCTTGGTGCAGGCCAGGAGGTTCCCAGTTTAAGCACGTGGACCCATACACAACACACTCACACATGCTCCCCTTGCCCGTGCCTGGCTCCTGGCTCCAAGGCCGGGGGAACAGAGCCCCATTGAGACACCCTGACGTCACCCCCGCTCTTTTTCTCCCCCCAAAGCCAGGAACAGGCCCTCATGTATGCCATGTCCGATGAGGAAAGCCTGGTAGGGGTGGTCCCAGGAGTGGGGAGGGTCCCTGCCTGGAGTGGGATCCAGGGTCCTAGCCCCTGGAGGGGGCTTGGTCAGGGAAGGGGGGGTTAACGAGGTGGCCTGGGACAGCCCCCGGAATGCAGCTTGAGGCCTTTCCAGAGCCCCCCACCTCCCTTCCGAGTTCCCTTTGTGTTGCATGTAGTCTCTCTCACTCCTCTTCTGCAAAGTTTATTTTTAGCCTCCTGCTCCCCCGCTCCCAGGACTGTCGCTGCACACACGTTGCCTGGTTACCGGGACAAGGAGGCTGGGGCGGGTGGGCTGGAAAGGGTGGCTTTAATTTTGGGGGGAGGGTGAAAGTCAGGATACCCCCCCCAACTCCAGATGAATGTCTTGGGGGGCTTTGCCCCCCCCTCCTGGGTTTGAGAACCAGATTGAAGCTTAGGTGGGAGAAGCACGGAGCTTGGTGCCCTGAATGGGGGGGGATAGGAGCTTTTTGGAGGGAGTAGAGGGTACATGGAGCTAGTGATTTGGTCACTTGGTTTCTCAATGGCCTGTGGCCCCAGAAGATGACCCTGGGACCTGGATTCTCCATCAGGGAGAGGATAATGGGGTGAACACCTGGATTCCTAAGAGAGGAATGGGGCTATGGATGCTGTGGTCTAAGGAAGGCATTGTCAGGGGCTGTTACTTCTGAATGGAGCAGGGGCTGCTGGTATAGGACTCTGGGTCTGTGACCAGCTGGAGGTCGGATCCTTGCAGCCCTGAGGGGCTGGTTTGAGGCTGGGATTTCTGAATGGGGTAGGGACTACTAGGCGAATGCTGGCCATCCCATTCTACCCAAGGCCAGGGCTCAGGAAGCTGGGTCACTGTGGGGGACAGAATCAGCTCTGGATTTAGAAGGGGTGGTCCCTGTGGGAGTAGGAACTGCTGAACCCCCGTGTCTCCGAGGGGAAGCATCCCCTGTTGGATTCCAGACTGCGGTGGTGGTTTTGAGGGAGGCTCAGCATTGCCCTGGTTGGTACCTGCTTGAGCTGGGGCTTGAGCCAGGGCCAGGGGCCAGAGGCTGACCAGTGCAGCCTGACTTGGGACCCCGCCCATTTTAAACTGTCCACCTTGGCCTTCTCTGTTGGCACCAGGGCCCCTGCCCTGCCTCCCCCTCCTTCTCTTCTTCCCCTTCCCTCCTCCCACCCCTCCATTACCGGCTGACTAGTGCTGAATTATTGATGGCCCCTGATTACCCGGGGGTTTGGGAAATGACAACAACCGCAGCCCCCCCATCGCCCCCCCCAGGCTGCCCACCCCCTCCAGGGACCAGCCAGCCCACCACCAACCTCTACCCAAGGTTAATGCTGGGGGCGGGTAGGCAGGTGGGCAGGGGAGAAGCTGAGGATGAGAAGGCGGAAGGGGGAACGGGCTGTAGCATTGCTTGTTCAATCTGCAGGCCTGGGCTGGGGCCTTCCAGCCAGGTTGGGTCCATGTGCCTGGGTCTGGGGAGGGCAGTGCAGCCCAGAGGGTCTAGGGCTCGTTGGTGGGGGGGCTCTCTCAGACAGTCTGGGTTTCACTCTCCAGGGAAGACAGAAGCCTCTGTGTGTGCAAGCGCTGACCTCATCGTCAACCAGCCACCCCACCCCACCCCTCCTGGTCCTTTTAAGAAAAAAAAAAAAAAAAAAAAAAAATCATCGGGTCCTGGGGTGGGAGTAGGGCTCTGGTACGTTTTGGGAGGGAGGCAGTGTTATGTTCCCAGGAGGAGACTGGAACTGTGGGGTTGGGGGAGGGGTATAACCGGCCCTGATTGGGTGTGGGGGGGTTGTGGGGGGGGTCGCCCCAACCCGCTGGCCACGTGTGCCCCTTCCTGCCCCTCCCCCACTGGCAGCCCTGCCCGCCGGCCTGGCTTGGTGCCTGGCCCCCTGGCACTGGCCCCGGGACCCGCCGCCGACGGTTTCCTGTTTCTCCCGGTGTCGCTGGAGCAGGCTCCAGCTTCCCTTCCCCCCGGCTCGCGTCTAGCCCCCTTACACACAGACACACACTGTCTCTCTCTAACCCAGGTCCTGACTTGGCGGAGGGGAGACGGATTTCCCCATGCTGAGGGTGGGGTAGGAGGGTGGACCCTGGGAGGGGACCTGGAGCCCTGGACTTGGCGTCCTGACCCGGGGCCACTCCCCTGCCTCCTGTCCCCAGGGTTTGCCTTCCCAGATTGGGCCTACAAGCCGGAGTCGTCCCCTGGCTCGAGGCAGATCCAGCTGTGGCACTTTATCCTGGAGCTGCTGCGGAAGGAGGAATATCAGGGTGTCATCGCCTGGCAGGGGGACTACGGGGAATTCGTCATCAAGGACCCCGATGAAGTGGCTCGGCTCTGGGGCGTCCGCAAGTGCAAGCCCCAGATGAATTATGACAAGCTGAGCCGGGCCCTGCGGTGAGGAGGGCAGAGGGCCCTGAGCAGTTATGGACAGCACCCCACCCCCCACCCCCTGCTGGTTTGGGGAGCCCGTAACCCATGGGAATAGGCTTCATGTTTGATCCTTTGCCAAATCATAGCTGTGTGACCTTGGGCAAGTCTTAATCCTTCTCTGAGGCCATCTGTCATGTAGAGGTGTTCTGAGGCGAGCATACATACAGTCCTGGGTGGCGTCTGGTTTGGCCCCAAGCCTGAGGGGAGAGCTAGTTTCATTCTTCTGGGCACTTGATTTTTCTTGTGCGGCCCAGGTTTCTTGGTCCCTCTTTGTGAGCAGCATGTGTCGCATGTCAAGGAATGGGGTGTAGACGCTGGTCCCGTTGACTGATCGTGTGATGGGTTTCTCCATCCACAGCTATTATTACAACAAACGTATTCTGCACAAGACCAAGGGGAAAAGGTTCACCTACAAGTTCAACTTCAACAAACTGGTGCTGGTTAATTACCCTTTCATTGATGTGGGGCTGGCTGGTGAGTAATGGGCTGGTGGGCGTGAGTTCAGAAGCAGCAGAGGGTCTGTGTGTATGTCCAGGCTGGGCCAAGGGCCTTGACACCACGTCTCCGCTCTCCTGCCAGGGGGTGCGGTGCCCCAGAGCGCCCCGCCAGTGCCGTCGGGTGGCAGCCACTTCCGCTTCCCTCCCTCAACACCCTCCGAGGTGCTGTCTCCCACTGAGGACCCCCGCTCACCACCGGCCTGCTCTTCATCCTCATCCTCCCTCTTCTCGGCTGTGGTGGCCCGGCGCCTGGGTCGAGGCTCGGTCAGTGACTGTAGCGATGGCACGTCAGAGCTGGAAGAGCCACTGGGAGAGGACCCCCGGGCCCGACCGCCAGGCCCTCCGGAGCTGGGTGCCTTCCGCGGGCCCCCACTGGCACGTCTGCCCCATGACCCTGGCGTCTTCCGTGTCTACCCCCGGCCCCGGGGTGGCCCTGAGCCCCTGAGCCCTTTCCCTGTGTCGCCTCTGGCCGGGCCTGGCTCCCTACTGCCCCCTCAGCTCTCCCCGGCTCTGCCCATGACGCCCACTCACCTGGCCTACACTCCCTCACCCACGCTGAGCCCTATGTACCCCAGTGGCGGTGGGGGCCCCAGTGGCTCAGGGGGAGGCTCCCACTTCTCCTTTAGCCCTGAGGACATGAAACGGTACCTGCAGGCCCACACCCAAAGCGTCTACAACTACCACCTCAGTCCCCGCGCCTTCCTGCACTACCCTGGGCTGGTGGTGCCCCAGCCCCAGCGCCCTGACAAGTGCCCGCTGCCGCCCATGGCACCGGAGACCCCACCGGTCCCCTCCTCGTCCTCGTCTTCCTCCTCTTCCTCCTCTTCCCCATTCAAGTTTAAGCTCCAGCCACCCCCGCTGGGACGCCGGCAGCGGGCGGCTGGGGAGAAGGCTGCAGCGGGTGCTGACAAGAGCGGCGGCATTGGCCTTGGCATTGGTGGTGGCAGCGGCTCAGGCGGGCTGGCGGAGGGGGCGGGGGCGCTGGCCCCGCCGCCGCCACCGCCACAGATCAAGGTGGAGCCCATCTCAGAAGGCGAGTCTGAGGAAGTGGAGGTGACTGACATCAGCGACGAGGACGAGGAAGACGGGGAGGTGTTCAAGACCCCTCGTGCCCCACCTGCGCCCCCCAAGCCTGAGCCCGGCGAGGCACCTGGGGCAGCGCAGTGCATGCCCCTCAAGCTGCGCTTTAAGCGGCGCTGGAGTGAAGACTGTCGCCTGGAGGGGGGTGGGGCCCCCCCTGGGGGCCTGGAGGATGAGGGTGAGGACAAGAAGGTGCGGGGAGAGGGGCCTGGGGAGTCCGGGGGGCCCCTCACCCCAAGGCGAGTGAGCTCCGACCTCCAGCACGCTACAGCCCAGCTCTCTCTGGAGCATCGAGATTCCTGAGGGCTGTGGGCAGGGGGCCCTGTTCCCCCCACCTCCCATGCTTCTTTTGCTGCCTTAACCCCCCCAAGCCCCGGAGGTGAGGACAGCTCTCTGGTGTCTTCCCTGCCTCCTCCCCTTTCCTGCCCCATGTTTTGTATAAAACTTAATTTCTTTTTTTTTTTTTTTTTTTTTTTTTTTTTTTTAATGGTGAGGGTGGGTGGGTGTCCAGGGCTAGGGGCTTTCCCCTATCTGTGGGTTTCTAAGCTCCTGGCAAAGTGGTGGGGGGGTTAGGGTGGGGGGAGTTGAGGGGGCCACCTCCATTCTGGGGAATTTATATTTGAACTGAGGCTCCAGCCTCAATGCCCAGGAACGTTTTTTATTACATTCGCTTAGGAAGTAAAAGCCTTGTCTCCCTCCCTGTTCTCTGCCCCCTGTCCCTGTCCCTCTTCACTCTTGTCCATCCTCAGTCCTGATCCTGCCTTCCCTGCCCCTCTAGGGGCCCTGAGTGCCTGGGTTTCTCATACCCCACAGGGTTGCAGCAGTAGAGGGAGGGACATTCTATGATGAACCAAAAATTCCATGTTGGGGGGGGTGGGGGGCAGAGGAGGGGGAGGGGTGCCGCCCATAGGCCACAAATCTCTACAAGTGCCTGCTATCCCTCTCCCACTCCCCCCCCCCCATTCCAGCACTGGTCCAACCCCTTCACCCCCAGCTGCTCCTAGGACTAGCCCGTAGGCAGGCGGGTGGGGGGGTGGGGAGGGGGTGCCCTGAAACCAAACTGGAAGCCCTCTCTGCCTCCTAGCTGGGGCCCCTGGGGTGGGGGTCTGTGGTCAAGCCTTATTCTGTATTGGGGACAGAGGGTGGGAGGGGAGGGAAGTTGGGGGGCTGCTGGAGAATGTATTCAAAACAATAAAACTTTGGACCTTTGGATGTGGCGATCTGTCCTGGGTGCTGGGTTACAACCACCGAAAGGTCACACGCAGCCTTTGTTTGATTCTGAAAGGCAGGAACTGAGACTGGCCCTCCAGTGTATCTATGGCCAGAAGGGCTAACCCTATCAGCATGGGTCAGATCCAGTCCTGGGACATGATCCGACCTCAGGGCCATATAACCCCCAGGGCCTGATGATCAATGTCTCGGGGCCTGCTCAGGCCCTCTGACAGCTCCCCTGTTCTGTGGGGACCCGCTTTTCCTTGGAAGCACTTTAGATTCCACCACTCTATTGTCCTTGCTCTTCTGATCACCTGAAACGCCTCTCCCTTCTGGTTCTGGGTATTCCTCTGCTGGTGTCCCCATGGTCTGGAGTGGGACTTTAGCAACAGGCTTGCAACAGTTCTTGAAACACAGACCTTGCAAGGTACCTCAGCGCTGTCAAGTCAAGGGACCGTCCTCTGCCAGCAAGTTGCAAAGAGACAGGCTTGATCCTGGCTGGTTGTTACCGACTGACTTGCTATGTACCAAGTACCTAATACCTAGTTAGCTGCAGTGCTTTATCTCTAACATCCAGCGAGGTGGGGGGCAAGCGGCTCTGTTAAATGACTTGCCCAAGGCCCTAACCCCTGCCAGGACTCTAAGTGAGGTCTGTTTCTGAAGCCTGGGTTCTTTCAACAACCCCTTTTCGTCCTCAGGCCAGGATGGTTGGATTTAGACAAAGGATCATAGGATCGGAAAGGTGAGCTCATAAAGCTAGAAGTTCAGGTTGGAGAGCTTGATTCAGGGATGAAAGAACCCGGAGGAGTCGTCTGAGCTGTAAGGGGCCTCAGAGACTGCCCAACCCCTTCAGTGCAGGTGAGGTGCCTGAGGCCCAGAGAGAGGAAGGAGTTTCCCCAAGGCCACACAGCTAAGAAATGAGGTGGGAATTGAGGGTTCGGGCTTGTTGGACTGGCTTCGCGGAGAAACTCCACCCTGTGCAACTCTGAGGGGGAAGGAACTGGCAACTCCTATCTACTCAGGCTTCACCCTCATTTCCTGCCAGCCCGGGGTGGGTGGTCCCAGATGATGTCGATTGGCAGTGCAGAGAAAATCCAGGGCTAGGGTACTGGCAGGAAACCGAAGCTCCCTTGGCAGCCTGTGGGCAACAGCTCCCTCTCCTGGGTGATGTAAGTCACTCCCTGGGGTGGGGGCCACTGGGCTATTTCTGGAAGTTGGGATGAGACATGTCTCCTGGCAACATAGATGCAACTGAGTTGCTGGTGGCGGTGGTGTGATGGAGAGAGGGGGAGAGGAGGGAAGACCCAGACGAAGAGTCTTAGCTCGGTTTCCGTCCCTTCAGAGCACCTCTAACCAGGTTCAATATGGATTAAGAAGGGCTTGGCTTTAGAACTGCTCTCTAGGTCAGACTTATTGCCCCCAATTCTGACCTGGCAGGATGTCACAGGTGGCGTCTAGTTTTGAAAACTCCAGCGGCTCCTCCGATCTTCAATGACTTACCCAAATCTAGAAATCTATTCAGTTTCTGCAGGACCGTACCCTTGATGTCTTCCACATCCCGGTAGAAAGCCCTCTGTAGATCTCACAACGCCTCAGAGCCTCTCTTCATGCCTGTAATCCCCGGACCCAGACCCACCCCTCAGGCTCTGGTGCTCCTTCCTGGTGCTTCTTAAACATCGCTCACCCCTTCGAGTCTCTCAGGCAGCAGTAGTTTCTTGGGTGTCCCACAGACCTTTTAAAGACACCCCCAAGTCTCCCGTGACTTCTCCACTGGTCCCGAGTAAGACCCTTCACTTCACAGACTCCCCTGTGTACCTCTGGACACCTACAGGCCCCTCACAGACACTGACAATCTGCCTTAGCACAACGCTCTCACCCCTGTAAACATCCTGTTAAAATGCCCTCAGACGGTCGCCCTCAGACTCCCACCGACCCCAATCCCCTCCTGGCTGTTGCCCACGCGCCGTCCACTGCGCGTGTCTCATGAATTCTGGCCGTTAAATAACCGCCGCCATCCCGCCCCGCTCCGCTGTCCTTTTGGGCCTTGTTGGTCCAGTGTAGGATTTCCCAGGCTTGGGGGTTGCTTGGTTCAGACTTTGCTTTTCATCTCCGAGCGGCCGTCAGAGGGCAGCAACCACCATTTGGCTGAAAAACTACGATTCCCAGAGACACCCGCTCTGGACTGTTCGTAATGCAGTCGCATTCATTGAAAAGGGAGCGGAAGTATGTCCGCGCTTTGCCTTCTGGTTAATGTAGTCCGAGAAGGCCTGAGCGATACTGTCTGTCCGCTCGGAACTGCAGTCAGATCCAGTGGATGAAACTTTCTTCAGCGTTCCAGAAAGGGCAGGACAGTTAGTATGGGCACAGGATCAGATTAAAGTGAAGTCCATTTCCCATTATTCTACGAGGCAGGGCTCTAGATTTCATTCTAGTTCCAAGTATTTTCGGGACACACACCCACACACACACGCTCACTCACACGAACTCCGTTTCCAAGCGTCCTTTGGGGATAGTGACTGTCCTTCCGGGAATTTATTAATCGATCAATAGGGCGACACAGTCCGTGCACAAAACTTAACAGTCGGCTTCCATGATTTGGGCCCTCCTGGATCCTGTAAACTTAGGAAGAGGGAGAACGCAAAATGCCAAAAGAAGGTTTACATCATTCTTTTTACACCTCTTTTAATGCTCGTCTCAGTCTCTTGGTGCAACCCACGTTGGTAGAAAAAGCTAGATTGTATCTGAAGGCTATTGTTCTGAGAGACCACCAGAAACTTTGTTTCCAAAGTCGTTTGCGGGGGATTTTTCCTTCCTGATTTGTAGAAACTTGTAATTTGGAATGTTTGGGGTCCCATTTTCCCGCAGCCCCTGATAGACTCCGGCACTTTCTTGGACCTGGGGGAAGGGAAGGAGGCGTTGAACACTCCAGTCTCCTCGGGGGAATTGATGTCTTTCACCTTCGGCTCGCGCTTTCCCAAAAGTACCGGTTGGACTCCAATTCCCAGCAAGCCTCTGCAGTCTCGTCTCACAAAGGGTCAGGATCCGTACTGGACTATTCCCCAGCATGCTTCGGATTCCTGGTAGATCCCTCCCCCTCAGTCAAACGGGGAGGCTGCCCTGAACTTCATTTCCCAGAAGACGCAAAGTTTCACTGTAGCAACTACTCTGAAGCCTTAGTGTTGACTACATTTCCCGGCAGGGACTGCGGCATAGCGTAAGGGATGCAGAGGAACGCCGTACCTATTTTATTTCCTTGCCTACCTCCGTAATTGCAGTGTCCACTTTGGGGCTTAGGGAGCATCTTAGGACTCCATTTCCCGGCGTGCTTTGAAAGTAGCGTTACACCTGCAATGCGGTGAGGGCGTGGCGACGACTCCATTTCCCGGCTTGCCTCACGGTCCGATATCTGCGGATGTACAGGCGCCGACTCAATTTCCCACACTGCACCTGGCACGGATCGGCATACACGGCCAATAGACTAAATGAGCGTCTGGACTCCGTTTCCCGGCGTGCATCGGGCCTACAAAGCTCTCTGAAAGGGGCTGCGACTACATTTTTGAAGCACATCTAGGGTTCGCAGTTGGTGCTGTGGAGTGAGTGTGCAACTCTGACTCCGCTTCCCAAAGTGCTTCAGAGCCCGCAGTCGACACAGTCGGCTGACTTACTGCACAGGACTCTTTCCTGACGTGCCGCGCGACCCGTCACCCCCCGTGGTGGACTCTCAGGCCTTTGCAGACTCCATTTCCCGGAGTGCCGCGCGGTTCTCTGTGCGGCCGAGGGCGGCGACGGCGGCGCGTAGGGCAGGCGGACTGCATCTCCCGACGTGCCCCGCGGCGGGCGCTGGGCCGGAGCCGGAGCCCGAGCGGCGCGGCCTGGAAGAGGCCAGAGCCCGGGGGAGGCGGCGGCGGCGGCGGCGGCGGGGGCAGCCCGGGCAGCCCGAGCCCCGCGGCCTGGGCCTGCGCTCGGCGCCATGAGCGGCGGCGGGCCTTCAGGAGGCGGCCCTGGGGGCTCGGGCCGGGCGCGGACCAGCTCGTTCGCGGAGCCAGGCGGCGGAGGCGGTGGTGGCGGCGGCGGCCCCGGGGGCTCGGCCTCCGGCCCGGGCGGCAGCGGCGGTGGGAAGGCGTCAGTCGGAGCCATGGGTGGGGGCGTGGGGGCCTCGAGCTCCGGGGGTGGCCCCAGCGGCAGCGGCGGAGGCGGCAGCGGCGGCCCCGGTGCGGGCACTAGCTTCCCGCCGCCCGGAGTGAAGCTGGGCCGTGAGTATTAGCGGCGTCCGTGGGGGGTGGAGATCAAGGTTCCTGAAGCCCTTCAAACGTCGATCAGGTTCTTCCATATGCCCAGATAGGAGTTCTAGCTCACTGTGTTTCCCAAAGATGGGATTTGAGCTCTCCCCCTCCCAGAGAAAGGGATTTGAGGGGTTACCATCAATTGGAGTTTAGGACTGGAAATTAGGATTAGATTCGTGGTCCTCAAGGAAACAGGGGTCGCAGGTTCTTGTCCTTCCAGTACCGAGATCTTGGGGCCCTGAGCCTTAAAAACAGGAATCTGATGTTGCCATCCATTAGACAAGACTCAAGAGTCATCCTCACTTGTAAATGGGGGCTAAGGGGGTATTGTTCCTAAAAATCACTATCACCCTAAAAGGGGATCTGAATTTGCTCCTCTTTAGACGATGGAGGTTTGGAGTGAATATCACATTGAAACGGATTTGAGGTTACTGTGTCCCCAAAGGATAGGGCCAGGGCTCCTCAAACTGGTACCCAGGCAGTCTTTCCTTTTAAAACGCATGACCTGTTACCATCATCTATCCATAGCACATAGAACTGTATCCCCAGTGGTGGAAATTAATGGTTGCTGCTTCTTAGAAATAAGGACAGACTGGGAATCGGTATACCCTGCCAACCAAGTCCATAGGCACTGTTCTTCAAAAAACTTGGCGTGGGGCGCCTGGTTGGTTCAGTTTGTAGAATATGCGACTCTTATTCTTGGTGTCACGAGTTCGAGCCCCACGTTGGGCATAGAATTTACTCAAAAACAAAACAGAACAAAAAAACTTGCTGGGTGGGTCTCCATCCACAAAAATGGAACATTGTCAGGGAGGGGTCACAGTTCCCCATTGAATATGGCTCTGAGGTTCTACCCTTATCGTTGTTCTAAGATGTGGTGTCATTAGCTCTGGAAGAATAGCCACATCGGTCATCTTCCTCCAAAAGAAGGCATCACTGCCCCTCAAAACAGATTTGGTTCATCAGTGACCCCTTTTCTTTGGGAAACTGATGAAAGATTCCTCAAAGAAAAGGGGTCACTGTTCCCTAAGAATGCCAAAAAATTTTGCTGCTGTTCAGAGAATGAGATTGGAAATTAACAGCTTTCCTTCAAACGACTGAGGCTGGGATGGCCCCTTGTTAATGGAGTTCAGGTATAGCATTCTCACAACTTAATACTTGTCCATTGGGGACCACCCGAAGACAGGAAGGGGTCTGGGGCTCTGGGCCACACAGATGAGGAGGCCAGGTCAGCACCTTTTCTAACTCCAAAATATTTGGGGAAGGGCTTATTGTCCCCCAAAAGTGAGAGTCATGACCTTTTCAACCATACCTGGAGGAGTCCTTTCTGCCACTAAAAACCAGTGGTTGTTATCCGTTCTGTAGCAAGGAGGACTTAGTGGTTACTATCCCCCAAGCTGTGACAAAGGCTAGTGCTTTCCTAAAGTAGAAGTACCTCAGGGTAACTCCTCTGGTAAGTGCGAGAGATTAGGTCAGGCTTTTCCCATTGAGGAGGGGGGCCAGCAGGCAGTAAGCTGGATAGAGTCATCAACCAGGAGTGTGAGGATCCCCTCAAGTTAAGCAGGACCCAGTGATTTGCTGCTCACTAGAGGTAGACATTCTGGGTAATCCATCCTGGAACAGCAGGAAGTTTAAGTGCCAGTGTCTTCCCACCCAGGGAAGAAACAGGATTTAGGGTTCCCTGAAGGGAAGAGGAGAAAGGGCACCCGGAGGCATCCAGCAGCCACCTTTGCTCAAAGACAGAGATGAGACAAAGAGGCCCCCAGTGAGCATCCTATAGAGATTCCCCCCCACCCACAGCCCTGTGGGGGCACGAGGGGGAAGGTCAGTGGATGTGTGTCCCCTTTGTTCCCCAGGTGACAGCGGGAAGGTGACCACAGTTGTAGCGACTCTAGGCCAAGGCCCAGAGCGCTCCCAGGAGGTGGCTTACACAGACATCAAAGTGATTGGCAATGGCTCATTTGGGGTCGTGTACCAGGCACGGCTGGCTGAGACCAGGGAACTGGTGGCCATCAAGAAGGTTCTCCAGGACAAGAGGTTCAAGGTAGCTCGGGGTGAATGGGGACAAGGCGGTGTGACCAGGCGTGATGGGTGAGAGGGCCCTAGTGTGGGTGCTGGATTTGGGTTTTCACAGGGGATCTGAACACGGGGCAGAAGAGAAAGGAGTGAATTGTGTGGAAGATGGGAGTGTGGGTTCCAGGAGACCCCAGAGCTGATGTTGGGCTTTGCTCTGGGTGAAGTGCTTTGTTAGCCAAATTGCTATTTATTTAATTGACGTGAAGATTCTCTGAGGGTAGATACAGGTGTCTTATTCTCATTTTGAGACCGAGAACCAGATAAGATAATTGAGTTGAGAGCAAGACTGCACTCTGGCTTGTCTGATTCTGAAGCCGTCTGCCTTACCCGCTAAGTTACACTTCTGCCCAGAGGAGAAAGGGAGCTAGTGGAGGTGATGAGTGTGTTTGTGAAGGTCGCGCTCTGACCCAGGTGCTTGGCGAGCGCAAGATGAAATCCAGCCTGTACTCTGCTCACCAAACCATGTGCCTCGGTCTGGGGAATCTGTCCTCCGCTGGAGACAGATGTGCCCTGTAACCTAGTGGAGGCCCAGGGAACAAAAAGGAGATGGAAGTCGAGGGGTAGTTGGTGTTGCAAGGACCGGCGTTTGGGAGCTCAGGCTAGCCTGCATATAAACGAACTGAGCCTAGGCTGGGAGCGAACCAGGTCAGGGACTGGGTCTTGGCAGTGAGGACCCTTGGACAGGAGGAGCTCCAGGGTGTGGGCCAGAATTTGATTAGTGTTGAGTCCCAGAAGTGCGAGGCATTGGAGGGCGGGAGTTCCGAGGCCAGATCTCAGGGGAACAGAGACTAGGGAAGAGACTGAGGCTGGATCACCTTTGGGCAGATGGAAGTCTGGAGTCTGGGACTTACGACCCAAGCCAGGATTCAAGGGCCCACATGCCTCTAGGGAAGGCAGTAGAGAGGATTGGGGACCAGGGTGAACTGGGTGGCCAGTACTTGTCTGTTGGCACTTGGGCCTTGTGTGGCCACATCGTCAGATTTTTCAAGATGAGCAGGGAAAGTGGATTCATGTGAAGACACCTGATTTTCAAATGTCAGCAACACGTTGGGAATCTTTGAACAGTGGGTTGAAGAAAGCTCATCTGTAGGTTGGGTTTAGCCCATAGGCCTTCAGCTTGGGTGTGAGGGGAATGGATTGGGGTGAGGAATGAGGGGCTGTGCCAGAGGGCCCCTGGACCTGTGATGCAAGGAGTAGCCGCCTGGCTCTGTTGGCAGGTGTGGAGGAATAGGGTGCCAGGGAGGGGAGGCGGGGAGCGTCAGCCATTGTCTCAGGCACTTTCCTTTCGCTCCCAAGAACCGAGAGCTGCAGATAATGCGTAAGCTGGACCACTGCAATATCGTGAGGCTGAGATACTTTTTCTACTCCAGTGGGGAGAAGGTGAGGCCTTGCCCACGCGGGGGAGCCCCGCACCTTGACTCCACCCGTGTTCCTGCCTGCCTTTCTCGTGACTGCCAGTCCTTCCCCCGTTATCCCCCACAAGCCTTCCCTCCCCCTCCCCGCTCTTTCCTCACAGTGCCTCACACCTCTCCTTTGCTCTCTGCAGAAAGACGAGCTTTATCTAAATCTGGTGCTGGAATACGTGCCCGAGACAGTGTACCGGGTGGCCCGCCATTTCACCAAGGCCAAGTTGACCATCCCTATCATCTATGTCAAGGTGGGCAGGCGAGCAGGCTGCTGGGACCCAGGCCTCCAAAGCCAGGGGCTCTGGATCCTCCTGCCATCTGTGGGGTCCTTCTTCCTCCTGACTTTATGTTGGTCTCTGGAGGCCATGTGTTCCCTGCCCTTGACTCCATAACCACCATAGGCAGAGCTTGCCAAATGCAGGGCAGGCCAACCTGACCAAATCAGGGAGGCAGGCCACCTGGGGTCTGGGGAGGCTGCAGGGTACCTCCTTGGGTCCATCCTGGGCACAAGTACTGTTGGTGGAGTTAGAATCGGGATGGGGACCGCGAATATGAAGGGAGAGATGCTGATGCCAGAGTCCTGGCTTGTAAAGCCTTGGCAGAGGGGGGTGGGAAGGAGGCAGGGTTGGAGGAAGGTTGGTGTTTACAGAACCCGGGAAGTATCTGTGCAGGCTCATTCCCCAGGGCCTGGTGCTGTGCCCCGGGTGTTACTATCTCTCAGGATGTGTTTGAATGAATGGGTGAATGAATGAATGAATGAATGAATGAATGAATGAATGAATGAGCGAGCCAGCCTAGGGGTGATGTGGAGAACGGAGGCTGGAGCAGCTTTCTGCATTTGGAGGAGGTGGAAGGGTTCGGGTTGGCTGACGGTTCCTCCTCCTGCTAGCTTTAAGACCGCTGGGCCCAGGTGAGCCACAGAGCTCCATCAGTGGTTGGCGCTGGGGGACCGCGCCTCCCAGGAGGGGAGTCCTCTGGTTTGGTGAATCCCTACTGTGGCTGCCTGTGTGCTGAACCCAACGCTGAGCAGTTCCAGTGGCCTTGCTGACTGAGACCCAGGCTGTGTTCCTGAAGAGCTCTTGGTTTAGTGGAGTAGACAGCTGTCGTTACAAAGAACTATAAATCTACTAGCAACTGCCATAGTAGAAGGATCAGAGGGAATTCTGGAAACAGGAGGTCCCCGGCCCTGCCTGCTTTAGGGGTGAGAAGGATCAGGGAAGGCTTCTGGGAGATCATCAGGTGCGGAGTGAGGAAGCAGCATCTCTGGCCAGGGGCAGTGGGAAAGGGGGGGGGGCCCAGGAAGCCGGCCCGAGCAGTTACGACGTGCTGGGCACCGGCCTAGGCCCTGGGGGACATGGCAGTGATGAACACACGAAGATCCCTGCTCTCTTGGCACTTACATTCTAGCCGGTGGGAGGGAGAGTGGCAGGAAAATCCAGCTGGAGGGAAGCGAGCTTGTGGGTGGTTTTGACTGGCAGATGAAGGCAGCTGAGTCCTTTCTATAGCCAGTGGTTTGGAGCTGAGCGGCCGGCTCCCACCGGGCCTTCCTCATGCGTGCGTGTGTACGTATCAGGCTCTTGCCAAAGCGGGTGACCGGCAGTATTCTCAAGTCTCAAGGTGCAGGGCAGCGTCAGCCCTGAGGGGCCTGTTGCAAATGCCCCATCCCGAACTTACTGAATCAGAACGGGGGGCGGGGGGGGGGGGCTGAGGTCCCTGTTTCGACAAGTGGGCCTGGTGCAGAGTACAGTTTGAGGACCCAGGGGCTGTGGAAGAGTTTCTGAGTCAATTGTAGAGGTGCTTGGAAGGGCTCTTGAGGCCAAGAGGGTGGAGCGCTGGCAAGTTCTGTGGGCAGCACTGGGCCACAGTTGTGCTGTCCCCTGCCTGTCCCAGGTGTACATGTACCAGCTCTTCCGGAGCTTGGCCTACATCCACTCCCAGGGTGTGTGTCACCGTGACATCAAGCCCCAGAACCTGCTGGTGGACCCCGACACTGCTGTCCTCAAGCTCTGCGATTTTGGCAGGTGGGTCTGACCTGGGGTGTGCTGGGGGTCAAAGGAGGTGAGGGGGGACCCCGACCCTGGCCTTCTGTTTACTCCCACCCATCTCTTCCCACAGCGCAAAGCAGTTGGTCCGGGGGGAGCCCAACGTCTCCTACATCTGCTCTCGCTACTACCGGGCCCCAGAGCTGATCTTCGGAGCCACTGATTACACCTCGTCCATTGGTCAGATTTCCGGGAGGGCGGGGGTGGGGAACGGCAGTCAGGGTGGTTTTTGAGTTCTTTCTGTGTGTTGTCTGCCAGGCCCGGTGATAAAAGCTTAACATGTGTTCTTTCATCCAGTCCTCACCAACTTTGGAGGGCGATGCTGTCGTATGCTTGTTTCATAGATGAGCAGTCTGAGGCTGAGAGCGGTGAGGCCGCCTGCCTGCATTCGCACTGCTGGGGTTGGGAAGGGCTGGGCTTTGAAAGCTGACCTGACTCCAGAGTCCATGCCTGCTCTGGAGCCTCCCAGTCAGCCCTCTCTTCGCGCCCTGGGGGGGTGGGGTCGGGAGGGGCCGACGGTGACCTTGGGGGGAATAGAGGCTCTCCACTAGGAGGGTGTGACTTGCTCACAGGGCCTCTGTGCCCTTCCCCGTTGGTGGGGATGGCAGTGCTACCCTCCAGGCCCGAGGAGAGGGCATGAAAGGGTTTGGAGAGACCATTCATCAGCAGTGTGGAGGAACTGAAGGGTCCTTAGGTGTGAACTTGTGCTTTGGGGGTCAAGGTACAGACCAGGGAGGGGGACGAGACTACCAGGCTGCAGCTGCTTCTGTGGGCAGGACAGAGGCTAGGCCTGGGAATTAAAGCCCGAAGAACACAGATGCCTGTTCTAGGTATGTTGGGCTGTCTGAAGGCCGGAGGCAGAGCAGGGGCTTACTGGGGTCGCCCAGGGGAGAGAGGCACTTAAGGCTGGAAACACTTAGAGTGGAGAGTGCAGCAGTCGGTCAGGCCTGGAAGTTCCACATCAGGCTCCAGCGTTCCTGAACTGTGGGACCTCGAGCAGGGTGCTGCTTCCCAGGGCTGAGACAACGGGGGTCCTGGCACCCTTGGGATGACTGGGGTGGGGATAGAAGCGCTTGTGAGGGGATGGGTGGAGAAGCCCTGACCCTCCCCCATTCCCCTTCAGATGTGTGGTCAGCTGGCTGCGTACTGGCTGAGCTCCTCCTGGGCCAGCCCATCTTCCCCGGGGACAGTGGGGTAGACCAGCTGGTGGAGATCATCAAGGTGAGGGCACGGCAGGGCGGGCGGGGGTGGGGGGTGTTGGCTGACGGATGGGGGCTTTGGCTCAGACCTCTCCCTTTCTCCAGGTGCTGGGAACACCAACCCGGGAACAAATCCGAGAGATGAACCCCAACTACACGGAGTTCAAGTTTCCCCAGATTAAAGCTCACCCCTGGACAAAGGTGGAGAAGGGTTAGGGGCTCAGGCAGCATGGCTGAGGTCCCCTTTGGAGGCCAGCTGCTCTTGGGGACCTGGCTAGAGTCAGGGCTTGGGAGTGGGTTAGTAACTCCTCACATTTCCAATTTTATGGCATCTTCCATACTTGAGAAGGTGAGGATCGACAGTAAGTTCAAAAGCACCATTTTTATGGTGGGGAAACAGGCTCATAGCAGGGCCAGTCCCGCCATGGGACCTGGGTGAGCTGCTCACCCCAAAGGAGGTGACTGGCCCTCAGTGGCAGTGCCTCAGCTGGAAAGTGGGTTTGCGGGAGTTGGGCAGTCATGATTGCTGCAGGCCCCGTAGCGACGCGGTATGGGGTAACACAGTGCTAGGGCGTCTCACCCTGGTGACCTCTGTCCCCTCCCCCTAAGGTGTTCAAATCCCGAACGCCGCCAGAGGCCATCGCGCTCTGCTCTAGCCTGCTGGAGTACACGCCGTCCTCGAGGCTGTCCCCTCTGGAAGCCTGCGCCCACAGCTTCTTCGATGAACTGCGATGTCACGGAACCCAGCTTCCCAACAACCGCCCACTTCCCCCCCTCTTCAATTTCAGTCCTGGCGGTGAGGGCTTGGCTGGGATCTAGGGAACCAGAGGGGCAGGCAGAGACTGTGGAGGAGTGCGTGGTGTTAAAGACAGGAGTGGGACACTGAGGGGTGGGCTACAGGAAGGGCCTGGGGCTCAGGAGACGCCCCCAAGACAGGAGACCCGAACCCGCTTAACCCGTGCCCTGTGATCACCTGTGCTAGGTTCCCCCCGGCTTTTCATTTAAAGTATTCAGTGGCTACACCCTTGCTGAGAGCTGGGACCTTAACCTGGTGCCCCTTTCTCACCTCGACCCCGTCTCCCAGTGCCCTGCCTCCTGACTGGGCATGTCCATTCCTGTCTCTAGAACTCTCCATCCAACCATCTCTCAACGCCATTCTCATCCCTCCTCACTTGAGGTCCCCAGCGGGCACTGCCACCCTCACTCCATCCTCACAAGGTAAGTCAGGGGCCATCGGCGGCAGATGAAAGCCTTTCTCAGCCTGTTCCCACAGCCCCGGAGTTTCCTGCACGTGTGTGGAGCCTGTTGACATTTTGATCTTACACATCTTGATGGTCACCTTTGTAGGCTATTACCGTCTATATGTGTGTTTAAGTGCTAACCAGAAAGCCAAAGACAAATGTTTGGCGTGCACACACAAATAGTTAAATCTGTTGCCCACGTTTGAAAATTGAGGCCATCGCGTGTACAAATGCAGATTTCCCGTCTCTCCTGGGGAGGAAAGTGCGACTGGGCGGCGCGGTACTGTCAGCTGGGGCCAGGTTCCAGCTGCCCTTTTATGTGGGGCCTGGCCTTTTGGCATTTGAGCAGGAGACCCTGGGCCCAGAGTGGCAGCTGCCCGATTCTCACGTAGCATCCCCCACCGAGCCCCTGCTCCGGGAGGGACGAAGGTCTGCAGGGCAGGGGTTAACTGTCTGCTTCTTCCTCCCCCTCAGCTTTAAGTGAGGCTCAGACCGGCTCGGAATGGCAGTCGACCGACGCCACAGCTCCCCTCACTAACTCTTCCTGAGGGCCCCACCGACTACCCTTCCATCTGGGAGCCTCCAGTGGGGCTGGGAAGGGGGACCATAGCCCATCAAGCTCCTGACCTGGCTGGGCCCCTAGACTAGAGGGCAGAGGTAAATGAGTCCCTGTCCCTATCTCCAGTCCCTCCTCACCAGCCTCACCCTATGGTGGGCTTTTTAAGAGGATTTTAACTGGTTGTGGGGAGGGAAGAGAAGGAAGGACAGGGGGTTGGAGGCATGAGGACCTCCTGCCCCCTCGGCCCCCTCCCCTCCTCCCAGGCCTACACTCCTCCAACCCCCTTCCCCTCCTGTGTCCCTTGTAAATAGAACCAGACCAGCCCGTCTATTCCTCCTCCCTTCCCTGCTCCCCCTTCCCCCTCGGGTGTAAATAGATTGTTATAATTTTTTTCTTAAAGAAAACGTCGATTCACACCGTCCAACCTGGCCCGCCCCCCCTTCTACAGCTGTGTCGCCCCTCCTGTCCTCTGCCCCTAAGGTCTCCCCCCTCCTTTCCCTACCCTGGAGGGCTGGGGGCGGGGTGGGCGGGGGAGCTCCTGATGTCTTAGTTTCCACAGTAAGGTTTGCCTGTGTACAGACCTCCGTTCAATAAATTATTGGCATGAAAACCTGCTTCCTGTCTGGCTGCCTTGTTTCCACAGAGGTGAGGGTGGTGCCTGAGGGCTGTCCTGGGGGACGGGGCCCAGTGGACACACCATGTTGGGCTGTTGGAGGTCTGAGTCCCAAACCTGCCTCACAGGCCCAGCTTTCCTGTGCCTCAGCTCCCCTCTGCACATGTGACAAACGGAGTCTGGCTTATCCACTGCAGAGACCTGGGGGGGCGGGGGCCTGCCTCACAGACCCAGCACTGTCATCCCTAGGTGACAGTTGAGAAAACTGGGGGTCAGAGGTCAAGGCTACAGAGTGGAAGTGGCAGTCAAGAGACTGAACAAATGGCTCTGCATCTCACAGCCCAAGCTACATGCTGTTTCATAGGGACACTGGATGGGGAGGGGTCACTGAGTCCAAAACAGCCTGGATGTAGACCCTTAGTGGGCACAGACAGGGGCAGAGTAGGTGTCCTCAAGCCCTAACAGATGTCCAAGCTTTTGTGTTTTAAACAGGGCACATACCTGGCCCACACCTAGGGATGCTGGGAAACGACAAGCGTGGGAAGGTTGGCGCAGAGAACTTGGTTTCTCCCCTTCCTTTGAAAACATGCTGGGGCCAGATGGTGGGGCCACGGGCAGAGGGCAGGGGCAGCTCCAAGTGCAGCCAGCAGGGTGTGAGGGCAGGGGGCCTCGCAAGTGGAAGGAGGAGCAACTGATAACGTCCGTCACTGGACTTTGCTTGTGAAGAAAAAAACGAAGGTTTTTTTTTTTCTTGGTTACTGTTTTTTTAAGTAATCTCTAAGCCAAACGGGGGGGCTTGAACTTACGACCCTGAGATCAAGAGCTGCGTGCTCTACCAACTGAGCCAGACGGGTGCCCCAAAAGGGAAGGGGTTTTGAACATGTCCCAAAGAGTTCAGGGGCTGTTCCTGTGGTGTCTGGACTCTTCAGTCTGCTTGGGCCAGGCCCATGGGCACCTGTATACTGTCCAGAACAATCTCTGGCCTTTCCTCCTCAACACCCTCTGGATATCACCTTGTTTGTAGAATAAGTATATCCAGCAAGGAGACCACAGAAGGGAGAAGGGCTGGTCTGGGCAAGGGGCAGTCCCAGGGCACCCCTATCTCCTGCTGCTCACATCTGCTCAGCAGTGAGGTCACTGAGGGTGTCCCCCTTCCTCCCACTCCTGTGGCCTCAGCCCTAGTCTGGCCCCATCCTTTCCCTCGTAGACCATCTGCAGCCTCCTCCTTGCCCCACCCTGATGCCAGGAGCCCTAACCCACGCTTATGACCCTCCCCTCCCCACTACCCCAACTTCTTAGTCTGACTTTCATGGCTTGACCAGGCCCTGGCCTCCCCAGCCTGAGCACTTTGGGCTGCAGAGGCCTGGAGGGAGCTTGGTCCAGGGACCGGCCATAAATCATCTACTTCTGTTTAGGGAGTGAAGGACTGCCACCCTAGGTCACCTTCAAAAAGGCTCTGGGGATCTCTTCTTATTCCTAAGGCTTTGATCTTTCGAGGCCCCCCGTCAAACCCCAACTGGTGAGTGACACCGCCTCACTTTTCTTCCAGATGTAGCAAATCCTCTGAGCACCCCGACCCCTGCACTGATTTCAGGTCACACTTGCTCAAGGGTACTGGTTACAGATGTGGGCAGAAGCCACCACCTGGATTCAAATCTCAGCGACACTACTGCCTAGTGTGAGAACTTGGGTGAGTCCCTGTCCCTGTTTTCTCATCTGGACAGCAGGGCTAATACTGAGGTCACCTCACAGGCCCGCTGGGTCACAATCCACGTGCAGTGCGAGCTGTGGTGCCTGCCACAGCTAGGCGGTCATGTGTGCTGTCATTGTAGCTGTGAATAACTGGACAGTCTCCAAGGATACCAATAACTCACCCTTTGCAGTGCCGTGTCCCTGTTAACTTTCTCTTCCTCTTTCACTGGCGGATTCCTAAGTTTTCCACAAAAACTACTTCCTCCAAGGGGTTTGTTACCTGCTCTGGGATCCCACTGTCCCTGCGCATCCCCACCACAGTCCTGAGGATCCTGGGACTGAGATCTGCCTGCTCCGCAGGGGCAGGCCAGGGGCCCGACTCCTCTCCAGTCCCCGGCATCGCCCGGCATGTGGGAGGGAGGCCAGCGGACTCCCAGGCTGAATGAATCAATGAGACACACTCAGAGAGCAAGGCCATCTGTACTTGTGTGTACCCCACTGAGCGCCTGCTGGCGTAAGAGCCTGGGTCTGGGTCCGGGTCATTCCTGGGGTCCCAGCATCACCCAGCCTGCAGCTGGGTACCTGGCTGCCTAGAGGTTTCCTTCCACATTGTCATAAGTGAGCTTAGGAAAGCCCAGAGAAGTCAAGTACCTCTCTCACCACCAGGCAGAGCCAAGTCCCTGTGTGCCCAGGGTCCAGGGAAGGGGACAGTCTTAGGGATAAGCGAGAACCCGAAAAGGTATGCAACAGGGCCCAGCACAGATCTGGCACATGTTCGGGGCTCAGGAAAGGTTACCTGACGTTGCTGGGCACCAGAGTGACAGGTGTAGAGCAAAGAGCCTCGGCAAATGCTCCTTTGTAATGCACTGGGGTGACCTGGGACAGATCACGTCACGTCTCAGGGCTTCAGTTTCCCCTGAGGCAAAGAAAAGCGACAAGGCGCACCCGGCAGAGCCGTTGTGAGGAGTCAGTGGGTTAAGAGGCCGGGGTGGATCCTGGTACCCAACTGGGTGCCAGAGCGGCTTGCCAGGGGGTTCGGGGGGTTGGTCCCCTCTCTCCCGGAGGTGCCCACGATCGATGTTGCAACCTCTCTTATTGCTGCTCTTCGGCTGCGTCACACGAAGGCTGTGTCCAACTGCAGTAGCCCGCTCGCCTCCCCGGCCCCCAGGGCGGCCTGGCACAGCTGCAGCGTGTCCTCAAGTGCCAGCGGCTGGGATGTCTCGATGATGGCAATGGTCTCCCCCAGCTCCGTGCACATGATAGTCTGCTGCGGCTCAGGTGGCGGGGGCGGGGGAGGAGGTGGCGATCGGGGCGGCTGCAGGGTCAGGGCCCGGGCTCGGGCGTGGACCCGCTGGTGCAGGCGCAGGCCTGCCAGGGCGTGGAACCAGCGACCGCAGGTCCCACAGTAGTAGGGACTCTTGTTGTACAGACCGGTGATGGGAAGGCGGGGCGCGCGGGCGAAGGCCACGGGCCGCAGGTGCAGCCTCCGGTGCTGCTGCAGGTTGGAGCTCTGCGTGAAGCGCTTGCCACAGTCCAGGCACTGGTAGGGACGCGCGCCCGTGTGTGTCAGCTGGTGGCGGCTGAGGTTGGCCAGAGAGGCAAAGGTCTTGCCACATGAGTGACACTGGAAGGGCCGCTCGCCCGTGTGCGTCCGCAGGTGGTTGCGCACGTGGACCAGCTTCTTGAAGCCCTTGCCGCACACCCCGCAGCGGTGACGCCGCTCGGGAGGCCCGTGGACCGCACGCCGGTGCCGGGAGAGCCGGGAAGCCGAGGCGAAGGACTTGGGGCACTGGGGGCAGGGCAGCTGGGCAGGCGGGGCGGGAGGCGGCGGCGGTGGGGGCGGCGAGGGCTCGGAGGCGGGAGCCGGGGAGCTGGCCGCCAACGCGGGGGGTGCCCCGCTCTTGCCCGCGTGGGTGCGCCGGTGGTATAGAAACTTGGTCATGTTGCTGAAGGTCTTGCCGCAGCGGCAGCGATGCAAGGGGTTGGCGGTGTGTGCCCGCCGGTGAGCCACCAACGTGAGCTCTGTGCCGAAGCCACGGCCGCAGTCCACACAGAGGTAGCGGGCTTCGCCGCGGTGCAGTCGCAGGTGCTGCTCCAGTGACGCCGCTTTCTTGAAGACCTTGGAGCAGGTGGTGCACTCGTGCGTGCCACCGACGTGCGCCCGCCCGTGAGCCAGCAGCCGGTTCGCGGAGCTGAAGCTGCGCTGGCACTGGTCGCAGTGGAACGGGTGGGCTGCCGATGCCGGGCCACGGGATGCCCGCCGGTGTCGCCGGCGTGCCTCGGATGACGTCCAGCGGGGGGGACAGTCCCCACAGCCCTGGGCCCGGCCAGCTGTGGGTCTGTCGCCTCCTGGGGCATCATCACCCACCTCTGCCACCACCTCCTCTTCCTCCTCTGTCTCTTCATCGTCTTCCTCATCCTCCTCCTCTTCCTCCTCCTCCTCGAGCCCATTGCGCTCTTCTTTCTCAAGGGAGTCAAAGTGGGTGCCCTGATGCTCCAAGAACTCCTCGGGAGTGGCACAGAGGGTGGAGCACTCGGGACACTCGTAGGGCTCCATCTTCACTTCGGGTGGGGCAAGGAGGGGAGGTGCTGGGGTCGGGGGAGGCAGAGGGGGCGGCGCGGGTGGTTCGGCTGCCACAGTGGAAAGGTGCCGAGCCTTGCGATGAGCCACCCACAGCTCAGGAGAGGGGAAGAGCTCCTGGCAGTCCCCACACTGGTACTGGATCTGGCTCGCAGACTCCCGGAGGTGGGCGTCCTGGTGGGCCAGGAGCTCGCCAGGGGACAGGATGAGCTGGCTGCACTCCCCGCACTGGAAAGGCCCATCCTCGGTGCCTGCCATGAGTTCTGGCTCCAGGCCAGCATCCTGGGTGGCCAGCGCCTCCTCCTCTGTGACAGCAGACACGTGCTGCTCCTGGTGAGAGAGGACTTCCTCCAACGTGTTGTAGAGGCTGCCGCACTCAGAGCACATGAACTGGTGGTGCTGGAAGAAAAGGGACGAGGCAAGGGCCTCCCCAGGTGTCATCTCAGTCACCTCTGTCGACATCTCCATCATCTCTCCTAACGGCAGTGTTGATGTCTCCATCGCCCCTGGTAACATCTGTGCTGGCATCTCAGCCACTTCAGCCACCTCAGCCGCCACCTCTGCCATGGCGGGGAGGGAGGGCAGTGCCTGGAGAGAAAAGGGAAAGCTGGTGAAACATCGAGAACCCGAGAGAAGGGAGAATGTCTCAGGAGCTTCCTCGCCCATCCTGCCGCTCACCAGCCTCTGTCAGTCAGCGAGCCTGCAGCCAGCGCTGATGCCTCAGTCTTCAACAAACCTGTGGTTCTGAAGCTGACCCATGCCCCATGGTGCCAGGCATCTGTGAGAGAGACAGCCTCCTTCAGTCTGGCCTCGGATGCCACCCTCCCTCCTTAGCCAGAGGACTGGCTGCACCTTTTCTAAGAACACGTCCCTTAATGCCTCTTGATGTCTGCCTGTACAGTTTCCTCACTGTGCAGCCCCATTCCCCCTACTAATGTACACACACACGCGCGCGCGCGTGCACGTGTAGCAGTGTTCAAGAGTGCAGGCTTCTGGACCGGACCCTTGGCTTGAATTTGCACTCTGCCAAGAAAGTTCTCTCCTTTTCTTATCTAGCAAACTCCTGCCCAGCATGTCCTTTGTGAAACCTTTTCTGACAACATCTCTATATCCTCAGGGTGATGTCTACTCCTTCTTCCTTTGGGTTCCTATGGTAACCTGTGCCACCTCTATCATAGCAAATATCCTGAGTCCAGGACGCGGTCTGTGCCCCTCTCCAGACTGAGCATGAAGGCAGGGTAGGTCTGATTCACTGGAGGGGCTGATGTCACCAACAAAACCATGGACCTAGGCCAGGGATTTTTAACTTCTGAACCTCCCTCTATGTGCCTCTATCTCTCCTTCTACCTGTGTGGGGGCTCAACCTAGGCCTCTTCACACAACAGGGGCTCAGAGGCACTTTAGCAAACGACTGTTCTCCCACCCCCTGCTAATTTGCTGAATCCAATCTCCATGGTTTCAATCTTTAACTCATCTGCTAGTACCAGAGGGCAGGTGGAGCTCAGCTTGCAGCCAGGCATGCAAAGTTGCTCATATTAAACTCCAGGACAGATGTTAGTCTCTTCATCACTGATGCAGTCCCAGCACCAAAAACAATGATTAGCCCACAACAGGTACTCAGAAGATATTCTCTGAATGAATAATACTCCCTTCAGGAAGTGAGGCCGTGAGGGCTTAACTCACCCTGTGCCCATTCCACTTCTCCCAACAGACCAACTTTCCTATTAGACGTGAATTTCCACAATAACGCAGCCTAGCATGTGACTGTTTTCAGCTGATGTCCAATAAATGTTCCTTGAATAAATGATTCACTTTAAAAGCCCAGGAGTTACTTTTTTTTTTAAACTACATACCCCAACTCCCTCACTGATATTTGAGTAGCCGGGGCCCTGCACACAACGGCCATCCAATAAAGTGTCTTCCTGGAAGTAGTCAACCCGGAGCCCAAGAGGTCAGTTCTTCCTTGTTTACAGCCCCGTACTCCAAACAGAGAACTCCCACGGGGCGAGGCCCAAAGCCTGGGGTAAGGCTCACACAAAGTAGGCACCCAGTAAATATTCCTCTAGAAGGCTGGCCCGAGTAATCTAAAATTCGGACTTTTCTTCCACATTTCTCCCTTCCCAATTTTGGGACTGTGTACTATTGGTAGGGAGGGATAGGGGCTTTCTATACAGTAGATCGGTAAGTCCTTCCAGTAAAGAACCCACCAGGGGCCTGGAAGTTCAACTTTTCCGCAACACATCCCATTTCACCGACCAGACTTCTCAACTCCGCAGCCTGAGAGCACCCTGTAAGGGGTGGGGGCGGCGGGCTCAAGGGTAGGTTCCCGCACGCCGCCGGAGCTGAATCAGTGCTCTAGGGCACATAGGAAGGAGCGCTCTCCTTCCACTCCGCGCCGCTCCCGCCCTAGCCCAGGCCCCAAGGATCTTCGTCCCTCCGTGTCCCCTTCGTTCTCCCTCCGCCCCCTCCGTACGCCCAGCTCTCTCTTTCCCCGCCCGCCCCGCGGCGCCCTCACCCGTCTCTCTCGCCTCCTGCAGCCCCCGCCGCTCTTGACACAGACCCTCTCTGCTCCAGGCGTGCGGGACCCCTCACTATCCACACCTACCATTGGGCGGTGCCCTTACCCGTGACAGCCAATCAGAGTCGGCAGCAGAGGGCACGCGCCCCGGCGCCTGCGTGTTGACGCTCAGGCGGGGCTCGGCGAGTTTCTCCACGCACACAACTGTGGCCTATGGGCGGAGTCAGGCCTCAGACGAGCGCCTGCGCAGTTCTCCTGGGCTGCTCTGTCAAGAGTCAGGAAGTTAAGTGGTGAGAAGTGGGCATCGTTGGAAAGCAAGGGCCCATGGAGCGGACTGGGTGGCGGGAGACCTCGGCAGAGGTGTTATTTCATGGCTGAAGAGGCTGAGCATCTCCGAGAGCACAGCTTTGGAGCCAGACACACTTGGGGTACTTCCCCTCTCTGGGCCTCACTTTTAGTCCTGGGTAAAACGGGCTTGACTCTCCTCAAAGACTGTTGAGGGGATTGGATGAAATCAAACACGTAAAAGCGCTCAGCACAGGGCCTGATAAACCGTGGGTGCTCTCTATAACCCGTGTAACATGGGCATAGTCCTTCCCATTTTGTAAAACTGCTTTCCCTACCCTCCTACTCTTCGAGTTGATTTAAGGATATTCACTGGGCTTCAGTAGGTGAGAATTGCCCTCGGAGGGAGAGACTCTTTCAGGGTCACTGCTGCAGCCCAAGTAAAGCCAGTGCTGAGCCAGTGCCAATCAGGATCCAAATCTCCTGCCTTCCAAGGGGAGATAATTCCGGGGGGGAGATGGGGGAACCACTCTGGGTGGGGGATTTGGTTCAAGGCACATACGGACCTTCGCCTTATGTCACGAAGGTGTGTGTGGGGGCGGGGGGTGGTGGCCACCGCGCCCAAGGCCCCGCCTCGGGGGAGGTGCTCAAACACACAGCGGGGACTCCAGTTCTCTTGATAGAGTGCAACTTGTAGGTGCAGGTTAGAAGAGGGGGTGTTGGGAGGTCCTGTGACCTTGGAGGGCAGAGATTGGAAAGGGCTCGGGGGGGGGGCGTTTGAGACGGGGACAGGGTGTCTGTAATGAGGGGACCGTGATGGATGCCGTCATTAGGTGCACGATCAGGATGGAGGGGTCTATTGTAATCGGGAAGGAGCTATTGGTTCCTAAGATGAGATTCGGGAGCTTTCTGGTCTTGATCAGGGATATGGGAGTTTCTGTTGGATGAGGGGAGATTTCAGGCGGGGTCATGAGACGGCATAGTTGTTATGTAGGTTCCTGGTTGGCATTAGGAATAGGGACAGTCTAAAGGGGGAGCGTCCGAGTCCTGATTATAAAGGGGCCTAGGCGCTGTCTGAAGCCAGGACTGTCGGGATTGTGGTCCTTTGCCATGGGCAGCTGGGAGCAGTGGGCGTCTAGGTCGTGATTAGGATGGAACTGTAGTCCATGAGATGGATTTGACATGGCGTCAACAAGGACCCGGAGGGTTAAGTCACGGGCTCGCAGAAGAACCCTGTAACCGGGTACCAGATCCAGCTCAGACGCGGAATTGCTCTCGCTTTGCGCAGGCGCAGCACTGGCGGGCTAGACGCTACGGTTGGAGGCGGGCCTGGAGGGGTGGGACTTAGAAGCTTCACTCTGCGCTTGCGCCGAAGGGGCGTGGCGGTCGCACCTGCGCGAGTTGGGGGAAGGAGGAGGGGCGAGGTGACGCAGGCGTAATAATAGAGAAGGTGCCAGAAAGATCCAAAACAAGTGGCTGCGGCCGTAGCCCGGGAGTCGTGAGACGCCAGAACCTGGTGAGGATCCAGAGAGGCTTGAGAGCGACTGGTGGCGGGTAGATGGAAACATTTGGGTGTTGGGGAGAGAGCGGTACCGCCCTTGCAGGGCGAGAGGGTCGGGTAGGGGGAGCACCACCTGTGTGGGGCGAAGGGCTGCTTTGGTCGGCTCCACTTGTCGGGGGCAGAGGGTCGCTTTCGGAAGGTATCATTTGGGTGGAGTCGCGGCGCCGATCGGACAGTACCACTGGCCGGAGCCAAGGGGCACGTCCGGACAGTGCTACTCAGAGTCAAAGGGCAGTTGGCAGGGTGCCCTGGGATGGGCCCCCGCGCTTGTTCGGACCTAATCACTTGATCGGGTCCGGAGGCTGGTTCGGGACATACCACCTGAGGAGGGGCGTTCGGGCTGGGTCGGCCCGACTGGTGGGAGGACGAGCGGGGTCTAGCGTCTAGACCTGTTACTAGGGGACTTCGGGCGATACCATTCCTTTCTGGGGGAAGGGGGAGGCAGAGAGGGCTGGGTTGTGAAGGTAGCCCTGCCCGGCGGATCGAGGTTGGGGAGACGCACTGGCGGGGGTGGGGTCCGGGTGCCCGCGTCGCTGACCATTGTCCCCTCCCCTCTGTGTGGGTTCTAGGCCCAGGTTCTGAGCTTGTGCCGCCCCCCTCCCCCGGGTATGGCGCTGTCCGGGTTGACCCCGGCCCCGAGCTGGGAGGAGGATGAATGTCTGGACTACTACGGGATGCTGTCGCTTCACCGCATGTTCGAGGTGGTGGGCGGACAGCTGACCGAGTGCGAGCTGGAGCTGCTGGCCTTCCTGCTCGACGAGGCTCCCGGCGCGGCCGGCGGTCTGGCCCGCGCCCGAAGCGGCCTGGAGCTGCTGCTGGAGCTGGAGCGCCGCGGGCAGTGTGACGAGAGCAACCTTCGGCTGCTGGGGCAACTCCTGCGCGTGCTGGCGCGCCACGACCTGCTGCCGCACCTGGCGCGCAAGCGGCGCCGTCCAGGTAAGGTGGAATGGCAGGGGGACAGACTTCCGGTGGGGACAGGGCCTTCCTCTCGCTGGGCCTCCATGGTTGCCCTGATAGGGACAGCACCATATCAGCCTGTGTCCCGGCGCGCTCCGCCCCACCTCCCAGAATATCAATGAGGAACACAAGAGGGAGGAGGCAAGGTTCTGGGAGAGGTGAGCTTGTGGAATTTGGCCACATCAGTGATGTTTGTGGCCGGTGTTTATGGAGGGCTTATTTCATGCCAGGCACAGCAGTAAGCCTTTCGTGTGACTTTACCCTTATATTCTCCCGATAATCCCATGAGGAAACCCTGTTGGTGTCTCCACCATGCAGGGAAGACAGGGTTAAGAGGAGTTAAGCAGCTTGCCTACATATCAGGACTGAATCCTATGTGTTGAGACCAGGGGGTACAAGATGTTGGGACTGACAGAGCGTTCCATGAAGCTTACATTTAGTGGGTGTCGGAGAGCAGCCATTAAGGCAGATAACTTTTTTTTATTTTTTTTTAAACTTTTTTTTAATGTTTTACTTATTTTTGAGAGAGAGAGACAGCATGAGCAGGGGAGGGTCAGAGAGAGAGGGAGACACAGAATCCGGAACAGGCTCCAGGCTCTGAGCTGTCAGCACAGAGCCCAACACGGGGCTCGAACCCACGAACCACGAGATCATGACCTGAGCCGAAGTTGGACGCTCAACTGACTGAGCCACCCAGGCACCCTGATATTTTATTTTTAGATGTGGTTATAAAAAGATTAAAGCAAAGTTAACAGAATATAGAAGATAGGCAGTGGTTTCTAGTGAAGGCGGCCTTCCTCAGATTGGGTAACCGGCGAAGAGTTTCCGGAGAAAGTGATGTTTGGATGGAGGCTGTACTGCTGCTGTGTGCAGATCTCATGGGAGAAAATGCCAGGCAGAGGGAAAGACAAACTTTCACCCCTTGGGTCGGGAATGAATTTGGTATCAGAGACCAGCGTGGCAGGAGCGGGGCGGGGGGGGGGGCAACAAAGCAAGAGCAGAGAGGGAGGTAAGAAGCCACTTACTCAGGGAGTTGCTGATGACATGGGGAAATCGTGGGAGTCAGGATTCAGAGGTGGCTGGCTTGGCTCTGAGATGATGCCCTCAATCCTCTGAGGTTGAGCACTCCTGGAGGAGCAGTCCTAGGAAGGTGGGTAACTCAAGGGTTTAAGGACAGGAGTCCCTTGTGTCTTGTCGAGCTGTTGAGCTCTCGGCTGGGTTATTAGAGGTGCAGTGGATAGTTGGGGAGCGGGGTTGTGACCTTCCCCTGCCCAGGATGACCAGGAGAAAGGCACCAGTGGAGAAGAACTGACGGTGTTTTTGGAAAAGTGCATCTGGAGGTTAGGCTATGTAAGAGAAGATCTGGGGAGCCTGCTTACTCCTTGGGGCCCCAGGGAGAGCTGAGGGCAATATCGCAGGGGTCCTGACCGTGTGTGGCCCCGGGGGGTCATGAGTCCCCTCTGTCTCTGTAGGTATCTAGCATCCACTGGACAGGAAGAGTCTAAGAGGGTGTGGATGTCTGGGCTCCGGCCTCTGGGGCACCTGGGCTCCCAGTGGGGCAGGAGTCTGTCTCCACGCGGGAATTGGAGGCTGGGCCTAGGAGGGCCCCGGACACTGTGAATACTTCTTTCTGTTTTTCTCTCCGTGAAGTGTCTCCGGAACGTTACAACTACGGCACCTCCAGCTCTTCCTCAAAAAGGACAGAAGGCGGCCGTCGTCGCCGTCGCCAGTCAAGCAGTACCTCAAACGCCCAGCAGGGTCAGTGGGAGACAGGTGAGCCTATGCTGCTGGCTGGGCACGATGGCAGCGTCCCTTTCTTCCTTCTGAACCTTGTATGAACCTGCTCCTTCCTGGCCCATTAAGGAAGGGGCCCAAGGGGTCATTGTATCTCTGCATTCCTGTGTGTGTGTGTGCGCGTTCGTTCGTTCTACAAAAGCATCTGTCCGGAAGTAACGTATGGAATTGTTTGTTGTGGTTTTATAGTTCATCCAAATGACATCACGTGGTGGGTATTCCTCATGTGGCTGTCTTTGCTGGATCCCTTTCTGAGATTTATTCATGTCGAGGACCTTTAATTGGTTGTTTTTAATTGCCGTGCCAATTCATTTATGCAGTCTCCTCTCCCCTAGTTCCTGAATTATTCAAACATAATTTCAAATTTATTTTTTAACATTTATTTATTTTTGAGAGAGAGAGAGACACAGAGTGTGAGCGGGGGAGGGGCAGAGAGAGAGGGAGACACAGAATCCGAAGCAGGCTCCAGGCTCTGAGCTGTCAGCACAGAGTCAGACATGGGGCTCGAACCCATGAACCGTGAGATCATGACCTGAGCCGAAGTCGGACGCTGAACTGACTGAGCCACCCAGGCGCCCTTGCATCTTGCCACTTTTGCTTTACATGTGTGTACACGTAATGATGGGTTTTTAGTTGACTGTTCTGAGTGAAAGTTACAGCCACCCGGACACTTTTTCTCTGCGTAGCAGGCATTTCTTGAGAATAAGGACGTTGTCCTGGACCATCTCCAGACCATATCACACCTGATATGTTGTGATGTCGTGAATTCTCTGATATCCTGATGGTTCATTTTCAAATCTCCCCAAGAGTGATTCCATTCTCAGGACCCACTCATAGTTGAGCTTCTCTGCTTTGAATGAAGTCTCCTTAACCTCGTAGTCTAGAACCCAAACTCCCCAACCCCGTAGTTTCTTTTCTTCCCGTGACGTCCGTCGCCTTATTGACCCAGTCAGGCTCGTTGTTTTGTACACTGCCCCCAATTGTTTCGGAAGTGTCTGATAGCTTCCTGCTGGTGTCATTTAACTGGTTTCTTTGTCCCCTGTATCTCCTGTGAAGTGGGAAAGCCCCCACATACTCACACCAGGAGACAAGCGTGGCAACAGCCACTGGGCGTTGGTTATAGTTTATAACTTGAAAACCATGGAAATGTGTGTGGCAAGAAGAGCATAGAGTAATTTATTTCTAGGGCCGATAGTGAGGTAAAAAGTAAGGTGCAAAAAAAAAAAAAAGTGGGTCAGGAGGCTTGGTTAGATTCAGGTTACATGTTTTTGGCAGGAATGCTCCTCGGTCGATGCCGTGAGCTTTGCGCTGGAGCAGATCAGGAGTCATAAGGTCTGGTTTTCTTGCTGTGAGCGGGCAAGTTTGATCACTTGGTTAAGGTGGTGTCTGCCATATTTGTCCTTTGTCAAGGCACATTTTCCTCTTTGATGGTTAGTAAATAACCTGTGGGGTGATGCTTGGGCATCGCCAGTGCGTTTAACCTGCACTGGTGATCTCTGCCCGGACCAGTCATTACATCGGTGTTCACAAAATGGTAATTTCCTTATTCTTTTTTCGATGTCTATCAGCTGGCAGGCAGTCTTTGACCAGTTTTTCTGGGGCGCCTGGGTGGCTCAGTTGGTTGGGCGTCCGACTCGATCTCAGCTTAGATCTTGGTTTCAGGGTTGTGAGTTCAGGCCCCTTGTTGGGTGGGCTCTGCACTGGGCTTAAAGCCTACATTAAAGAAAAAAGTTTGTCTTTTTCTCTCTCTTGTCTTGGGGGGGGTGGGGGAGTGTCACTCTGGGCTCATGTATTGTTTATTTACTGTGTTAGAATATATTAGTCATTCTTCCTGGTGTTCACATTGACTAGCTCCTACTGTCTTTGTGATTTGCCTCCATCATCCTTTGGGCTTCCTGCTCTGTGTCACTGCAGGTCGTCCTGGACTCGGCTTGTACTTTTCCTTCCCCAGGCCTGGAGTCTGCTGTTTCTAGAAGCCTGGTTTCTTTCAGAGGCTCTGGCATGTAGAGACCAAGACCTGGGTGCTGAGTGTGCGTGTTTTTCTGGATTCTTTTAGTGAACAGAGACTGCTTTAAAAAAATTCCTATTTCGGGGCGCCTGGGTGGCTTAGTTGGTTAAGCGTCCGACTTTCGCTTAGGTCATGATCTCGCAGTTTGTGGGTTCGAGCCCCGCGTCGGGCTCTGTGCTGACTGCCAGCTCAGAGCCTGGAGCCTGCTTTGGATTCTGTGTCTCCCTCTCTCTCTGCCCTCTCTTGCTCACTCTTGCTCTGTCTCTCTCTCTCTCTCTCAAACCAAACCAAACCGTAAATTAAAATTTTTTTAAAAAATGTTTTTATTTATTTCTAGGAGAGAGAGAGACAGCGTGAGCAGGGGAGGGTCAGAGAGAGAGGGAGACACAGACTCTGAAATAGGCTCCAGGCTCTGAGCTGGCAGTCAGCACAGAGCCCGATGTGGGGCTTGAACCCACAAACCGCGAGATCATGACCTAAGTGAAAGTCGGACGCTTAACCGATTAAGCCACCCAGTCGCCCCTAAACCATAAATTAAAAAAAAAATCCTATTAGTGTTTCAGTTCAAAATTAGCATTATGAGGACTTTTCACGTTAAAAATTTTGATTCTTATTTTTCAAATTATTTATTTTTTTAAATTCTTAAAATGTTTAAATTTATTTCTGAGAGAGAGAGACAGCGTGAGCAGGGGAGGGTCAGAGAGAGGAGACACAGAATCAGAAGCAGGCTCCAGGCTCTGAGCTAGCTGTCCACACAAAGCCCGACGCAGGGCTCAAACCCACAAACTGTGAGATCATGACCTGAGCCGAAGTTGGATGCTCAACCGACTGAGCCACCAAGGCACCCCGCCCCCCAAAAAACCCCCTTTTTTTTTAAGTTTATTTATTTTGAGAGAGAGCAAGTACAGGAGGGGCAGAGAGAGAGAATCCCAAGTAGGCTCCACGCTGTCAGTGCAGAGCCCAACATGCGGCTCGATTTCAAGAACTGTGAGATCATGACCTGAACCGAGATCAAGAATCAGATGGATGGTGAATGGACTGAGCCACCCATGTGCCCCTAAAAATTCTGGTTCTTAATGACATTGGGAAAATGGATTTATTTGCTTCATTGTACAACCATCATAAAATAGCTTTGAAAGTACAACGTCAGTACCGTTGCTGACTGCGTCTGCTGAACGAAGCATACCATTTATTTGTGGCTCTTCCTGTCCTAGGAGTATATCCCACTGAGAGTTTACAGTCAGAATGTTCTTCCAAGTTACTTGAAATAATTCTTTCGTTCCTGTTACTAATTACGTATATATACATAGCTAGGTTCATTTGTTTCTGTTTAATTTTATGGTTGGTGTTATTTTGGTTTCTTTTTAAGTTTTTGAATATGTAAAACAGTTATATGACTCAAAAGTCAAAACTAACGTATGTGGGAAAGACGTTCTTAGAAGTATCATTTACAGTGTTGTTGCCCCACCCCGTAGTGAATAGGTAACCAGTTTCATTACTTCCGATTTATCTTTAGTGTTTCATCTTGTAAAAATAGCAACTATGTATATGTTGTTATTTTCTCTCTTTTTTTAGGTGAACTGCACACAGTTATAAACACTTGGATTACACCTTGCTTATTTCCCTACAGAGGCTACTCCGGGAAGTTAGTCTGTACTTCTTATTAGATATTTACATTGTTTTTACATTTAGATAGTTATAAACAATGCCCCAGTGGCCTGTTTCCTGGTGTGAGCCTGCAGGGGTTTCATTAAGGTCACATGTAGGACTGCTGGGGGTGGGGGGTGCTCTTTTAAATGATGCTAGGTTACACTTATTGCTTATCTTTTTTTTGTCTTCATATTTTATTTAATTTTTTTAATGTTTTACTTATTTCTGAGAGAGAGAGAGAGAGAGAGAGAGAGAGGGAGACACACACGGTGAGTAGGGGAGGATCAGAGAGAGAGGGAGACACAGATCTGAAACAGGCTCCAGACTCTGAGCTGGCTGTCAGCACAGAGCTCAATGTGAGGCTCGAACCCACGAACCGTGAGATCATGGACCTGAGCCGAAGTCGGACGCTTAACTGACTGAGCCACCCAGGTGCCCCTATTTTATTTATTTTGAGAGCGAGAGAACACAAGCGAGCAGGGCAGGGGGAGAGAGGATCCCAAGCAGGCTTCGCACTGTCATTGCAGAGCCTCACGTGGGGGTTAAACTCAAGAACTGTAGGATCATGACCTGAGCGGAAAGAGTAGGATGCTTGGGGGCACCTGGGTGGCTTGGTCGGTTAAGCATCCGACTTCGGCTCAGGTCATGATCTTGCGGTTTGTGAGTTCGAGCCCCGCTTCAGGCTCAGACCCTGGAGTCTGCTTCAGATTCTGTGTCTTCTTTTCTCTCTGCCCTTCCCGTGCTCACAGTCTGCCCTTCCCCTGGTCCATCTCTCTTTCAAGAATGAATAAAGAAACATTAAAAAAAAAAAAAAGTCAGATGCTTAACTGAGCTCCCCAGGTGCCCCAACTGCCCATCTCATGGACGGGGCCATTGAGGCCCAGGAAGCAGAGGTGCTCACCCAGGGTATTCATGGCATGGAGACCAGCCCTGAGCTCTTCTCCAGGCACCTGCCTTAGTGCTCTGTTATCCTGGCCCTCAGCATGCCCTCTCTTTCCCTTCTTAGGTTCCCCACCGACCAAGCGGCAGCGGCGGAGCCGGGGCCGGCCCAGCGGTGGTGCCAGGCGGCGGCGGAGAGGGACCCCGGCCACCCTCCCGCAGCAGCAGGAGCCAGCCAGACCTGCCTCAGAAGGCAAAGTGACCTGTGGTAGGTGTCTGCGGGCCTTGGCAAATGTTCACACGGAGCCTTGGCGGACTGCATGGAGGGTGGGGGAGACAGGCACTCATCTGGAGTGTGGCACACCTAGTGGGTAGGCAGTGGCTTCTGTCCATCTGGACTCGGATGTCCCTTCTGTTATTATCTTGCCTGCTCACATCTTGTCAGGGGCTGAAAGATCGCATGTGCTACCTTCCCCAGGAAGCCTTTACAGACCACTCCCTGCTCTCAATTTCATTTGCTTTTTCAGTAAATGTTTCATGGGTTTTCATATTCTACAGTCTTTTTTGTTGCAGTGGTGGAAATACTGCACAGGGGCAGGGTGGGGATCCTGGGACAGGCTGCCGGGTTCACCTCTTGGCCTTGACACTTAAATAGGTTGTCTGACCTAGGGCAGGTGACCGAACTCTTTTGTGTAAGATGATGCCCATAATAGTGATTTCCAAGTTGGGTTGTGGCAAGAGAAAATGAGTAATACGTTCTCACCAGCGCCTGGCCTGGGGCCCATGCCGTGCGCTGCCTACCAGTTTGTGTCTCCTCTTGCTCTTCCTGTGCAGCATGCTTGGGACAGGAATAGCAGCGAGGTCCCTGCCCTTGGGGAGGCGACCTTCTAGTAGGGTGACAGACCAGTGAAACTGAAGCTTGCTTTAGATAGCGCCATGAGCAGAGGGCCTGAGCCCGAGCTCCTGGGCCTTGGAGTAGATGGGAGTTGGGATTTTATTCCATACAGTGAGCATTACGTAGAGTTTTCAGCAGAGGATTGAGGTGATCTGATACCTGATTTTGACGGGACTCTGATTCCCTCTGGAAGATAAGTTGATAAACGAGTTACTGTTTATAAAGAGCTTGGACCCGTGCTGAGCATATATGTGTGTTCTGGCAGGGATGTTTGAATAACTTGAACAAAAGGGAAGTGGGGAATCTAGTAAAGAGGCTGCACAGCCCAAGCAGTGTGGGGGGTGGGGGGGGTGCACAGGTTGCCTGGGGAAGTTCTATTGCGGAGAAGGGGTGCACGAACAAGGCTGCCTGGGCCCGCAGGTGTTGCTGGGGCGGGTGGGGAGATTCGGCTGCGGAGATTTGTGCTTAGACCTTGCCTTTAAGAAAGTCTCCCTGGTCCTAAGGGAGTAGATGGATGTGGATGGAAGTGGGCCCACTCTCTTTCCCTGGGCCCGCACCACTCCGGTACCTCCTCCCCTGAGCATCCTGTGAGGCTTCAGATACCTTTGCCTAGTGCCCCCAGGAGGAACAGACCAATAGAGTCAGCCAGTGTCCTCCAGCAGCCCCCAGCTTGTGGGGGTGGCTGCCCTGTGTGACTGTCCCCAGAGGCAGGCAATAATTACCAGAGCCACCGGGCTGGTGGAGGGCGTCACTACCTCCTAGGGAGCCTGCAGAGCTGAGGCTGGGGAAGGGTCTTGTTGCCAGCAGAGGCTTCACGTCTCTTCCCTGAGGACAGGGCTGCGTTCGGGAGGCGCTTACCTAGGGTGTGGCGGGGAGGACTGGAAGCAGGTCTGACTGCTGACTCACTGGGCAGGGTGGGGCTGGAGGGAGTCTCTCCCCAGTAGGGCCCTGGTGGTTCCCTCTGAAAAAGCTGGGATGGCTCACTTTTTTTTTTTGTTTTTTTTTTTTAAATGTTTGTTTATTTTTGAGAGAGAGGGTGAGTGAGACAGAGCACGAATGGGGGAGGGGCCGAGAGGAAGAGGGACACACAGAATACGAAGCAGGGTCCAGGTTCCGAGCTGTCAGTGCAGAGCCTGACGTGGGGCTTGAACCCATGAGCCGTGAGATCATGACCTGAGCTGAAGTCAGACGCCTTAACTCAGGCGCCCCCGGGATGGCTCACGTCTAACGAGGCCCAGTACTAAGGGTGTGGAAGGAGGCTCCTCCAGGCCCGAGTGACCTGCCGTTCTTGCCCCCTCGTGGTGTTTGACAGTTGTGGGGGGTAAGCCCGAGTCAGCTGCCCTCCCCAGAGGGGTAGAACTAGACTCAACTCTCGGTTTCCCCAGGGGAAGGACATCTGGAGTGTCCTAAGCTTGGGCACTGTGCTGGGCAGGCCACTCATCTGGCCCTGAATTTTTAAGCCAGCGCTGAGGTAGGCGTGACAGCCCCCACCGTGCAGAGTGGCAGCGTCGGCTCCTTCTCTTATCCCACATGTGTTCTCAGAGCACTTACTGCACGCTGGGCACAGCGGGGATGGGAGGTGCTCGTGCTCACAGGGTGTGTGGTTTGGTGGGAGGAGAAAGCCAAGCTAGGACTTCAGATGGTGGCTGAGAGGAGAAGGCAGGGCAAGGGGTGGGAAGTGATGGGAAATACAGTTTAAGATGCATGTTCAAGGTAGGGTGGTCTCAGAAGCCCCCTTGGAAGAGACCAAGTAGGTGTGTATATGGCTGGGGAAGAGGGTGAGATACGGGACAGCAGGTGCCAAGGTCTGAGTGAGCTGGTGGTGATGAAGGGCTGGTGAGGAAGCTGGCGAGGCTGGAGGCAGGGAGCAAGGGGAGACGGCTGGGAGGTGGGGGCGGAAGAGGTGGTGGGGCCGGTCCTGCTGGGCCAGCAGCCATGGGCCAGGGCTTTTGGTAATTTTTATTATTTTTTTAAAGAACGTTTTAGTGTTTGTTTTATTATTTTTTTAAACTTTTGTTTAATTTTGAGCGTAAGACCAAAACGTGAGTGGGGGAGGAACAGAGAGGGAGACAGAGAATCTGAAGCAGGCTTCAGTCTCTGAGCTGTCCCCTGTTCATACGGTGAGCAGTTGAGGCGCCTGGGTGGCTCGGTTAAGCATCTGTGTTTTTTATTTTATTTTTTTTAATGTTTATTCATTCATTCTTGAGAGTGTGTGTGTGTGAGCAGGGGAAAGGCAGAGAGAGAGGGAGACACGGAATCTGAAGCAGGCTCCAGGGTCTGAGCCTGACGCAGGGCTTGAACTCACAAACTGCAAGATCATGACCTGAGCCGAAGTCGAACTCTTAACCTAACTGAGCCACCCAGGCGCCCCAGTGTTCTATTTATTTTTGAGAGTGAGCACAAGTCGGGAGAGGTGGCAGGAATCTGGGGAGACAGTGGATCCCAAGTGCTGACAGCAGAGAGCTAGACACAGGGCTCGAACTCACAAACCGTGAGATCATGCCCTGAGCCGAAGTCAGACGTTCAACTGACTGAGCCACCCAGGTGCTCCTCATTTCTTTAAATGATGGAAAGCAACCAGAGGATTTGAGTGACAGGATGAGCTTTGCTTTTTTCCCCCGTTTTCCGTGGAGAAGGTACAGAGGCAGATATGCCGTGATGACCCTTGTCCCATCTTCCTCTGGTTTCAGCAGCTGTCAACTCATGGTTGATCTTGCTGCATCATCCGTACTGTTTTGGAGTCAATTTCAAGTGTCTTGTCTTGTTATTTCATCTGTAGATTTTCTGCTGCTGATCTAAAAGATCAGAATTCTTTAAAAAAAACACACACACACCAGAAAAATGGAACAGTCTCTTAGTATCACTTGTCTAATTAGTGCTCGAAGATCCAGGTGCCTCGTGAGTGCTGGCTCCCCTAAGCCTCTCCCGATCTCGGAGGTTTCCCTGCCTTCGGAGGTTTCCCTGCCTTGCCATCTTCTCTCCCTCATCCCCCTCGTCTTGTGTTGTTGAATGTAGTTGTTCTGTAGGTTCCTGAAGACTGGAGTTTGCCAATTGCTTCCCTGCGGTAGAGTGAATTGAACGTGTTCCCCTATTTGTCTTTATTTCCTGAAAAGTGCTGCTCAGGCCTGGAGAGGCCTGATCAGGTTCTGGTTTGCACTTCTGTTGTATTTTTGAGCTCGCTTCCCAGGTGGTGTTGCGGTCTTCCATCCTTCCATCTTTCCATTGGGCAGCAGGTAATGTCTGCTCATTTTGTCTCTGCCGTCGGGTCAGTGGCAGCCTCTCCTTATTCAGTAGAATTTTGACGTTTGACACGTCTTGGGGAAGAGACTGAAGCGGGCGATGGGGTGCCACCGCTCTCCTGGAATCCTGGCCCCTGGAGGTGACCACACCCCTCCGCACCTCCAGGGCCTCCTTCGTAAAACCAGCACCTGCTGATTTTCTGTCAGCCCTCTCTGGCTGCCTCTCCCTTGTGCGGTCCCTTCCCTGGTTCCCTCCCATTTCCCTCTGCATCACATTCTGCCCCAGAAGGGAGGGGCGGGAGGGGGGATCAAGGGTCCCTGGGGCCCACCTGAGTGCCGGAAGCCAGAGCGGCTCTGCTCACTAAGACAGTGTAGCCACAGCCTCTGCCCTGCAGGCAGGGAACCTCTCTGCACAGTGACCCTAGTGGAGAGGGACTGTGGCCAGAGGAACCAAGTCGGCCGGCCCCCAGCCCCGGCTGCATGCGTGCCTGACGCTCTTGGGCCTTGCTCCTCAGTGGTGCACCTGGGCGGGGCGGTCCACTTCTCTGCACGTGTGCTGCTTCTGTGCTGGCCCAGCCACCTTTGGCCTTCCCTGACTCCTGCCCTGGCTCTGTTCCTGACCGCCTGCCGCTTCCGCAGTGCAGCTGGAGTCGTCTCGGCATGAGGTCATGTCCTTCCTGAGGCCCTTGGAGGGCTCATCACGTGCCAGGCACTGGCCTCTGCTCTTGACTTTCATCCAGCCAAGACATCCCCAAAGCAGCCCCAAGAGCAGGTGCCCATGTTAGGAGGCCCTGGAGGTGCGGAGGGGTGTGGTCACCTCAGGGGCCCCGACTCCCTGCCCCACCCGGCTTGGCCCCGCCCCTCCAGTCGGTCCTGCCCTGTGCCCTGCTCCTCCTCCAGGCTCAAGCCACGCCGCCGCCGCCGGCCCACAGCCTGTGAACACCTCAAGTGCATTTCCTGCTTCCGGACTTGGCGTGCGGGCCATGTCGTATTCTGGGAATGCTGCTCTTCACTCTCCTGGCTTTTCTGTCTCGATCTACTTGTTCTTCACATCTTACTTCCAGTGTCATTTCCTGGAGAGGGTCTGTCTGATCACTGCAATCTAAATTACAGCTTGCTGTCTCTAATTTTCTCTCATGGCCCTCAGGATGTCTTTTAATTCCAGGTTTCTGTGTGTCGTTGTGTGAGTGGCAGCAGATAGGACAGGGGTAGTTAAGAGCTCAGGCTCTGGAGCCAGGCACCTGGGTTGGAATTCCAGCCCTGCCATTTCCTGTCCATGTGGTCTTAGGCAGGTGACTCATCCTCTGTGCCTCAGTTTCCCCATCTACAGAAAGGAGGTAATATCACTACCAGATGAGGTTGCAGGGCTCATTGGAGCGTTAATAAATGTGACACGTGTGTGCCACTCTGCAGTAACCTACCATGTATGTGTCAGCTGTTGCCCTTCAGTCATTTCAGTGAAGACTTGAGAGACTGAGCTTGGTGCCCATGATTCAGGGCCAGGGACGGAGGGGTGGCTCATGTAGGGCCTCTTTTTCCTCGTGGAGTCTCCTTGTCCTCTTTCTCTGTGTACCATGCTTTCGTGCTCCAGACCCGAGGCTGGACTGTGGTCTGGTGAAGGATTTCCTCATTTGACAGTGGGGATGAGGCAAGTGCTGTGGGGACTTGGGGCCTGTGATCGGGAGGCCTGGCCCCGGAGAGGTGTTCCCTAACCAGAGTTCCATACCTCCCAGGCCCACTTGTGGCAGGGCATGCACCTCATGCCAGCATTCCCGGCACTTTGTAAATATATCTGTTGAATGGAAGAATGGATGCGACACACAGTAGTCTCTTGGTCCTCTCCTACCACCTGCCATGTCGGGGGGTAGGCTCAGGATGAATGGTTTCTACCCCAGGTTGAGTGCCGATCTGTGCTGAGGAGAAAGGCGATCTGGGAGGGTTGTGCCTGCATGGGATGTGCAGTTCTATGGGCTGGGCCTTGGTGTGTGAGTGGGTGTTGTGGGGCAGAGGAGGTGGACAGGTCATTGTGTGAGTAAGCCTTATGCTGGGGGCACTGCCCTTGTGCCTGGAGTGCAGGGCATGGGGGACTGCAGCTGGGACCGAAGGAGCAGATGAGGGAGGAAGTTGACTCGGGCCCAAGCAAGAGAGGGCCAGGCCTGGGCAGGGGCTGTGTGGGGTAGAGAGGTGGGTGTCTAAATCGCAGTTCCTGTTTCTGGGTGCCTTCTGTGCCCTAGGCTCTGGGGCTTCATGAGTCGCCTTGTTTAACCCTCATGACCGCACCATGCGGCAGGGACCTCTTGTTTGTCTCTTTATGTTTTTCAGGTGGGGAAACTGAGGCTCAGAGAGGTGAGGTCACATGCCCAAGGCCCCACAGCTAGAGAGTGGCAGAGCCGGGACTCGCCTCAAGGTCTGTCGGACTCCGCCACCTGGCTCTGTGCCTCTGCCACTGAGCTGCCCTGTGTGGCCTTAGACAGGTGCTGCTCCTCCCAGGCCCCTGCTCCCTAGCCCCCACCTACGGAGGGCGCGGTCAGACACTCATGGGAGGCAAGGATGTGGGCCCAGAGGTTTTAGGTGGTTCTTAGGTGGAGGGAGCTGGGTCTGAGTGCCATGGGAAGTCCTAGGGGCCAAGGCCAGTTAGGTTTCCTTGGGCCTCATGCTGAGTGGGTGAGGGTCCCCTCCAGGCTGAAAGCAGAAGGGTTTGGGGTTTGGGGTGGGCGGAGGAAGTGGGTGGTACTGAGAAGTCATCTGGGGGAGCAGAGATGTGTCTTTCACCTTGTGCTCTGCGGCTGACACTGTGAAAGGTGCAGGGAGTCGGGGATGTGGCCCTTCCCCTTCCAGAGCTTCAGTTTCCTCATCTGTCGAATGGGTTGGCAGCCCCTGCCCCACAAGGCTGACCCTGCCCCGTGGCCCCACCCAAAGCATTGGCACATTGGAGCTTCTGGCGGCCGCTGTTCTCAGGGCACCCGTCAGGTACGCCTTACTGTGCTTGCTAGTTCTTTTCCATCGTTGTTCTTTTTTTAACCCTTTTAACAGTCTTTCAGAGTCGGAATTCCCTGTTCAGGTAAGAACCTGGGCTCGGAGAGGCTATGACTTGTTCCAGGTTGCACAGCTGGTGCCTGAAGGCTCCTGGGTTAGAATCTCTCCATTGACCCAAAGCCGTCCTCTGGGGCACAGGAGGCTCAGTGACCTCTGTGGAGGGCTGCCGCTCCCTGGCTAGGCGACCTTGGGCGAATTGCTTCACTTCTCTTTGCCTCCATTTGCTCACCTGTAAATTGGGGTGATAGCAGGGCCTGTCTCATGGAGTGTTTGAGGATTAAATGAGTTGGTAGTGCTTGTCTTTTCCAGCTCCCAGCTGATCCTCAGGGCAGCGGTGTTGTGTGGGGAGGAGGTTCTGTTAGTAGCCTGAGTCATGAGTGGGAGTTCAGTAATCCCACAGGGAGGTGACATGCCTGAGGTCACATTTACAGGGACAGTCTGGGAAGTCCCAGGTCCTGTGCCCTGCACAGAGCTGCCATCTCATTTGGGCAGCCGTGGTCAGGGTTCTAAGCAGCAGCAGCTCCGCTCAGGCTGGCCTGAGCACAGAGGGAGCGGATGGTAGCTGAAAATCCAGGTGTCTGGGGCTCGTGTGGGGCACTCCGTTTCTTCCTCTCCTTTGGTGACCCTGAGTAGGCTTTGTGCCTCTCCCCTCCGGGTGGTAGAGTGGCCCCCCGCAGCTCCAGGCTTACAGCTCACCATCTCAGCAGCCTCTGAGGGGAGAGAGCACCTGCTGCAGGCAGAGCCAGCCCAGTTCTGGCCTGGAGACTCCGGGCGGTGCTCCCTGGGCCAGCAATGTGGCTGGCCCCGCAGGAGTCTCCCTGAGGGCAGGAGGGGGTGAGGCCCGTTGTCTCAAGGCAGGGCCATTAGTCCATGTGGTGGTTATTTCACAAATACATGTTGAACACCCACCGTGTGCCACAGGGCTGCACAAGTGAGTGAGACAGTCCCTTCAGGGGCTCCTGGTGGGGGGGGAGACAGGTGGTGAGCATGACAGTATAAGGGGAGCGCAGAGGAGGTTAGAAAGTGCAAAGTGCCTTGGGAAGAAATGGCGTAGGGTCTGGGAGACTGGCCATGTTGGGCGCCAGGGTGGTGGTGGTGGTAAAGTTTTAAATAGGTTAGAGCGGCCTCACTGGAAGGTGGCATTTGAAGGAGGTAAGGGAGCAAGTCCTGTGAAGACGGGCAGAGCATCTCCAGCTGGAGAGGCAGGGCTGGGCCTGGTGGGTGGGGGTGCAGCAGGGTGCTGAGGCTGGAGCAGGGCATGTGAGGGGAGAGGGGGTTGCCAGGTCAAGAGGTAACAGAGGCCAGGCCACAGGAGGGAAGCCATGCGAGGGTGTCACCCGTACTTGGGTATGCTTACCAGAAGGGGGAAGGATGTGGGGAGGTGCAGAGCAACCCATGGGGGGATGGGAGGAGCCTGTTGGAGGAGGCTCGACTGTGGGAGGAAGGGTTGCGGTCCTCCCTGGTCGCATCTCTCAGTGTGTCGCGTGTGGGCTCCTCCCTGACCAGTCCCTCCTTCCTCCGCAGACATCCGGCTCAGAGTGCGAGCAGAGTACTGTGAGCACGGGCCCGCCTTGGAGCAGGGCGTGGCATCCCGGCGACCCCAGGCGCTGGCCCGGCAGCTGGACGTGTTTGGGCAGGCCACTGCAGTGCTGCGCTCCCGGGACCTGGGCTCCGTGGTGTGTGACATCAAGTTCTCGGAGCTCTCCTATCTGGACGCCTTCTGGGGCGATTACCTGAGTGGCGCCCTGCTGCAGGCCCTGCGGGGCGTGTTCCTGACTGAGGCCCTTCGTGAGGCCGTGGGCCGGGAGGCTGTCCGCCTGCTGGTCAGTGTGGATGAGGCCGACTACGAGGCTGGCCGGCGCCGCCTGCTGCTGATGGAGGAGGAGGGGGGACGGCGCCCGACTGAGGCCTCCTGATCCTGGACCTGGCAGGACTGAACCCACCTCCTAGCCTCTGGGCCACTTTCTCCCCCGGAGGACATCCATCTCTGCCCCTAGAGGACTATCACTGCAGCAGCTCTGAGGACTGGGACAGGTGGCCTGGCCCCTTTACAGCCTCTCCCACAGGATGTGGGCTTTGAGGCCTGAACCACTTCCACCTGAGTTTTCTTCCCCGCCTTCCCCCAGCCCTACCCCCAGGTGTGTTCTCTCAGCTTCAGGAGGCGGGGGGCACAGGCATGCAGATCGGAAAGGGAGGGAGGCAGGCATACCTACACAGTCACCAAAGGCCCCCTGCACACCGTGTCCCTGACCCTGGGCTTTGTGCACACGTGCTCACTGCCCCCTCTGGAATCTCCCCTGGCTGCCCTGGCCTGCTCCGTACATGTCTTTGGCCTAAGGGCTTCTCTCTCAGGATCTCTGATTTTACTGCTCCCAACCCTGGACGCCAGCTACTCTGGGCTCTGGGGTTAGGGTGCACATGGGGCCTGCTCACCTTGCCCTCACATCTCTACAGCCAGCCAGGGCTCTGCCCAGCTTCCATACACAGACCTGGCTCTCCACATTCTCCTGCTCCCCAGAGTTGGCCGCAGACTGGCATGTGGACCTACGCCTGGCGTGTCACACCGCAGTGCAGCAGCATTAGACCAAGTGTGTTGTTGCCCATGGGGCCAGGATCAGAAGTCATCTTCCTTCTCAGAAAGGGAAGGCAAAGGCTTGGGGCTGATGGGAAAGGCCTTTTACAAATGGCGCCAATAAAACTGCCCTGGATTGGGGCTTAGGGTGGGCATCGAGGCTCCCTAGGACTCTTTCTTTATGGGTGGAGGAAGGAGCTGATGAGGGCCTGGGCCTAGTACCCATCCTGGAGTTTCTGGCCCAGTATCAGGCTAGAGGAAGCAGGATACTGGAGTATCCTCTGCCGCCATAGGCTTGCCCTCCTCCTATCCTCGGTTTCCTCATCTGTCAAAGGAAATACTGCCTTGGGGTCATAACCTGTCCCAATCTTGTTTGCGCACACTCGGCTGTTGTGTGTTCCTGGGAGCACTAGGGTGGTGTCATTCACTGAGGTGGGCTAGCTATTTAGCCCAAAGCTTTGGAAAGCAAATGGATCATGAGCCCAGTTCTCTGCCTGAAATCTCTGTCCAAATGATGCCTTGCGCCTTCTGGAGAGTCCTAAATCTGGACCTGCCTTCTTCCTCCGGAGGCCCAACACTTCTTCCTGCTGCCTTGTGGCTCCAGGAGGTTGTGGCCTCCTGTTCCTTCCCTCACCTTGTTTAAGGGCTTAGGAACTCAGGTTTCTTACTCAATACTGATGTTTTCCTTCCTGTGTGGGAAGGGAACCAGGTATGGGGGTGGGGTGAGAGGGAGTGGACAGGGTCCGCTGACGTTTAATGGGGGGAGGGGCGCTCCTGTCCACATATGGGAACCTGGAACCCTGGTGTCCGTTGGTGTGTAGGAACAGAGTGGCAAGTCTAGGAGCAGCCGAGTCCTGTCCAGGAGTCAAGACCTGGTCTAGCTAGTTGCTATGTGACTTGACGATCATACCTTTGTCCTCTCTGGGATGGAGCTAAGATCTGCTAGACACCCACTCGATCTATTTAAATGCTTAGCCTGTGTGAAGTAGGGATTTTTACCCCCATTTTTAAAAAGTTTATTTTTGAGAGAATATGAGTGAGGGAGGGGCAGAGAGAAGAGAGGGTCAGGGGATCCTAAGTGGGTTCTGTGCTGACAGCGCCCCCACCCTCCACACTGGGCTTGGACGAACTGTGAGATCATGACCTGAACCAAATTCTGACGTTCAACCGACTCAGCAACCCAGGGGCCCGTTTACCCCCATGTTTGACAGGAGACGGGCTTCAGGGAGGGATACGTGCTTTGCGGAGGGATAGTGGAGGGCAGGTTGGGGAGTCAGGTGGGGGGATTTCCACGCCCCTTCTCCTTCCCTCCAGTTCGGGGACTCTCCTTGGTCTGGGGGGAGTAGGTTCTCTCTCCGGGGTTTGGGGCTTTCCGTACTTGGGAGTGGGAGCTGCTACTGGTCCTGCCTCTGCTGGGCCGAATCGCGGCGTGCTTCTCCATCAGGCTTTGAAGCCGGTCTCTCCGCCGCCCCATATGAATGATAGGCCCCGCCTCCTAGCTGGAGGAGATTCAGGCCCTGTCCACGCGTCAGTTCCGCGGCACAGGCCCTGCCCGTGCTCCTCCCTTCTCCATTCTTCAGGCCCCTCCTGTCCCGCCACACCCACCTCAGCCGAAAATCCGCCCCCTTCGCTGACACGCGCGCGTGCCCGAGGTAGGGACGCCTAACCGCGAGGCCGCTGGAGCTCGCGCAGGCGCAGTGCATGCCAAGAGCCGGCGGTGGCGGGAACCTTGAGAAGTCTCGCGCCTCCGGAGGCTCTCAGAGCGCGTCCGCTGTGGCGCTCGCTTGGACTTGCCAGAGTCCGCGCCGGCCTCCCGCGGTGACTGTCACACCCCTGAGGCCCAGAAGTGAGTCAGACCTAGGCCATGAAGACAACCCACGGAGATCAAAGAGCTTCGGGAGTCGAGAAAGATTCCATGGGGCAGGGCGCGGACAGGCTGCGGCGCGGCGAAATAGGGGCCCGTGGGAGCTCAGAGGAAGGGAGGCCATGGTTTCACAGACGAGAGGAGCCTGGAGTTGGCTCTTGAAGGATGAGTAGGAGTTCAACCGAATGACAGAGAGGGAGCATTCCAGCAGAGAGAGGAGGCCCCGTGAAGGCCTTTAGGGAACATTCCTGAATGGGATGCCGAGAGACAGATGGACAGAGTCAGAGGTAAGTGGCTGTGCAGAGTCAGCCGCCCCCTCATTTGCACAGCGGCCATCTGCTCCCTCAGGCTGGCGGCCGATGTCAGTTACAGTACAATTACAGTGCAAACTGGTCACGTGAGGCAGGGCCCCGTGTGCCTGGGGCGTGGTGGCGCGCGTGTCCCTGGCCCTGCCTGCGCCGGCCTCCACCGGGGGGCCCCTGACAACGCGGGGCGCCGGCTTGGGGAGCTCCTGTTCTGGTGGGCAAGCCAGCCCGGGGCCACTGCGGGCCACAGCCCAGAGCGGGCAGTGACCGGATCAGTAGCAGAGTCTGGGGGAGCCCAGAGGGCACCGAGTGGAGGGCCGCAGGAAGGCTTCATGGATTGGACCCCGGCGCATTCTGTTAAGAATGAACACCACAAGGAGACATTTCAACTGTGAAAGATAACATTCTGAAAAGTGCCCAACAACAGTGAGATGGCGTTAGGAAGCTGTACAACACCTGTGTCTCCCACATTGAGAAATACATTGCTGCAACCCAGCCCCCCCCCGCCCCCCGCCCCGTGCTGTCATGTGTCCCATCCTGATCACAAACCCCCAACCCCCGCCCGCTTTCCCTAGCCAGGAATGCTGTCCTTGCTTTTACGGTCATAATTCCTTGTTTTTTTTTTTTTTTTTTTTGGCTAGTCTTATGTCACTCGATGATGTAATTTTATCTCTCCTTGCACTTGCTATAAAATGGAATCGTACAATATGTCTTCTGTGGTGTCTGATTTCTTTTGCTCAGTGTTGTTTGTGAAGTTCTTCCACGTGTTTGTAGTTGGCTCACTTTTATGAACATCCCACAAATAAGTACTTCATGCATTGCTCTGTTGATGAGCAGTCAGGTTGTTTCCGGTTTGGGGCTGTTCTGGATAATGCTGCGGTGAACATTCATGTGCATGGTTTTTGGTGAATTACTGCTTACATTTCTGTCGGGATATACCTGGAAGTGGAATTGCTGGACATAGGTATCTTCAGGTGTGGTAGATACTGCCTATGTGAGTTTCCTACGGCTGATGTAATAAATTGCCACACATTTTGATGGCTTAATCCAACAGAAATGTATTCTCTCTAGTTCTGGAGGCCCGAGGTCTAAAATCATTTTCATGGGACTGAAGTCAAGGTGTCAGCAGACCAATACTCCCTCCAGAGGCTCTAGGGAGGGAGGAATTTGCTTTTTGCCTCTTCCAACTTCTGGTGGCTGCCAGTATCCCTTGGCTTGTGGCCCCATCATTCCAATCTCTGCCTCTGTGGTCACATTGCCTCTTCTTCTGTCTGTGTCACATCTCCCACAACTTCCCTCTTATAAGGATACATGTGATGGCATTTAGGGACCATCCAAATAATCAGGATAACTGCTCGTCTCAGAGTCCTTACTTAACCACATCTGCAGTCTTCCCCCCCGCTCCCCCCCAAACATATAACATTCACAGATTCCAGGGATTAAGCTGTGGACACCTTTGGGGACATTTTGCAGCCTACCATATCACCGAACTATTTTTCTAAAGTGTTTGTGCCAGTTTACTCTCCCACCAGCACGGAATGAGAGTTCTCTTTCCATCCTCTTTCTCTCTCTCTCTTTTTTAAAGTTTATTTATTTTGTGAGAGAGAGAGAATCCAAGGCAGGATCTCATGAACTGTGAGATCATGACCTGAGCTGAAATTGAGTTTGATGCTTAACTGACTGGGCCACCCAGGCACCCCTGTCTTTGCATCCTCTCTTTATTTATCCTTGCCATCACTTGGTATTGTCAGACACTTTAATTTCGCGAATCTCATGAATGTGTGGTATCATTGTGGTTTATTTTTCTTCTCCCTGATGACTAATTTCTGCTCATTCTTTAAAAAAAATTTTTTTTAATGTTTATTTATTCTTGAGAGAGAGACAGAGTGTGAGCGGGGTGGGGACAGAGAGAGAGGGAGACACGGAATCTGAAGCAGCCTCAGGCTCTGAGCTGTCCACACAGAGCCCAATGCGGGGCTCAAACCCACAAACCGTGAGATCATGACCTGAGCCAAAGTCGGATGCCTAACTGACTGAGCTACCCAAGTGCCCCAGCTCATTTTTGAATGAGGAGTAGGAAGTTTTGGGATGGATAGAATGGGCAAGGGTATTCCAGATAGGTGGAATAGCATGAGATCTCAGGGAACACGTGTTTAAACTGAATAAGAGGCCTATTGTAAGGCACTAGGTTATTAAAAATGCAGAGAAATAAATGGAACAAAGTCAAATAAGATGTGAGGCTCTGACTGAGCAAAGAAGGGACAGAAACCAGGAGGGGTCTGGCCAGCTGGCACCAAACCAAACAGAGGAATCGGGAATGGAGCTCTCTGTGAGTTAACGCTGCAGGTGTGAGGGCAGCGGGGGCCTGCGGGCCTGGAAGGCAGGTGCTGGGATCAGACTGCAAGATCCTGGATTCCGAGCATGGAAAACAGTACCGGCTGGTGGTTAAAACCAGGGCTCTTAAATTTGAGACCTAGAGAGTCCTGGGTGTTAGCATCTCCCTCGACTTCCTGGCCCCGCCACTTTACTAAATGTCACCCAGGACGCTGCTCCTTTCCAGACTGCACCCCTCACCCCCGCCCCTGAGTCATTCAACAGTCATTTACCAGTGTATACTTCTGTTCTAGCTCCTACAGGATGGGTCAAATCCAATCCCTCCCTTGACAAGCTCTGGCGTAGTTGGGGGTATGATCACTGGGGGCATCTCAAAGGGACATACAAGGGGCTGTGGGAGCTCAGATGAGGCAGACACTGACTCTAATCTGGCTTCACAGAACTTGGGCTTCCTTGAGGATTTTGCCTTCAGGCCCCACCGCTTCCTCACTGACGTCTCTTGGCTCTCTGGTCACTTGCCCTCCTTCCTGAAGATTCTAGCACCTCCTCACAGACCGTATCTCTATCCATGCGGCTGTCCTGCTGGGATGCTTAACCTCCCTGTGATGACCCATCCTTCCAGTTATTTAGCCGCTTGGTCTCTTCCCACCTCACCTCTGCTGACCTTCATCCCACTCCAGCCATTTACTCCCGTGACCACACCTTGGGCTTAGTCACTGCCTGGAAGTGCAGTGCACATAGCGAACATTTGCTGAGCATTTATCCCACATGCCAGGCCTTGGTGCCAGGTGGCTTACATGTGTTACCCCTCACAAAAGCCTGTAAGGCTGCTATGAGTAGCCTCATTTTAAAGGTGAGGATACACACTCAGGAAGGTGAAGTCACCTCCTTGGATGACACATAGTGAAGTGGCAGGGCTATAATGCTAACACAGGACTCTCTGGGTCCCAAATTTAAAAGCTCTGGTTTTAGGGGTGCCTGGCTGGCTCAGTTGGTAGAGCGTGTGACTCTTGATCTCAGGGTTGTAAGTTGAAGTCCCACGTTGGGTGTGGGGATTACTTAAAAAAACAATATCTTGAAAACAAAACAAAACAAAACAAAAAACCCTGGTTTTAACCACCAGCCGGTACTGTTTTCCATGCTCGGAATCCAGGATCTTGCAGTCTGATCCCAGCACCTGCCTTCCAGGCCCGCAGGCCCCCGCTGCCCTCACACCTGCAGCGTTAACTCACAGAGAGCCCCACTCCCCTGATTCCTCTGTTCGGTGCCAGTTGGCCAGACCCCTCCTGGTTTCTCCCCCTTCCCTGCCCAGCCAGAGCCTCAGATTAGACTATCTGATCTCTCCCACTAGCTCTCTAACAGTCAGGGTCCCAGCAGGAGACAGAGGGCATCGCAGCTGGAATTTTGAAGATAATTTAATGAAGGAACTATTTGCAGAGATGTGGGCAGGGTTGAGGGGACCGACAAGGGAGGGGAAAGCAGCAGGAAGCTGTGACCACCCTTAGGTCTGCAGGGGTAAGGAAAGGAAATGGGATTACCGGAGCCCAGTGAGGGCCATGGAACATGCCTGAGAGCCGCTGAAGTTGTGGAAGGAGCAGCCGCTGCCAGGAACATCGGTACTGACACAGAGCTGGGAGCAGGAGAAGAAATATCCAGAATGATGCTTTCTTCTCCCGCTCTAACATCCTGCTGGTGCTTCTACGGAGGACCCAGTTAGATGTCAGGGGGCAGGGGAGCCTGGGTGATGTTGTCCATATGGGTAGAGAAAGGTGGAGAGTGGACCTGGAAGGGCAAATGGAATATGACCAGCACACTCCTGATTGCCTTACACCTTGACCTTCTGCCTCATCTAGCAGCAGATCCTGAGCCGTGGTCCACGTGGTCGAGACTGGCTCAGAGGAGGGTGGTGGCAAAGTAGTGCATATATATGGGTGCCAGTCCAACTTCTTGGTCAGCCTCTCTCAGTCACTGCTCTCCCACGAGCATCCCCGTCCCTACCCTTCCAGTCTCAATAAATACAATTAAGGCGAATCAGTCGTGATTTCCTTCAGCTTCTTATTCAAACCTATAGGTCTCCACACCCAGATTTACTTCACTTCTCCAGGCTGTGTTCCAGCCCAGCCTCTCCACCTGTGCATCACCCAGCCGTCATGACACCCAGGGTATTACTCCATCATCCTTCCCTTCTGTTTCTACTGCCCTTCCTTCTCTCTCCTCCCTCTTAGCCTATAAATTTGTCCACGTTTCTGCCACCTTAAAAACTAACAAAAAGCCTCTGTCTCCAGTACCTGTCCTTTTATCTCCTCCTCTTCCCATCCAACATTCTCGAGAGAACATATATGAATTAGAGTTGTTTGGCTGCAAGCAACAGAGACTGACTCATGGGAACTCTAAGCAAGCAAGGAATTGATTAGAAGGATATGAGGGTGGCCCACGCACACGAGGGAGGAGAGACTGCAGAGCTTTGCTTTGGAAAGGACTCGAACCAGGGCTGTGGCAGGGATCGAGATGGCTGGAAGGAATCCTTGTTTCCTCAGGGCCCTGGCTGCTGCATGAATCAGCCTCCAACCAGGATCCAGCATCAGGTCACGTAAGCTCTCGATTCAAATTCCAGGGAGAGAGGCTCTGATTGGTGCAGCCTGAGTCACAGGGCCTCCCCTTGGCCTGTGGACGGCTGGGCACCCTGACGGACAGTCTCATGGAATCGTATCTGGTAGGCCATGGGTAGTTACTCTGAGAAAAATCACGGAGCTGTCATGGATGAGGGGGAAATGGACGCTGGACAGGCCGAAGGAATAGGTGTCTGTGACGTCCTGCTCGGGCTCACCAGCCCCGGCCTTCATCTCCCACTTGAGCCTCAACTCACTGAAACCATTTGCACTGAGCTTGTTAGTGACCTTCTCTTGGCAAATCCAAGGACGTTTTTCAGTCTTTATCTGCAGTCTTTGACTCCGTTGACCAGTACCTCTCTCTTGAAAAGCTTTCCTCCCTCGGCTTCTGCACAACAAATCAACCTGTAAGACTTAGCATTTCAGAACAACAAACATTTATTATCTCATAGTTTCTGCAGGTCAGGACTCTGAGCGGCTCAGCTGAGGGGTTATGATCTCGTCTGAAGGCTTGGGTTGTGTGTGGGGCGGATAGCATGCCATAGTCCCCCCCACCCCACACACCCCATTGATGATCCAACAGAGGGATCAGGGAAGGCAAGGAGAGAGAGAGAGAGAGAGAGAGAGGAGAAGGGGAAAAAGATGTGCAAGCATGCATGGAAGTTGTGGTCTTTTTATAACCTAGTGTTAGAAGTGATAACCCATCACTTCTGCCATATTCAGTTCATTAGAAGTGAGTCACTTGGTCCAGCCCACACTCACCCGGAGGGGATCATAAAAAGGCTTGATCACTAGGAGACAGGGGTCACTGGGTGCCTCTTTGAGGCTGCCTATCACAGCTTCCATGAGGTGACATATTCGTGGTCCTTCTCTCTCCCTGGCAGCAGCTTCTCCGGTCCCTTAGGGACTCCTCCTCTGCTACACGTCTTTGAAATGTGGCGCTTCTCTGGCTCCTTTCTTGGCCCATAGCTCTTCTCATCCTACACGTTCTTCCGGAGAGACATCATCCACCCACATGGGTTTAGCTATCACCGGTAGGCTGATGATGTCCAAGACTCTTCAGCCTAGACTCTCTCCTTGGTACTACACTCAAATGTATCCTAATATCGACTGCAGAACCAGTATAGACCACTGGACCCAGCGCACATCCCATGGGCACCTTAGACATAAGAAAAGAGTTTCTGAAAAGAACCTCTTTGGATAAGTTCTCTGCCTCCTTCTGTTTTCTCACTGTCTTGGTGAATGGCACCTTCACCCACCCAGTCATCCAGTTGAGAAACTTGGCCATCATTTTTGACACCACCCTCTTCCCTCACTCTCATATGCAAACGTAAAGCCTTGCTGACTTGATTTACCTCAAGGGTTTTCAAACCTGTCACCTGCTCTGTGTTGCTGGTAACAATGTCACAATATCAGCCTTTAGCACCTCTGGCTTGTTATTACAACAGCTTCCTGGGTTTCCTCGCTTCTGCTCTTGTCCCTTCACATGCACCTTCTCAAACGCAAAGAGCTGCCCTGGATGAAAACCCCCAGGGCCTCTGAGATAAAAAGATGCTTAATGATAAGGTACCATCCAGCCTTGCCAGCAGCATCTTTCTGCCACAGTTTTTACTTTAGGAACCTCACTGCCTGCCTACACACAACCTGCTCTTCCTCACACATATGCGTTTGTTAATACTGTCCTCTCTGATTTGAATGCCCCTCCAACTTCAGGAGAATTATTTCCCCTTTAAAACGTAAGAAAATTTCCCCAACCTGGCATGTCCCAGCACATCATATTGGTTTGATTTCTTGATGTGCTTGTCTCTCCTACTAGACCATGAGCTCTTGAGGGCAGGGATTGTATTCCCTCCCTCTTGGAATCTCCAGCACCTTCGATGGAGGTTGTACTTACATGGGTACTCCAGCTCTGCATATTAAATACATGAATGTATAAACTGAAGATTTATGATAGCCTAGGATATATGAAATAGTTCTTAAAAAAACAACAACTTTATTTTAAGTAGGCTTCATGCCCAGCGCAGAGCCCAACATGGGGCCCAACTCATGACCCTGAGATCAAGACCTGAGCTGAGATCAAGAGTCAGATGCTTAGCTGCCTGAACCACCTAGTTGCCCCCTAAAAGCTTTATTTTTTAAAGTGATTTCTACACCCAGTGTGGGACTTGAATTCAGAGATCAACAGTCGCGGGCTCTACCAACTGAGCCAGCTAGGCACTCCCTGTGAAATGGTTCCTGAAGTCGAATAGAAGTTATCCAGGGGGAGAAGAGTGGGAAGGATATTCCAGTTATAGGGAACTGCATGTGCAAAGGGTAGGCAATCAGAGGAAGCCAATTCTAGGAAGTCATGGTGGTCTGGTGTGGTTGGAGTATATGGTGCGTAGTGGGTGCTGACTGAAGCAGGAGGGGAGCCAGGTATTGGGAAGGGCCTGAAAAACTGGTTAAGGAAGGTTCCAGCTTTCATCCTGTTGGCAACGGGGAGCCCTGAAAGAGTTTGAAGCAGGGAGTGATTTCATCAAAGCCGTGTTGTAGAAAGATCACCCCAGTGGCCAGTGTGGAGGATGGACTAGAAAGGGCAGGACTGGAAGCTGGGAGACCAGGTAGGAAGCAGGTCATCAGGCCAAGCAGGAGGTGTGGAGGCCTGGATGAGGACCTGGAGGCAGGGGTCGCTGGAACAGAAGAGGGGATAGATTTGAGAAATAGGTTGAATCCTGTGACACTGTTGTTTTGTAGGAAAAATCCAGTTGACCATTGGCAATTTTTATATCGCTTATCTTAATATTAAGAAGATAAACAGGGGCGGCTGGGTGGCTCAGTTGGTTAAGTGGCCGACTTCGGCTTAGGTCATGATTTCACAGTCTGTGAGTTCGAGTCCTGTGTCGGGCTCTGTGCTGACAGCTCGGAGCCTGTTTCAGATTCTGTGTCTCCCTCTCTCTGCCCCTTCAGCTCATTCTCTCTCTCTCAAACATAAATAAACATTTAAAAATTAAAAAATAAAAGGAAGGTAAATGAACTGGATGGAACTTTGAGTCTGACTTGGAGGTGAATGTGACAAAGAGGCTGTCAAGCCTGGGGGCTGTTTTTCTGATTTGATTGTCAGGTTGGGTGGAGGTGCCAGTATGGGGAGAGGACACTCACATCAGGGTGGGGGTGGGGCATGGTGGGGAAGGCAGTGTGTTCAGGTTGGACATTTTGATTTTGAGGTGACTTTGGGACCTCCAGGAGGTCGCTGGATATCTGGGTCTGAAGCTTAGGAGAGACGGATAGGGTGGATGCAAACTTGGGGTTACCAGCTTAGAGAAAGCAGTTGTGGGAGGGGAAATTCACCCTGACTGAGCAGAACCAGAGCCCGAGAAGCAAGAGTGTGAGCTATCTTAAATGAAAAGAGGATTTTTAAAAGACGGTTGTGCCCATGTGCTGCAGAGAAGGCAAGTCAGTGTAGGACTGAAAGCATCTGCTTGATTTAGCAAGAAGGAGGCAGTATGGGCAGGGGACAGTGATGGGAGTGGCCTGGACTGGGCTCTGGAGGGACAGAGACTAGGCCTGGCTTTGGGCTTGTCCCTTCATCCTCAGTAATGCAGGGCTCCAGCCACCAGGGGGCAGTGGCCACACAGAATCCAGGTTGGAGGGATTTACTGTTACCAGCAAGCTTGCGGGTAGCTGTGGGCTGTGGACGGCGACTAGGGGGTTGGCCCTTTGCAGAGGCTGTTTCCTAGCAGAAGAGACATCCCGACGTGAAGGGAGTAGGGGAGAAGTTCTGGACGAGCAGGGGAAGGAAGTCCTTTTTGTGGGGTAGATGGACGGATTCACAATTCCCTGTCCTGTCTTGCAGTTTCCCTCTTGTGGGCCTTTAGGGGTGCTGGGGGTACTTATCCAACATGGTACATCCAGTAGTCGTGGGGTTTATATTTTGGACCTTGACTTTGTCTACTCTCATTAGCTCCATTTTGCATTCTGTGCTGAAGACAGACAGAACTTTTGGGGCATCTGGCTGGTTCAGGCAGTGGAGCATACAGCTCTTGATCTGGGGGTTATGAGTTTGAGCCCCACATTGGATATAGAGATTATTTAAAAATAAAATCTTAAAAAAAAGACAAGGGCACCTGAGTGGCTCAGTCAGTTGATTGTCCAACTCTTGATTTTGGCTCTGGTCATGATCCCAGGGTCATGGGATTGAGGCCTGCATGTTGGGCTCCATGTTGAACATGGAGCCTCCTTGAGACTCTCTCTCTCTCTCTCTCTCTCTCTCTTTCTCTCTCTCTCTCTCTCTCTCCCTCTCCCTCCCTCTCTCTCTCCCCCCCAAAAATAAAAAAGACATACTGAGCTTTTCTTGTTCTTACCTGCTTCCATGTGAAAGACTCTCCTCCATGGAAATGTCTCACCTCTCACCCCCATCCTTCAGGTCTTATCTCAGGCATCACTTCCTCCTGAGCCCTCTCTCACTGCCCCCTCTACCTCCTCTTGGTGCCTACAGAGTACTCAGTTTTCCTTACTGTGAGTCTTTTTTTTTTTTTTAACGTTTATTCATTTATTTTGAGAGAGAGAGTGTGCGAGCAGGGAAGGAGCAGAGAGAGAGAATCCCAAGCAGGCTCCATGCTATCAGCACAGAGCCTGACATGGGGCTTGATCTCAAGAACCATAAGATCATGATCTGAGTGGAAATCAAGAATCAGACACTTAACCAGCTGAGCCACTCAGGTGCTCCCTTATCATGAGTCTTAATGTTCTGGCTTATAATTGCTTGCTTGTGTATTTAGTTTTGGTTAGCTTTATTGCAGTATAATCTTTTTTAATAGTGTATTTATGTTTTTAAGTTTATTTATTTTGAGAGAGAGCGAGAGAGTGAGCACGGGGGGGGGGGGGGCAGAGAGAGAAGGAGAGAAAGAATCCCAAGCACTGATAGTGCAGAGCCTATCAGCAGGACTCAAACTCATGAACCTCGAGATCATGACCTGAGCTGAAATCAAGAGTCAGGCGCTGAACAGGCTGAGCCATCCAGGCACCCCTATTGTATTTATTTATTTTCTTTATTTATTTAAAAAAGTTTTTATTATTATGTTTATTTAGAGAAAGAGTACGAGCAGGAGAGGGGCAGAGAGAGAGACCCACACAGAATCTGAAGCAAGTTCCAGGCTCTGAGCTATCAGCACAGAACCCAATGCAGGGCTCAAACCCACAAGCTGTGAGATCATAACCTGAGTCAAAGTTGGATGCTCAACAGACTGAACCACCCAGGGGCTCCTATTTTATTTATTTATTTAAAAAATTTAATGTTTATTGATTCTCGAGAGAGAAAGGGAGACAGAGCATGAGCAGGGGAAGGACAGAGACACAGAATCCGAGGTAGACTCTGGGCTGTCAGCACAGAGCCTGATGGGCTGGAACTCAACAACCTGTGAGATCATGACCCGAGCCGAAGTCCTATGCTTAACCAACTGAGTCACCCAGGTGCCCCATCTATTGTGTTTATTTTTTAAGTAAGTAATTTCTACTCCAGTGTGGGGCCTGAACTCACAACTCCGAGATCAAGAGTCAGATGCTCTCCAGACTGATCCAGCCAGGCACCCCTATTGCAGTAAATTTAAATATAGCATTCACTAGATTTGAGTGTATTGTGAATTCACACACACACACACACACACACTCACACAGAGTCATAACCACCACCACAATCATGATGTAAAACCTGTCCATTAACCCCACAAGTCCCTCCTACTCCCAGCACTTCCAACCACTGATCTGCTTTTCGGTTGCCATAGTTTTGGTCTGGGCCGAATTTCGTATAAATGGGATCCTACAGTAATTAGTCTTCTGTGTCCAGCTCCTCTCATTTTGCTCTGGGGTTCACTCTGCAACTATCAGTAGCTACAGATTTGTTGTCTGTTTCCTGCCCCCACCCCCAGCCTCAGACCGGGTCTCTGCAAAGGCAGAGTTGTGCCTCGGGTCACCTTTGTGTCTTCAGCTCACAACACAGTCCTCACCCATACTGGCCCTCAGTAGATGTTTTCTTAAATGGAACTGAACCAAATGCTCTGGGAGTGACCACCTAGGAGAGCCTTTGAACCTTGGATGTGCATCAGATCAGGCTCATCGGCCAGGTGCCCGTGGCCTTCATGGTGCCTTACAGCTGCTCTTCCGTTTGCCCTGGCCGTTTCCGGTCCACAAGTCATCGCTCTTTCACCCCTTGCTAAGCTTCATCCCTCCACCTGACCCTCTGTCCCCATCTCCAGCCCACCTCAGCTTTCTTCTGGCATTTGGAAGTCTCTGTACCATTGAGCCCCCAGTCCCTCAGCTCTCCTCTGACCTCCTCCAGGACCCACCCCCTTCAGATGCCTCTTTGCCAGTCCCGGCCTGTTCTGTGTACCTCTTTCTCTGGGCCTCAGGAACCCCTCTCTCTTGAGGCCCTTATAGGATGCCGGTGGCAGCTGGCTGTTCCATTCTAGGGAGCTACATTATGGTTTCTCTTTCCTTTTCTCCTCTGCTTTCTGCCACTCCCCTTCATCCCTCACTCAGACACCTTCCCATGGGAGGATCTTGGGGGAATCTCTAAATTTTGTACAGACCAAAAAACCTCTATCTCTCTTATTTCCTCCCCCTGCCCCCCAGGCCCCTTCCTTTTCTTGGCACCTTCCTCCGTATTCTCCTTACGTTCTCCAGTGGGTCCCAGTTGCCTCCCTTTCTCCTTCGGCCAGCCTCCCCCCTTTCTCCCAACCCGTCTCCTCCTTCCCTGTGCTCCTCCTTCCTCACCCACCCTCTCCCACTGCTTCCTTGGAGCCTCTTTCCTCCTCCCCAAGGCCCCATTCCGGTGCTGGGTCCTTTCCTCTGCCCCCCTTCCTGTGCCACTTCCCTCCTCCTTCCCCCTTTGTGCCTCTGTTTCCCTTATCTTACCCCCTTTATCCTCAGGTTGTAAGGGAGACACAAGACTGGGGACCTAGACACAATGATGTCCACACACGCACACTTACACAGATTGTTGGCCGCAGGTGCACAGACAGACATGTTGCATTAGTGAGCATGTGTGTCCATCTAGACGTGCATTCAGATAGATGCACACACACAATTAAGAGTATCCATCGCTTACAGTATATTGCACTTAGCACACACCAGGTACTGTTATGTTTACACACACACTTCTGGAATGTGAACAGGCAGAACGAGGAGGCAGTGAGAGCTAAGCACACAAGTTCTCTGGCACAGGAAGAGTTGCACACCCATCCCCAGACCCGGCCTCTCTCAGACTCGCATGCGCGCACTCTCTTCAGAGCCATCTAGCACTTCTGGAAGTGGGGCTCCTTCAGAAGCAGAGGGAGCATGCACAATTCCCCCGTGTTGCGTGCAGTATACCGTGTACATCTTTGTGTGTGCCTGGTGGCTGCCACAACCCTCACGGGGTCCTGACTCAGAAGAGGACAGAGCCCTCTGAGCAGTTAGGGCCACCTGCCACCATGGCTGGCTGGAGACTCCCACTGGATATACCTGCAGGATGTGAACGGTGGCAGCTTCTGCTTCATAGGGACATCTTGGATAATTAAAAGACACCTTTCATATGTAGGCAGCGGCCCCCCACTGCTCAGCATGCTGGCCAGTAAGCATTCTATGAGGGCTTTCTTTGCATGTATCAAATCAACGTTTTTGGAGCATTAGCATTGGTACTTGTGTGCTTATCATCCACATAATTATCACACACTTGCTCAGTCTTGGGAGGGAGGAGCTCCCACCATGTGCGTGTCCTTTTAGGTGCTGGGGAAAGGTAGAGAACAGGCTCTCCTTGGCCCTAGTCCTGGCCCAGAGCTTTCCTTCTAACAGGCATTGGGGGGGGTCTGCAGTACCCCTGTCTGTGCTCACACACAATGGGGTACTCGGGAGTTCGTTGGGTATACTCATGGCAGAGCCCACTGTTCCTTCTGGATCCTTCCAGGGTGGGCCATTCTTATGCTGGTCATCATACACACACCCATTTTGAGTCCCCTCCTTAGTAGTGGGACCCACGTGCCTTTGTGTGCAAACAGGGTGGGTATTTATTTTATCTCCATGGGTTATATGCATCCTGCGGGTCTCCCAGAACCCACTTTTGGGTGTTGATCATGTTCGCACGAGGGAGGTCAGTGAGGCGTGCACCTACTTTATAGGCACGCGCCATGGGGTACTTCCTGCATTTATTTGCATTGTGCACACACAGTGTGAGTCCTAGGAAGCTGCTTGTTATGTGGTTCTGTGTCCCTCATGTCCTTGCCCTATAGGTCTCGTGTGCCTAGTCTGTGTGCAGGTGGGGCTGGTGTTTCCTGTATTTATTTGTATCGTGCACAAGCAATGTGGGGCCTGGGGCTCTGCTGTATACAGGGGGCATTCAGTGGTTCCACGTCTCCTATGCACGTGCTGCCAAAGTGCCTGTACCTACTTTGTATGCACATGGGATGGGTGTTTCTTGCAATTATTTGTGTTGTGCACACAGTGTGGGTCCCAAGAGGCTGCTGAGTACAGGGGTTAGTAGGTAGTTCCAAGTCTGTTATGCGCTGCACATGTCCCGTGTACTTACTTTGTACGCCCGCGGGGTAGGTGTTTCCTGTATTTATTTCTGTTCTGCGCTTGCAGTGTAGGTCCCTGGAGCCTTCTCTGTACACGTGGGCAGTTGGTGATTCTCGTGTTTCTCTCACACATATGTCACAAGGGTCCTGTGTGCCCACGCAATCTGTGCGGGGCAGCAGGAAGGGTAACAAAGCGCCCAGACAGCTGTGGCTGCCGCTGCTGCGGAGCAGAGGCTTCCCCGAGATGCTCCTCCTCTTCCCCCCTCCCCCAAACCCTGTCATCTGGGTACCACTCTCCAGACCACTCTCGGCCCCATCCTCCTCCCTGCATCGCAGTGCCCCACTCTGACTTGGGGTGGGAGCCACGTGCCCTCCCCAGACCCAGGGCATACCTTCCCTTGCCCAGAGTCCCTTCCCTCACTCAGTTCCCCTTTCCTTCCTCTCCCTCCCAGCCTGACAGTGCCTGGCACAGGGGAGGTGCTCACTGAGCAGATACTGCCCTCCTCCTTCCACTCCTCTCCTCATCCCTGCTGTTCTCCTCTCCCACCACCTGTTCTCTCCCCTGGGTGCTCCCCTAGACCCACTTGTCACTCTCCTGGTCTCTGCTCTCACCCCAGCCTGCCCCTTTCTGCCTTCCCTAGACTGTCTCTTTGTCCCCCTCCTCTTCCAAGTCTTAGTCTCAATTTCTGATTCTTCATTTATCTCTTGCTATCTCTGTCTTATATCTCCCCACGGATCTCTGTCCACCAGAAAGCCTCTTTTGGTGTCTGCCTTCATCTTCTTCCCTGTCTCCTGCATTCTCTGTCGCTGTCTCTCTGTGTATCTCTGTGTTTCTCTGCTCAGCACTTTGACTCTCAAAATCAGTCTTTGCTTTCTGTCTCTCATGGTCTGTCTCTTTTTCTGTCTTGACCTCTGTGTCTCTCTTGTACATTTCCTTCTTTCTTTCTGTTTCTTATGTTTCTCTTTCAGAATCCCTGTCTAGTTCTCTGTTTCGGTCTACTTCTCACAAATCATCTGTCTCCTTGTCTGCCTCTGTCTCTCTGTGTCTCTCTCTCTGCCTTCTTCTCTGCCTCTATCTCTGTCTTTTGGTCTCTGCCTGTGTCTATCTGGCTTTGCTCCCCTCCCACCAATGGCTCTTCCTTCATATTCCCTGGTTCTGCATGTTTCTCTTATCTTTATGTCTATCTCTCTGTGCCTGTCTCTCTGTCTCTGTCTTCCTGTCTCTGTATCTCTCCAACTCTGAGTGTAGCTCTTTCTCCTATCTCTGATTCTTGCATGTCTATGTCTCTTATCTCTGCATCTATCTCTTTGATGCTTTCTCTTTATATATTTATATCTATAGATAAAAGATACATAACTGAATCTCCTGTCTGTGTGTCTGCTTCTCTGTGGCTGTCTTTCTGGCTCTTCATCTCTTTCCTCTCTACATAGACCTCTTCTCCTTATCTCTTTGTCTCTGGGTGTCTCTGTGATTCTCGGTGCCTCTCTGCTTTCGTGACCCCATTTACCAATCCCCACCTCTCTTTCTCACCCCCTGCGCCGTGCCTGTGTTTATATGTTTCTGTGTGTCTCTGACATCTCTTTGCCTCTGTTAGTCTCTCCCTGCCTCCATGTTTCCTGTGCTACAGTCTCTCCCGTCTCCCTTTCCTCCCTGTCTCTGTGTCTCTGGTGTCTCTTTGAGGCCTCTCTCTGCCTTTGAGTGTCTCTCTGCTCTCTACCCTTCTCTCTCTGTTCCCTATCTATGTTTCCTGTGTGTCTCTGTGTATCTCTGTGTCTCTGTCTCTAGGCATCTCTTTGTCTCTAGAAGTCTTTCCCTGCCTCTGTGTCTTCTGTGCTCCAGGTCCTCTTCCTTCTCCCTTTTCTCTCTATCTCTGGATGTCTCTCTGTCCGTGGGTGTCTCTGTGCCTCAGGGTCTCTCCCTGCCTTTGAGTCCCCCTCTGCTCCCCGCCCTCTCCCTTTCCTCTCTGTCTCTTTCTGTGTCTCTATGTCTCTGTGTCTCTGTGTATCTCTGTGGTGTCTCTGGGCTTCTCCTTGTCTTGGTGTCCCCCTCTACTCCCCGCCCCTCTCCCCTCTTTCTGTCACTGCGTCTCTATCCGTTTCAGCCTATCTCTGCTTATCTCTGAGTCGCTCTGTCTCTGGGTATCTCTGTGTCTCTGTGGGTCTCGGGCCTCTCCCTGCCTCCGTGTCCCCTGCGCTCCCCGCCCTCTCCCTCTCCCTCTCTCCCCCCTCGCTCTCTCGCTCGCGCTCTCTCTCTGAGCATCCTTGGGCCCGGGGTTGCCATGGGGACAAGGTGGGAGCCGGGGATGGCGCGCGCCTGGGCTCGCGCCGGCAGCTCAGGCGAGGAGCAGCGGCCAGAGCAGCGCCAGCAGCAGGCAGCGAGCGGGCGCGGGAGCGGGAGCGGGAGCGGGGGTAGCGTTGGCGGCGGCGGCTCCTCCTCGGCCATCCCCTCGGAGCCGTGCAGCTGACGCGCATGGCGAAGACAGCGGCGCCTACCGATGGGAGCAGCGGTAAGGCAAGGCGGCGCGGCGCAGCCGGGCGGGCGGGCGGGCGGGCGGCGGGCAGCCTCCTCCTCTCCCCAGCTCGCCTGCGCGCCCGCCCGCCCGCCCTCCCTTCCTCCCTCTCCCCTCGCAGCCCCTGCCCGCCCGCCCGCGCCGCGCTCGCCCTTCCATTTAAAAATCTTTAAAACTTTGCATATTAATATCTGCGCTTTGCATAATCTGACCCGCGCTTTATTGATTGCAAGAAGCTTAATGCAGCCGGCTCGGCCTATTGCAGAGAGCTCTCCGGGCGGGAGCCGGGCGGGCGCCGCTCGCTCCGCACCGCGCTCCGGCTGCCCGCCGCCGCTGCGGCCCCGGCCCTCTCGCCTCCCTCCCGGTGCCCGGCGTCGGGGCTTTGCCCCAGGCTGGGTATTTTTATTATTTGGGGGCGAGGGGGATGGCTTGCTGTCGGTGGCGGCGAGGGAAGCAAAGGAGATGAGCGTGGTGATGGGGGGGGGAGGGATGGGAAGAAATGGGGACGGAGAGGAGGTGAAGAGGGAGAGAAAAAGGGGAGAAGGGGCAAGAAGGATGGGGAAAGGAGAGGCGTGGAGCGGGAGGCGGTAGAGAGGAGAGAGCGCGGTGACTGAGGACGGAGCCGAAAGGACGGAGGAGCGAGCGGAGACAGAAGAGAAAGGAGGGAGGAGAGAGCAGCGCGGAGAGAGAAAGAGCCGACGGCCGGGAGCTGGCGACGGAGACCAGGCGGTGGGCGCATCGTCGCTGCCGCCCCCCAGGCAAAAAATAAAGAAAAAGAGAAAAAAATAATACCAATAAAAAGACGATGAAAATAAAACACATCGCAGCTGGGGCCATCGTATACAAAAAGGAGCGAGTGCAGAGAAGAGAGGCGAGGTGGCATCCGCTCCCGGCTGGCCTCCGCGCTTTGGAGAGGCTCCCCGGGCTGGGTGGGATCCCCATTTTTCACCCCGCATTTGGGGAAGGGGCGACTGTGGAGAAAACGAGGCGAGAGGGGGTCAGGGCTGGTGGTGGTGCCGCCTGCTTTTTTTCCCCCCCTTTTCTGGGGGTGTGGGGGCCGGTTTAGTGCGATGATGGTGAGGATATTGGTTGCTGATGCTGTCTGAAGCTCCGAAGCAAGCAGGGTGCATGGGGGGGAGAGGTAAGAGGGGGACCAGAAAGGGCTGGGGGTGGAAATGAGGGGCAAGAGAAAGAAACGGGGTGCTCCCGACTGCCTGCCGGCAGGGTGGAAGATAGGAGAAGGAGCAGCTGGGATGGGGCGCCGAGAGGCGGTGGCGTTTCTGGTAGGAGGAGAGGTGAGAGCGGAGCTCCAGGGCCGGGGAGTGATGTTGGGGAGCTAGGATGCACCCCTCAGCTCTCTGGGCAAAGTCTGTAACTTGGGGAACCCCTTTGGCGGCCTCCTCCTGCCTCTGAGCTCGCTTCTCTTGTCTTCCTCCCCTGTCCTTTCCCAGCTGCTTTTTCTCCATCTCCTTACCGGGTTCTCTTTCTCCCTTTTTTCCAGTTTCTCTCTTCTTCCTCTCAATAAAAGCTTTCTCCTCCCCACTCAGTTTTCTTTCTTTCTTTCTTTCTTTCTTTCTTTCTTTCTTTCTTTCTTTCTTTCTTTCTTTCTTTCTTTCTTTCTTTCTTTCTTTCTTTCTATTTTCTTTCTCTCCACCCCTTCCTTTCTTTTTCTCTTTTTTTCCCCTTCCCCCTTTCCCCTTTTCTTTCATTCTTCCTCCCCGCCACTCATTTTCTCTGTTGCCCTGTCCTTTCTATCCCCTCCCTCAGTTTCATTTATTCATCACTTTTGTAGCATTGGCCTTGAACAGGGTGCTAGGGAGAGGGGCTCTCTGCAAAGACAACGATCTCCCGAGTTCCCAGCAGAGCCTAACCCCGATTCTGATTCCATACCCTCATGTATTTCTACCGTCTTTTTTTCTCTGCTGGGGGCCTGGGTCTGCCCTGGGGTTCTAGCGCCACCCCCTATTTCCTCTGGCTTCCTAGAGAAGTCCGCTGGATGCTCACTGGGGCCATTGGAGGGGGAGGGGAATACCTTAAGTGAGGGCTCATGGCTATGGACTCAGCCCCACTGAGAGAGAAGGGTGTGGACAGAGAAGGAAATGACATGGATGGCTTGTGGGAAGTGAAAAGGGGAGAAAATTTGGGGGAGGGGGTTCCATCTGAGAGGATCTCTAGAGCTTCTGAGTCCCAGGTAAAAGGTCCTAAGAGAAAGCATCTGGCCTGCTGACCACTCCCCACTTTCTCCCTCGCTCCTGGGGCCTGCGGAGTTGGGGAGCAGGTCCTGGATTTAGAGCAAGCCCCCATGAGCTGCTTAACTCAGTAGGTTTTAGTCCCTTGCCATCTTGTCGGTGAAATTTGCCCCCCTCCCCCAGGGCATGAGAGTATAGCGTCATTGCGCAGTGGGGGTCTGGTGTGTACGGAGTCAGACCATGGCGGCAGTGTGCGTGTGTATACAAGGCCTGTGTGCGTTGCAAGAGGTGTTCCGGATGGACTGACTATGTGCAGGGCTTGGGAGCCTTGGCAGAGTGAGGAGCCAAAGGTGTAGAATCACGACATGTGTGTTCGGCAGGGGTCTGGGTACGGGGGGCTCCCATTGTGGGCAATACATGTGCAGGAGGGAGTCGACGCGTGCATTTATACTGGTTCTTCCCTTGTCTGGATGTTCATGGGCCCCTCGCCGAGCGTGCACTTGGGAGGCACTTGCTGGCTCTGTGCGTGGCAGCCGTCCACGCGTGTACCAAGTCTGGCATCGGCAGTGGGTGCATCAGCGTGTACGTGCAGCGTGGTTGGAGTAGAGGTTCTGCGTGTATGTACTAGGTCTGCTCTGAACGTGGCGTGTGCACATGAGGATATATGTTAAATAAAGTCACATGTGAAAGTACCATTGCCGCAGAGAGCTATTATTATTGTTATTATTATTGTTGTTTTTGTTAGGTGTCTCTGTGTGTCCTGGGTCAGGGGGAGGGTGGGTTTATGAAGCAGGTTCTGGGTGCTGTGATGAAAGATGTGCAAAGAGGTCACAGGCATTTGGGTGGGCTTGACAGCATGCTTGCACAGCAACCTTGAAGCTGGGTTCAAGAAAACAAAACAAGAAAAGACGCCCCCTCCCCGAAGTCAGCCAGCCCACGGAAACCGTCCCTGGCTCTTCCCCAGTAACAAAGCGTCCCGTGTCAGGGGGTGGCAGGCAGGCCAGGAGGGAAGCAGATCAGGGCCGCAGTCTGCATCTCCAGTCACTGGTAATGGAATTCCGTGTCTACTTCCTGATTTCTGGGTAATGTTGGACAGAGGCCCATTCGTGCCCACTCAGAGGTCCAGATCCCCATCCTTGTTTCCCTTCAGCTACTGGCCAACCCCCTGGTTGGTTGCAGTGCCATTCTTGGGGGTCCTCGTTACCCTCTCTTCCTCACTTCCCTCTACCAGTCTTTGCAGGGAAAATGGAGGGTGTCTGTGACAGAGGCCGTGGTAGGGAAAGAACTTGGCTACAGTGTGTGTGCATGTGTGCGCGCGCGTGTGTGTGTGTGTGCATGCGCGCCCACACCCATGCTGTGTGTGTCATAGAGGTTAGCCTATATATCCTAGACAACATGCTGGCCAGATTTTTTTCCCAGTGGATCCATCAGTGGCTACCCCCAGGCTCATACATGCAGGGGCCATAGGCCAGAACCCGTTCTTCCACTGGTGTGACAACCAAACTGGGGGCCCCAACCTCAGTACCCCACTGGGAAGAACCTGTGAGAGCCCTGGCTCCTCATCCTAATGTGGGGGGCATGATGCAGGCATGAGGGGGACAGATGGCCATGCCAGGAGCTGCTCAGACCTTGATGGGGGCAAGGGAGCGGTTTCCATGTCTGCTATGTGCTGGTTAATTTCCAAAATTATTTTTCAGGATGGAAAGGCTTAAGAAACCTGGGTATGGAGAATTGTCGAGGAGAGAGTGAGTGAGGGGTCTCCTCAGACTGGGGTCTGTTCTTTCTTCTAAGTATGTATCACTCATCATTTTCCCCTTGGGCCCAACACCTCCTGATTTAATAATAATGATGATGATGATGATGATACGCCCCTTACGTCCAGCTAGCTCTTATAGCAGCCCTGATGATGCCCCTTTCACAGATAAGGGTTTGAGGTCCATAGCATTCTCCCAGGCTGTAAGCTACCCAGCAAGGCTTTGGGCCCAGAACCAAGCTTAGTCTGTCCTTAAAGGTCTGTTCCTCTCCCTTTAGCTGTCCCAGGACCATCTCCTTTCTCTGGCTTGGCCCCTTCCCCACTTCCTCCCTGCCCCCTGAGATGTCCATCCACAGACCTGTCTCCCAGGACCTGTCAGGTGGAAGGATGCCTTACGTGGCTCAGTGAGGGCTTCCAGGACCTGGGTCTCACCTTGTATCCTGAAGGGAAAGGTGGCAAATGAGCAAGGTTGAGAGCCCATTCTGTTGGAGACAGTTTGAGGCTGGGCCCGTTCAAAGACAGGGCTACAGATGGGCTTACATTCCCCCCACCCCCTGCCGGTGAGCCCCAGGCTGTGGCCTTGCGAGGCAGGTGACCTTCCCTCATTTGCCCACAGCCCCACTTTCATTAGATGCTTGGGGCCAGCAGCTTTTCCAGCTCTGAAACAATCAGAAGGAGGCTAGAGGTGGTGGCCCCACATACTAGGTCTCCACATTCAATAGGTATTTATTGAGTAGTGTGAGTCACTGAGGAAATGAAGTACAGTTAGTTTCCTGAGGTATTCAGGCGATGGTAGCATGATCACTCCTTACCTGCACATGATTATTAGACACCAACCATAGACTCTGAAGTGGACCCCATCGCAGCAAGATTCTGGTACCTGGACTGTGAGCACGGAGGGAGTTTCCAAGTCACTGGGAATCTGGACAAGGAGGGAGGCGTGGGTTTAAACAGGGAGGGGGGGTCTTTGAGGAGGCTCAGGCACTAAGGAAGGAGGGCAGAAGGACGACTGAGGGAAACTGGGAGGAAGCAGCCCCAGTTGGGGGTGTGGGCCTAAGAGCAGAGGCTGGCACAGTGTTGCAGGGCCCCTCTGTGGAGGCTCGGAGAAGTTTGGACTTGATCCGGCCGGCTGTGAGGAGCCAGCACTAGTGCGATCACGTGCACACATGTGTATCTCGCGACAACGTGCCTTGGACAACACGGACTAGTATGTGAGCATGAGTGCATGCGCCTGTACCCGCGTGTGGAGCCATTCATCCCGGCGTCCATTCGGACATGGTCTCCCTCGCAGAAACCAATAAGAAGGCTGCTTTAGCTCTTATCCCCAGGATCCCGTGTGGTCCAGGGCTGTGGCCACACGCTCGAGTGTAAGAGCAGGCTGGGGACCCTCCCCCACTGGGGTGCAGACTCATGTGGCATTCGCAGACTTAATCCGCCGCAGTGAGGCCAGGGAGACAGCATCTGTCACTTTCACAAACACAGGCAAAAGGAGTCTGGGAGAGACATACTCCACTTGCTCACAGCCGCTCAAGAAGCAAACGTCTGTCCTGCGCTGCCCCCCGTGCACAAGACAGAAACAGCCCCTGGTGGCCTCCCACATGCAGGCTAGCCCTACACACTGAGTCACTGCCTGCGGGAAAGCACACACACGTGCACACACATGTGCACACATGTGAAGCGCTACCCCTGACATCCTAAGTCCCCGTATGCACAACCACACTCAGACTGTCTTTGACTTTAAGCACAGCAGCTGATATCCTAACCCCTTACTCTCTCTCTCACACACACTCACACGCGCGCACACACACGCGCACACGCACACACACTCCTTTTGCCTTAAAGCACAGCTGTAGCCATCCCATCACCCATACACACATGCCTGCAAGCGGACTCACACACACACACTCAAACACACAGCCTCCCGATCCACCAGAACCACCGTGGGCAGCGGTCATTGAAGAATGACAGCATGAGCAGTGTGCCGAGGGGGGGTCGCCCTGAGGCATGGGCTGTGGGTCACACCACAGGGACATCAGACTCCCTTGAGGGAAGGGTCAGGGAGACCACCCCGGAAGGGCTCCATTGGTCTGGACGGTTCTGCCAGGTAAGGGACATTCAACAAATTCAGGCCAGAGGCGGGAGCCGGTTAATGGCCGAGGCTGCTGATGGCCGAGATGGCTGGTCAGCAAGGAGGGGAGGCTCGACAATTGATGTGATCGGGGCTGGACAAATGATGGCGCATTTGGCTGGAGCCGGCTAGGGGGCCAGAGACCAGAGACCGGGCGGCCATTCTCGCCTCCGTGGGGAGAGGGCCAGAGCGGGCTGTGCTGCATCAGAGTGGCTTTCCCAGCCTGGCTTCGCCGCGCGTCCTGCCTGCTGTGGGGGTCTTTCTACGTGTGTGTGCTCATATGCGTGTGTGTGTGCACGCACATTTATCTGTGATCGTCAGTGTGCACCTGTCTCCATAGAACCTTGTGTCTTCAGGACTCTTGGTTTGCATCTGCGAGCGCACCTTTGTGTGTGCCCTTGCTCACATGTGTGTGTGCGTGTATGTGCACGCCCACAAAGTGTTTGGATGCCTTTCTCACTGGACACTGTGCACCTTTGTGTCCAAGTGTATGTGTGTTTATGGAGCATGCGGGGACCTTTCTCATTGTGAGATGCTCTTCACTCTTGCGCGCTCGTATTTTTTTGGCGTTGGGGTGAAGGTTAGGTGAGGAAGAGGGGCTGTGGGTCTGGCTCTGGGCTCCCAGCAATCTGTGCATCTGGTGGCTCACAAGGCTGTCTTTGTGCATCATTTGAGCCTCTGTCTGGGCATGTGCGGGCGTGGGCTTAGTGCTTGCCAGAGTTTGAATATCTGTGTGTCCACAACAGCATCTCCCACCGAGCGTGGCTGTGGGTGGGGTGGGCCAGCTGGGATGGGGGGGGCCTCTCCCTGAATCTCATCATCGCTCTGGAGGCAGTCACGCAACCCGTCCCGGGCCTGGCTGGGACCCAGCAGCAAGGCACAGTGCAGACCACCCCTCCTCCTCCTTCTTCCCCCATGACCTTTGAGCACAGCAGCCCCAAATACATATTTATCAGAGGGGCTGTGGGGACCAGCCCCTCCCCCACCACTCCCCTCAGGGCCCAGCCTGCCTGGCTGCGGAGAAATTAACCTTGTGACACAGGAGCTTGCCGACACCCCGGCCCCCTCCCCTTCCACACGGCACATATGAGCATGGATGGGTGTGAGAGAGAGAGAGAGAATAGGTACTCCTCCAGACTGGGAAGGCGGTAGCAGCCAGGAGAAGAGATACACACAGGTATACACATGTCTAGGCCACCCCTGACATACATACACACACACACACCACACACACACACACACACACACACACACACACACACACCATCTTTCTCTTTCTTTCTTCCTTTTTTTCTCTCTCCAAACTACAGAGGCTACATGTCTTGACCAGATACACAGGCAAATTTTGAACTGGATTTACATGCAGACATATGCAGTGGTCCTGAGGTAGATTCACACACAGATTCTCAGTGACAGGATGCACACGTACACCTGTGGGCCCTGAGACCCAGGTGCACAGCCCCTTGGCCAGAGCTTCTCTTGGAAAATGCCCAGGTACTAAATCCTACAGATCCACCCAGACATTTGTGCCTCCATCGCCAGAGATGCCGAAATGGACGTGCCAGATTTGAAAATGGATGCGTCAGATAGGCACATACGCACAGGTATGAAACCCCAGACATCCGTGCATCACATACGTACCGAGGCATCACAGGGCAAGACAAATACCCAAACACCGGGGTGCTCCTCACAGAGAGAGCTGTTTTTTCAACAGAAAAGGTACAAACACAGACACTAAAACATGGTGGCATCCCAGCTCATGTGACCATGGGTGCACACAGGCCACGTTTAGAGGTCCCACGGGGAAGCCCCTCGTGGTGAGTGGAAGCCGCATATTTGGAGTTATAGGCACAACATCCCCCACTTCAGACTCATCCCCTTGGAGCAAAATGAAAATAGGTAGATGCTTAAGTCTGAAAATATTCATGGAACAAATGCACTTATCACACAGGAACTCAGCCCTTATGTGAGCCAGGCCCTGTCTTAGAAGCTGAGAAACAATGATTTACAAGACGGACCTGGGCTTTGCTCTCCAAGAGCTCTGAGCCAACAGGATGGGCACTGATCGGACCTCAGTGTATAGTTAGTTATAAACGGTGATAACATCTGGGAAGGAAAGAAACAAGAGGCTGTGGGAGGGGTCATGGGAGAGCCTGGTTTAGATTGGTGGGTCAGGTGGAACACCTCTGAGGAAGTGACATTTAAGCTGAGCGTTAGTCACAACACACAGATGCTAAATGTGCACATGCATCCCTCCCGAAACTCACCAAGACCACACAGGCATAAACAATACAGGACGCAGATTCCCCCTGCTCCAATTCCACTGTGCTTCGGTGCCCCTCTAGAAAACCTCTCTGGTGGGAAATGGGGTCTCTACCACTGGCTGGGGTCCAGATGTCTGAGCCCCGATAGAGGAATGCAAAACGTGCAGGGGTCATGCTGAACAGGAGGCCACGCTGCCTGGGGGGTCCAGAGGCTTTACCAAAGAGGTGACGTGGAGAAGGGTGTGTAGGGCGTAGAGAAAAAGGGGAAGCAGAGGGCTTTCCAAATGGAAGCATGCCCTATGTACAGGCACAGGAGTGTGAGCCAGTGTGGGAAGTCGCTGGACAGGGGTGTGCAGGGAGGGGTGAGAGATGAGGCTTGACATCACCAGGAGGGTCTGTAAGGCTCAGGATTTATTCCAGATGCACCACATAGCATGGAAGTGTTTTGGGTAGAGACTCGACAGACTGTGAGCCGGGAGCTAAGTCAGGAATCCCTTGGAGGATCCCCTGGTGTGGCCGAGGGACAGGAGGAAGATGGCAAGATCTGGAGGGAGGGGCCTCCTGCCCTGCCTGTCTGCTCTAGGATCCCTGGATGAGGTCTGGCCAGGGAGGTGACACAGACAGCCTTCCCCTTGCTCCCAGCCCCATCACTTGTCCTCTGGACAGAGTTGGACAAGCTACAACTTCTCCCACATCCAGATTTTGTGGGGGCTGGAGGTTGAGGGTTACAGTCCCCCTTAGTGACTGTAATAAATGCTCTATCTTCAGAGGCTTCCTGTGGCCAGGCCCGAGCTGCATGCCAAGGCACACAGATGAGCCTGACCCTTCCCTGCTCCGGGGGAGTCCCCGGTCCCCTGACAAAACCCTGTCGGGGACTCCACGGGTTTATTAAAGCTTCTTGACCTTGTTCTTAGAGAATGAATGGGTCAGAAGTCCCCACTGGGTATACAGAAAAGGGGTGAGGATGTGGAGCCTGGTCTTTGAAGGTGAGACCAACCTTCACCTGCCACAGCGAGAAAGCCTATCATCCCTCTTCTCACCCCTCACCCCTCCCTAGAACATTTTCCTTAGCCTAGAAGTCCCATATTATCTGGCACCCGCCTGCCTATACTCCTTTTTTTCCTTTCCGGAAGCTCAGGCCACTCTGGCCTTGGCGTTCCTCAAACACATCAACATTGGTCCTGCCTCAGGGCCTTTGCATTTGTTGTTTCCTTTGCCAGAAAAGCTCTTACCCACACTTTATCTGGGCTGCTACTCAAAAGCCACTGTCCCCCACAGGGTTGCCTGCCTGCCTGCCTGCCTGCCTTCCTTCCTTCCTTTCCAAATTTTAATGTTTATTTATTTTTGAGAGAGAGAGAAAGAGAGTGTGCAAGTAAGGGAGGGGCAGAGAGAGGGAGGCACAGAATCCAAAGCAGGCTCCAGGCTCTGAGCTGTCAGCATAGAGCCCGACACGGGGCTCGAACCCACAGACTGTGAGATCATGACCGGAGCAGAGGACAGATGTTTAACCTACTGAGCCACCCATGTGCCCCCTGCCCCGTCATGGGCCTTTCTTGACCTCTCAGTCTAAAGAAACATTCTCCTGTAACCTACCCCTTCACCTGCTCTATCTTCCTTCTTAGCTCTTAGGTATGTATTCTTGTCTGTTGTATCTCCCCCTCCACTAAAAGGTCAATGCCGTGAGGGCAGGGACTTCACCTAGTTCAAAGGTGTGTCCCCAACACCTACAATAGTGCTCGGCACACTGCAGTGCTCAGTGGATGTCAACTCCCCTGTCATCCTACTTGCCCAGTGTACTGAAGGGTGGAAGTGGACGTCTGCTGTGCCAGAGAAGGGTAGAAGGAGCCCACCCTCTGGGGATGCACTACCTAGGCATCTGCAAGTCAGGCCACCGCCTGTCTGAACCCCGAAATAGCCAGACCCCAGATCTGTCACCCTGGACCTGTACTCTCTACTCCATTTCTCTCACCACGTTCCACTCACCCCAGCCAATTCTCCTTGTCCCCCATCATCTCATCTGCTCACCACCCCCCACACTGCTTCCTTCTTCCTTCCTTTCCCCCAGGACCCACCCTAGCCACGGGGGTGCGGCCCAGACCCACACACCCTGCCTCCAGTCCTATCCTGGCTGAGGGCAAATCACATCACTCTTTTTAAGCCTCAACTTTCCTCCTCGGCAAAATAAGGTTTTTGTGGGGATGAAGAGTGACCGCGCGTGTGTGATGATGATACTAATAATAGCTGCTATTTATCGAGTACCTGCCAGGTGTTAGGCATTGTGCTAGGCGCTTTGAACTTTTTTTTCATTAGAAAAAATGGAGAAGGAAAAAAAAAAAACCTGAGCGTGGCGTGTCCCCAGAGTGTCAGGCCCCGTGCACGGTGCTGTGAATCACAAAGGTGAACAGAGCCCTGCTGCACAGAGCTTACTATTCCAGTGTGCACGCACACACACATGCCTGAAGTGCCACGCCGGTTAGGCGGTGGGGGCTTGCGCTCCTGTGCTTGGCCCCTTTCAACGGAAGCCCCGAGGGCTAGTTTGGAGGCCACTGAGGCAACAACTCTCAGATGAGAGACTAGCCCCAGCCATCCCTAATTCCTCTTTACCAACCCAGTGGGATCTTCCATTGTTCATATCTGGATGGTAGGGTCTGGGCTAGAATTGGCCTGAGGAAATGCTTACTGAGTGAATGAATGAATGAATAAATGATTGAACAAAGGAACATATTTAGCCAGGTGTCTACATTGAATACGCTCACCCCAAGATAGAGTACCAGAACACGCCCTTTCCCTTCCCACCCCCCCATTCCCTCCCACCCTCTGTACACCCTACTCACATATGTCATTTGTGGCTGGTAATCCTAATATCATTTCCACCACTCCCTTGCCCCTTTCTGTATCAGGTTCTCTGCTAAGTTTGTTATAAGCATGGTCTTGATTCCTCTCGCGAGCATTGTGAGACAGGTGTTCTTATTATTGTCATTTTATGTTTGAGCAACCGGAGGCTCAGAGAGGTGAAGTAACTTGCCCAGGGTCACACAGTGAGGCGGTGGCAAACCTGTTTTTTGACCACCATGTTCTTCTGTCCCATAGAAGTCCATGGTCTCCTGAGAGTCCTGTAGTCTACACGCACACTTATTCTTGCAATGTTTTCCCTCCCAGCAGTGGAAGGGCATCACCTAGGAGCCAGGAGTCCCGGCGCGGGTCCCAGCTCTGTCACAACCAGCTCTGTGCCTTTGGGAAAATTCTTTCCCTTCCTTTTCCGCAGCTTCTCCTCCAGCTGTCCCTCCTGTCTGTAAGCCCTCAGGCAGTTTCCTAAAGAGGGAACAGGGCACAGATTTTGGCTTGGTCCCACCCTCCCTTTACTGATAGAGGAGAAAGCAGAGGGGCTTCAGATTCATTCTCGTTTCAGGGGGGGTGTACTGGACTCTGCGGGGCTTGGACACAGTGGGGACATAAGACAAGCCTGGCTGGGAAAGGGGAGAGGGCCAGAGAAACCGCCACTCACTATGAGCCCCCCAAGCTCCCAGCCACCTAGTGGGGCTCATTACCCCCTCTTTCTGCAATTACAGACATTAACTGATGTGCCACAATGTTCGCTGTAGAAAAAAGAGAAAATGCAGATATACAGAGAGTTGAGGGAAAAAACCCACCATGGTAATCTAGTTAAATGAAAGAAAAAAATTAACTTCTTGATGCCTTTCTGGCTAGTTTTTTTTCTCAAAGGAGTATGCCTACAAGTTTACCCAAAGAACTTATTAAATTCAGATGCATGGGGGGCACCTGGGTGGCTTAGTCGGTTAAGCGTCCGACTTTTGCTAAGGTCATGATCTCGCAGTTCATGGGTTCGAGCCCCGCATCGGGCTCTGTGCTGACTGCCAGCTCAGAGCCTGGAGCCTGTTTCAGTCTGTGACTCCCTCTCTCTCTGACCCTCCCCTGCTCACGCTGTCTCTCTCTCTCTCTCCTAGAAAAAAAAAAAAATTCAGATGCATGGGACCAAACTCAGATTTCTGACTTCTGCTCTAAACCTTTTTCTTTGGTGGGTGGTGGTGGTGTGTGTGTGATACAAATGGGATCACATGCCACATACCAGTTTATAACCTGCCTTTTACTTCCTAACAGTGGATTATGAGCATTGTTTCCTTGTCAATGAATTTATTTTGAGTGTATTTTCTACAACCCCACAGCCCTCCTGTACTATCGTTTATCGTTTCAGTCCCCAGTCATAGGACATGTAGGTGGTCCCGATTATAATGATCCCCGGGTAACAGGTGAGGACGTGGAGGCTTAGAGCAGCCCGTCCCATGTGTGCAAAGCTAAGGCACCACCCAAGGAGAGCTGGGGAGGGCTTGGGTGCTGGGAACGGTTCCCAGCCTCACTCAGTGCAGGGCTGAGGGGCCCTGAGTGGAGGGAGAAGCTTGGGTAGGAGCCCTCAGACAGAAGATAGGGGCCCAGTCAGAGGGGGGGTGGGGGTGTTGAAGAGGAGAACACTGTTTTCCAAGCCCCCAGATCCACGCATGCTGTGGGCCTGAGCGCTGCCCGGTCGGGCTCCCCCCCCACCCCCCGCCCCCGGCCCCTCTCACCACCTCCCGCCCTGAGCCCACTCGCCGCCTGCTCCATCCTTGCCAGCTTATCAATAGGTTAAGTGGTCAGGTCAGCGATATTGACCATTTGATTAGGACCTTGTCAGATCAATCCCTGGCTCATCTCATGGGTCTCCTCCCCTGCCCACACCCCCGCCCTGTTCTTCTGCGCCAGGGAGCAGGTGGTGGCTGTAGAAGCCTCTGCCCTCCGCTATGAAGCACCCCAGAACCCGGAGCCCTCTGGCAAGTTCAGAGTAAGTGAGAGCCAGCCTCAGCCCCACCATCTCCCATCAAGTCCTGCCGGGCCGGGAGCCGGGAGTGCCATCTCCTGCTCCTGTCTCACTTCCCCTGCCCCAGGGGGGCTCCACCAAGGCCTCGGTCTAAGTGCTAGCTTCCTGCACCCTCTCTTTACATCACGTTCTCTTGTCTACTGTCACTAGATCTTGTTTGTCCTGTGTCCTGTGTCTCTCAGAGCCCTGTCAGATGCTGATGCCCTTTCTTGGCTGTGTGACCCTGGGCAAAAGACTTCCCCTCTCTGAGCCTCCATTTCCTCCTTGTGTCTTGGGGCTGATCCTCACTAAACAGGCCGTGGGGATTCTGTGAGATCACATCCACAGAGCAGTTAAGCATGCCTGGCGGCCGGGCCTGGAGCTCGAGCTCGGGGAAACACCAGCTGCTCTCACTCGGGGCTCCTGGGCTGGACGACTGAGCTCACGTGTTTGTGGGGGCCAGTTTCTCCATGCATCTTGCCCTCGGTGGGAGTGTAGGTGGGCAGTCTGTGTGTGGGGCCAAGGGGCACTGTCGTCCTCAGGCCTGTCCCACGCTCCAGTGCGGGGCTGTACCCTGTCCTGGGTGATGCTGGGGATTTCGTCAGAGGAGCCAGACCCCAGCCTACCCTCCTAGAGCTCACAGTCTGGCAGGCGGGTAACAGACAGACCAGGGCGCACACAAACATTTATACTGGCTTTGAGAGAGCTGAGGGCTTTCTTTCCTTCTCTGAGTGAATATCGGAAACTTCGCCTTCTCTGCGGCGCAGCTGCAAGGAACGCGTCTCTGGAGTCAGGGATTCAAATCCCAGCTCCTTCCACTTCCTGTGCCTGGTCACCAGGGGCCAGATGCATCCGCTCCTTCTCCCTTAGAGTCCCCATCTGTGAAATGGGGAGAAGGTATCTCTAAGTGGCTCCTGCCATCTTCCAGCCCACGCACCGTCTCCTGTACAGGGGAGATGTTATCTACTGGGGAGAGGCGTCTGTCTGAGGGCATATGAGGGCACAGGGGCTGAGAGATGACAAGAGGAAGGGCCCAGCAGCGGTGCTGCTCATCATGGGCATTAGGCATGGCGGCGAGGGTGGCAGAGTGCAGAGGGGAGAGCTGAGCGTGGGGGCTGGTGCTGGAGGGAAGTGCCAACATGGGGCAGTGCCCCCGGGAAGACCCCAGCCCTCGGGCACTGTCTGACTCTGGGCCCCTCGGAGGCCCAGGGATTCCCCCACCCGCCCGCCATCACTTACACCAATATTGACGGTTAATGCCGTGTCGCCACCGTGTTCAACACTCAGCGCGGCTAATTGTTTTGACTGGGAATCGGCAAGGCGATTAAACGCCATCGATTTTGCCCTGCGCGCTGCATCGATTTTTAAATTTCCTATTGATCCCGGCCCTAAATCTCCTTAACCAAGACCTCACCGTGGAGATGACAGCCGCTGATTAGCTCCGGGCAGGGGTGGGGATGTGGGGGTGGGGGGTGGGGGGAGCAGCCCCTGAGAGGGGAGAAACCCCAGCTCCTCCCTCCCCCCAGGGAACAGGGGCCCTGGTCTCCTTCCACCCCTGAAGATAGAGGCCCCAGTAGAGAAAGGGGGACTTGACGGGGTGGAGTTGGGGGGACCCCTTATTCCTTTTACCCTCTTTTTTCCTGTTTGGGCTTTTCTCTGCTCACTACCTGTGGCTCTCTCCACTCTTCCCTCTGTCTCTCTCCCCATTTCTTCTCTTCCCTTTCCTGTCCATCCCTCTATCCTTCCATGCCCCCATCATCTCTCTCCCTCCTGTTTTAGTCTGTCTTCATCTCTCTCTTTTCTCCTTCTCCACTCATGTCCAGCCTCCACTAATTCCGTGTGGCTTTGGCTGGTCCTGGGCCTCAGTCTCCCCATCAGTGCCAGCCTATGTGCCATGCGATGGGCAAGTAGTATGCCAGACTCCCAGGTCCATGGCCACCCTACCTGTGCCCCTCTTGTCTTCCCTGTCAGGACCGCACGAATGGGGCACAAAGGTGTGAGGCCGATGTGGGCTTACCGGCTTTGTTAACTCCCCCACAGGGCTCTCTCTCTTTCGACAGACGGACGTTGCCCCTCACTGTGCGCTCATCAGTACCCACCTGGGGAAGCCTCTCCCTATCCTACAGTCCATGCTCCTTCTCTGAAAGCCCACAGGAAGCAGGGGCAAAAGAGATCTCTGTGTGGGCTCCTTTTCCAGGAAGACCACGTTCCCAGAAGGCAAGAAACCAGGCTTCAGGGCAAGGCCCACGGGCCCTAACTCTCTAACCACCCTTCACCCAGCTCCACAGGACCCCAGGGAAGTCTCAGCCTCGTCCACTGCATCTGTAAAGTATGGCTGATCCCAGCTGTTACTCTGCCTCCCCGCAGGGCTGCGGACACTTTCTGGGGACAGGTCTCCCCATGTCCTCTCTGTCTTGTCCATCTTCTGCACAGCACACAGTAGGACCTTTCTAAAGATTGTGGATTGTGCCCCTTCCCCTAGCTCCTTGGCCCAGGCCCTGTGGGGTGCAGCCCCTGCTGTCCCTGAAGCCTCGTCTTTCCCACTTGTCTGGGGTCCCCTGGGCAGGCAAAGGCCTGACATTGTCTTCCCTTCCCCCCAGCCCTCTGCCTGACTAAAATTTATTTGCTGTGTTGCATGGGAGGGTAGCACCCGCCTTAGGTCTTCCCGGACTTTCCCCTGGCATTCTTGCACACACCCTGCTTACCCCCCATGTTAGCACTGGGTCTTGCCTGAGACAGGACAGGGGCCCTGTCTAACCCACCTCGCACCCCCACGCTTGGTCCAGAGCCCGGCTCAGACACGCTTCCGTATCTGCTGATTAGCCCAACGAACAAATGAATGAACGAATATACAAGTCAGAAATATCATCAGGACTTTTATTTTCATCTCCTTGCAACACGCAGGCACCTGATGACTAACTCTTTCAGATGTCTTTCTCGTTTGATCCTCCCAGCCGTCCTTTGAAATACATAGCGTGTGAGTTAATCAATCCCTCCATCTGTCCCCCCATTCACTCATCACCCATCACTTGCTTACTGGGGTGTCCTGCATTTGGAAGTCCCTCTGCCAAAGGCGGAAGGTGTAAGACACAGTCCCTGCCCTTTAAGGGGCTTCCAGTCTGATGGGAAAAACAGATGTTCAAAAAGGCAGGCAGCAGGATGCCCATTTAAGAGATGGGGACACTGAGGCTCAGAGCCCGGAAGTGACCGCTGAAGGCAACAAGTGGCTGGCAGGACCTGAGTCCACATTCGCCAATATGTGCCTGCCGATGGTGTGACAGGAGCCAAGTTCCTCTACTCGAGTAGTGCCTCATCCTGCTGGAGCTAGAGATGCTTCGCATATTCCCTGGGAGGCTGACTCTTCTCCTCTCTTTCCAGGTTCTCGACTGGACTGGGTTGGTGGCCTGAATGTATTAGCTTCGCTGCGTTTGCCCAAGAGGTAAGGGCTGTGGCCTCAGAGCTTTGCTTCCTGCTGTGCTCCGGGTCCTGTTCCCTCCCAGAAACCCCTGCTTTCCCCTCCCCTTCCCTGACTGCACCCCAGGAGGGCTGCCCTTCCTTGGTTTGCTCTGTCCTCCACAAGGTTAGACTGTTTTGTGTTTTCATGCTCTGTGTGTCCTGTGGCTTTCAGGCCAAATGGGTGGTTCTGGGTGTGGGTGACTGTGAGGGTTTCTGCTGGTGAGTGTCATGTGCAGTAGGAGAGAGATGGGTGACTTGGTGGCTCGGATCACAGCTTGGGGGCAGACACACCTGTGCGAACCCCTTTTCTTTCCCTTCCTAGCTGTGAGTGACTTAGGATAGGCAGAGCCTCCATGTCCTCATCTCTAAAGGGAATGATAACAGAACCCACCGTAAGTGCGGTCCTGAGGACGGGAGGCTAGTGGGGCAGTTCAGATTCCAACTCCAGAGCCGGCTGGCACCTGGGGCTCATGCCAGCTGTGTGATCCTCAGTTTCCCTGTCTGTCAAAGGAGGGTTATCACAGCACCCAGCCCACAGGATGAGGATGAAAGAAGTTACTGCATGGGAGCATGTGCCTCCAGAAGCAGGAGCTCCAAGCACAGCTGGAAGAGCCCCTGAGCGAGTGAGGATTTGTGAGGTCCCCTCCTTGGGGCCCACTGAGACTCCTAAACCGAAGCGAGAGCTCCCTGGCAGCTCAGCTCATGAGGAAATGGGCTCTGGGCATGTGCCCTGCTGTTTGCTCCACTCAGCCCGATGAGGCCCTGGTAGTGAGCATCCAGAGAGGTGTGGGACAAGGCCTTTAGGGTGGAACACACCCCCCCCCCATGCTGCCACCTCTATTTCTACCAGGGCAGCTTAACCTACAGGCCTCAGGAATGTTCTGGTTCAGGATGATTCTGGCTCCGTGGAGAAGGCACACATCCTGGGCCCAGACCCATGCATTCCTTACCAGTTAGAACGGGGGTCCATGGGTGGGGTTCACGGGGTCTGGGGAGGTCTGTGGTTGCTGTCATAGGCGTCCTACCCAGGCACCCTTGCTGTACCAGGGGTCATAGACTCGCCTGAAGAAGCAGATGAAAGCTGTACCCCAGGGTTTGCGATGTGGCGTCGCAGGAACCACAGTGGACGAGAAAATGCACTGTGGTGGGAGGCTGCCCTCCAGCTCTGCCCGCGGTCTCCCTGCAGAGATGCAAACCCCACTTACCAGATTTTCCAGTTTTCCAAAAGAAGCCAGAAATCCTGAATTTCGGGTGAAATCTCTCAATTTTATAAACGTTGGCTACTAACACAAAATTTCGAAAATCTCCCTGTGGTCCAAGCCGCACAGTTTGGGCAATCTTTGACCCATAGGTTTCTAGTTATACAACATTTAGTATAGACTTTCTCCCGGGAAAACACATCTCTCTATCTCCCCACTTGTGCTCCAACTCAAGGTCTTCACAGACTCCCTCCGAAACCCACCCATGGCCCCCATTCTAACTGATAAGGAATGTGGGAGTCTGAGTACAGGATGTGTGCTTTCTTCAGGGAGCCAGAACTGTAGGTTTCCCAGGAACATTCGGGTCCCCTGATGTTCTTGATGTTGAAAAGAGGGTCAAGGAGGAGCACCTGGCTGGCTGGGTCAGTAAATCATGCGACCCTTCATCTCACGAGTGTGAGTTCAAGCCCCACATTGGGTGTGCAGCGGACTTTAAATTAAATTAAATTATATTAAAAAAAAAAAAAAAGAGGGTTGAGTAGTTTCCATGTTGCAGAATTTGCTTGGGGGCTAGAGGTTGGCTTTGAGGAATGCCCGAAAGTTGGGCTAAATTAGCAGAGGCTGCTAAAGGAATTCTGTTTCGGAGCTAGTAGAAGTCGCAAATCAGGTCTCTGATTTTCGTCCTTTGTATTAAGATAGATGTTCATTAAGGGCCCAAGGTTTCATGGACACGTGTCTGACAGATTTGGTAACACATGCCGAGAGCTGTTGGGTCCTAGTGGCGGAACTGATATTTACCAAGGGGCCACCTCCATGCCAGGGCCTACGCCGGGCATTTGGCATTAATCCTCAGTGCAAGCCTGGGAGGTGGGTGGAGGTCCACTGTTGCCAGAGAAGGAGACTGAGGCACAGAGAGGGGAGGCAAGTGGCCTAAGGCAGGTAAGCAGTGGAGGCAGAATTTGCACTCAGGTCTGCCTGAGCTGCAAGTGCTGACTCTCTCACCTCAACAGGACCCCACCACAGTGGCTGGAATCTACTTGGGGTGGCCGACTCTTGTGCTTAGGGTGGGGGGACTTGATTGGGGGCAACCCCCAGAATTCATATTTGGTGCCAAACCTGACAAATTTAGAAATGGAGGGGGTTGGATAATACTGGGGCTATTTGTTGGATTTTCGCTAGAAACTAGAGAAAAATGTACAACAGGAGGTGTTTAGCTGATGGAGTCTATGAGCTGGCCCTGAAGGCCGCCGCTATGTCTGAGTGGTTCACAGGGAAAGTTCTTTCCCCACCCGGGAGACAGTGGTAGTAGGCCACACTCTCTTAGGGATATCATTTTGTTACAAAACAACAACTACAACTAACATCGCCCCCACCCCCACTATCTTTCCTTCATAGCCGCACTTGGAAGGTGAGTGATTCCACTCCAGTATCTGGAGGCCTCCTCTGTGCCCAGAACCCCTCCAGCCCTGGAGGTGCTGTCTGCCTCTGTGCCCACGCTGCTCCCTCCCCTCCCCTCTCTCGGGCCCTTGTCTCCACTCTTGCTTGAGCTCACTCCTCAGCCTCCCTCAGCTCTCTGGCTCTCCCTCTCTGTCTAAGGCTCCCTGACCTCCCACTAAGCCTCATTGCCCCTACCCCATTCCTCCTTCCTGAGCACCGTTAACATTTCTGATTCTATATTGTGTGTGTAGTGTCTCTCCCCATTAGCTGTCTACACCCAGTCCCTGGCACCCTGTAAATGCTCAGTAAGGATTTGTTGAATGAATGAATAAAGAAATGAGCACACGGACACATACACCCATATCCATCCATTTATTCCTTCAGCCAACATATCTGGGGGATTTCTAGTATGCCAGGCCTTGTGTCTCAGTCTGGTGACACAGAGGGGACACAGACCTGTGTGGCCTCTGAGGGGCCTCAGGATGGTGGGGAGACAGGCAGATGTACCACCACCCTGAACCTGCAGGTCTGCACGGCGCTGGGTCAGGAGAGAGGGGGATGTGATTGACTTGCCTGGGGGTTCCTGAAGGGCTGGGAGAAGCCAAGGGGTAAGTTACCATTCAAATGGGTAGGTCACTCTTGGGGGCCGTGGATGCTGGCCTGGCCTCAAGTCCCCATGGCCAGCTACTGTCCACTGGGCATCCAAGGCCCTCCTAGTGCTGGCCAGGAGCAGGCAGTGTTCCCACCTTGTCTCTCCCTCCCCCGTGTCCCTCCGTCCTTCCACAAAATGACTTGGTGGCCTTTGGTGTGGATGAGGCCCTGGAGTCCCACAGGTGGCGTTCCCAGGGTGTGCGCACACCCCGAAGGAGAGTCTGGATTGACTCAGAAGCAGGAGCTTAGTTGTGGGTGACAGGGTTCCATGGCTGGGTCTGGTGAGGGGTATTGGAGGGAACCCAAGGCTGCTTCAGAAGCAGGGACACAGAGCTGTAAGAGTGGGTGGGAGTATGGGTGTGGCAGCAGAATGCTCCAGAATCGGAAAGGCAGGCCTGAGTGGCGTTGCGGGTGTTCTGCAGACCAGAGCCAAGGAGTCATTACGTGGGGTCAGGGACTTGCTCGAATGCCCCCAGCCCAGTTAGCCACCCTCGTGTTGTATTCCAGTAGCGCTTTGGCTACTGGAATAGGACATGTGCTGTTGCAGCACCCTTAGGGCGGGGGTGGGGGAGCCAGAAAAAAACTTCAGCTGGGGGCAGCTCCTTGCCTGTGGGCGGGCCCCTCAGGGGTGGTCCGTAGGGTGAGGCTGTGTGAGGCTGCAGGCAGTCCTCACTGGGTGTGGATTCCAGGTGCTGTTTGCCATTGTGGGATGCTCTGGGGTGTCAGGAGATCACTGCATCCCTTTGGCTGTCACTGGCTGGGTGGAGACAGCTGTCAGCCACCCACGACTGGGAGTGTCCGCCAGCCACGGGGTGGGGTGTGGAGGAAGTTCAGATGGCTCTCCTCTCTTGGCAGCTTCAGTCAGGGACCGCTGGATTCCTGGCATCCCCGTCCCAGAGCAAGTGACGGCCGAAGTGCCCATTGTCCTGGCAGGCATGCAGTCCCAGGGGCCACGGGCAAGCGCTTGGCCCTAAGTCCAAGTAGAGAGCTGGTAGGCAGAGGGCAGGCCACAGCGTCTGACCCTAGGTCGTTTTAGGGCCGTTTCTTGGAAGTTGTGTTGTGCACTCCCAGCCACCCCCCAGACTGTCCAGCTCACGTCGTCTCTGCTTCTGGTTTCCTTCCTTTCCTCTTCCTCATCCTGGGGCTCCACCCCTGTCCCTTTCTTTTTTTCCTTTGCTTGGTTTCATCCGGGTCTTGGCTTCTCCATTCCACCCCGCTCCCTCCTTGTTCTGAGCCTGATCTGTTTCCAGTCTTGCAAGTACGGGTGTGTATGGGTCCACTCTAGCTTTCTGTCTCCGGAGAGAGCCACACAGAGATGTGGACCTGGTGGGGATGAGGAGGAGGGGGGTGAGAAAGAGAGAAGGAAAAAAGGTACTTGAGGGAAAAACAAGAAAGGAGGTGCCCCCCATCTTGCCCTTGCGTCACCACTCCAGGACAGCTTCTCAGGTCCCCCAGGACAGCCGTCTGCCCTCCTCCAGGGACAGATGTGGACAGGAGGGTCAGAGGGGTCATCTGAGAAAGGCAGAGATGAACTCAGGGAGATTCAGGGAGCACCCCGCAACAGAGAAATGCCTGGGGAGGGGGAGCAGCTGAGAAAAGCAGACAAAGAGACAGGGAGATAGCAAAAAGTCAGCCGGGAGAGCAGGCAGGCGGTTCAGGGATCGTCAGAAAGAGTGTGTACGTGAGGGTGTGAGAATGAGCTGGTAGAGGTGAGGGCCATGGGCCTTGGGGGGCCCGACAGAGGGGCGGGGGGTTCATCCACCCCTCACCAGGCTGCTGTGGGGCTGAGTGTAAGGAACTTGCACTTGGCCAAGACCCCTGGTGTGTGCATCCTGTGTGTGGTGGGATGGGCAGCAGGGGAGAGATCCTGCTCCCACCTGCCCTGTGATCAGAAGCCCAGTCTGCTCCCAGCCTTCCCTGCTGCTGTCAGGAGACTGTCCCTGTCGGTCCATCCTGTCCCCTCCCTGCCCTGGCTCACTGGGGCCAGCAGGACTGTGGTCTCCTAGGGCTTGGGCATCCCTGACTTCTGGCGGAGGGGTTGGGTGGGGCGGGAAAAATCTGTGTGTGTGTGTGTGTGTGTGTGTTTGTGTGTGTGTGTGTGTGGTGTGGTGTGCGGTGTGCACACCTACGCAGGAAGAGAAACTGCTTTGGATTGGGCCTCCCTTAGCCCTTCTCTAGTTTTGCTGCCTCAGTATCTCCTATGTTCCCAACTTCCCTCCACCTTCAGCTATGAGGTCTCTCACCGGCTGTCTCTGCCTTCTCTGTCTTGGTCTCTCTGTCTGTCTTGTCTTTCTGTTTCCCTCTGAATCACTCCCAAGCCCCCCAACCTGTCAGTCCTCCGCATCTCTGGCCCCCATCCTCGCTTTAACTGCTCACCTCCATCGCTGTGCCTTGCATGCTCTCTGTCTGTCTGGCCCCTGTGTCTGTGTGTCTCTACATTGTACGGTCGCCCTTCCTCTGCTCCTTTTCTCCGCGCTTCCTCCTGTGTCTGGGTCTCTTCCAGTCTCTTTCATCCTCTGTCTCTCTCGTCCCTGTCTCTCCAGGTCTCTGGCTGTCCATCCCTGCCTCTGTGTGTGTGTCTCTCACTCCCCCTCCCTCCCCCCCTTTTTTTTCTGTTTCTAACACCCACACTCACATCCTACCTCAGGAGTAATTGCTTTTGTCTGGGTTGGACTGGACTTGTGGTGGGGGGAGGGCGGGGGGAGCGGGTGGCGCTGGGGGGGTTGGGAGGGACGGAGGTCGCTTGGTGGAGTTGAGGTGGCGTCCACTAAAGCAGGGGGTGCTGAGGAGCAGAGGTCGGGCGCCCAAGCGGGGAGGGGGCAGGGGCCGTGGGCCCGTCCTGGCACAGCGATCTGGGGCCTCTGGCCGGGAAGGGAAGAAGGCCCTCACGTTTGGATTTGGAGACCACGTAGCTGGTATAGCCGTAGCTACAAAACGGGCCAGCCAGCACCGCAGTGGCAAACCTCTGCTGTCTCGCCACCCTCCCCCACTCAGAGACACCCCCCCCAACACCGTTGGATGTACCGAGTCACCACGACACACACGGGACACACCCAGAGCTTCCAACCCACTCGTGGAAATACGCTTGGCCCTCGGCACACAGGGACACGTGGCATCATGTAGACACACGGAAAGCGCACGGGGTCTCTGACAGAAAGAAAGAAGCTCCAGTACACGGGGAGACAAGCACAGCACCGCCGCGCACAGACACAGACACAGAACCCACACGCTCGGACACGGGGGGCTCACTCCACACTCCCCAGATTCTCACAGACACGTGGCTGCTCTGACACACTCAGGTGGCAGCTCGCACACACAGGTTTGCTGGAACGCAGGAACACACAACCACCACGTCACCTGGGGACGGAAGGTCACCACGGCGCTGCTGGGGATACACGCACACCCCCTCGAGAGTCAGACAAATCTGCATACCCACATGTGGGGACTCCCAGCGTAGGGGACACACTCATGAAAGCACACACACACACGCATGCACACACACACACACACACACACACACACACACAGGGCTGCCGAGTCTCCGGGGACACACCCACAGATCCATGGTCACGCAGACATGACTTAGTAGCTGAGACACTCGGGGACACACAGTCCTGGAGGTCCCCAGCAGAGCTTAGGGACTCAAAGACACACGGCCGCCCAGGTACACGAGGAAAACACTCACACCCTGTACATACAGCAGACAGGCAGCACAGCACTGACCTGGAACCTTCTGTCCGAAGCCTCGCAATCCTCCCCCCCACCCGCCCCTGCCACACGCATGTGCAGGCCAGGCTCTGGGGCAAGGCCAAGGCAGCTTCTGCCCACAGAGACCCAAGGATGGGGCCGCCAGGGGCTCTGTGGATGGGCAGCAAGCTGCCTGGGGGTTGCCTCGCTGTTCTGGGCATCCATTCACCTTAGCTTACTCCAGCACCCACCCAGGCCTATCCCTACTCCATGGGCTCAAGACAATGTCTCCCCAGCACCCCCACGCACCCCCCTGCCCATCTTCCAGAGGTCCATGCCTCTCATACCCTCAAAGGGCCCCATCTCCCCGAGCTGCTCCCAACTGAGGGGATGCCTGCTTTCTTCCAGGGGGACTGTCCCTTAATTTATCCCAGCCCCCTTACCTGCCAGTGTGACCCCCGTCCCCATCTGCTTCCCTGCCCACTCCCATACTCACCCCCTCTCCTGGCTGTCCAAGCTTTCAGCCTCCCTAAGCTCTCCTGCAGTAGGGGGGTGGTAGGCGGGGTGGGGGTGGCTTGGCCCCTCAGAGGCATGGGTAAGGGGGACATGGGGGTGGGGGACCTGGGTGCGGCTCTGAGAAAGGGAAGCGAGGCAAGCGGGGAGAGAGGGAGAGGCAGAGGCAGGCAGGCAGCCAGCCGGCTTTATATCCCTGCCGTATTGATCTACCATGTCACAGCCCCGGTCGATAGCCAGCCGAGAAAGAGAGGGAGAGAAGGGAGGGGAGGTTTGGGGGAGGGCAGCGGGACCCCTATAGTCCTCGGCCCATCTGGGGCCTCCTTGGCAGGCTGTGGGGCCATGCTCCAGCCAGCCCACCCCCCAAGAAAGAGGCCCACCTTATCCTGCCCCCACCCCCTCTTGGCTCCGGCCCTCTCCCTGAAAGCCAGCTTGGTAGAAGAATTTAAGCACAGGTCTCCCCACTTTTTTCGGGCTCTGGCAGCTCTTCATCTCTTGTGGGCACAGGGTTTGGGGTGGGGGTGGAGGGATAGGCGGGGATGCTCAAAACTGCTTACTGCCTTGGCTCCCCTCTGCCCTCCACAGTTGGGCTGGGCGGGTGGGAGGCTTTGAGGCAGTGTTGGGTTGGGTTAGGGATGGATGGGAGTGCGAATCTTCCTTTGCTGTGTGTTGGTGGGCAGGAAAAAGGACCTCGCTGGTTGTCCTCATCCCCAGCCATCGATAGCCAGGTGCTCGGGAAGGCCCTGTCCACGTTGCTTTCTTGCCCTTTCCGACTTGAAGTTTCACCTTGAAGGTGTACCAGGCCAGTGCTAGAGACACATCATATTTAGAATTTCTTTTCCCTGGTCCCCCTCTTGCTCAGAGGAGAGAGAAGAAAACTCAGCTTCTCCCTCTTCTCAAGCTCCTCTTCTCTCTTCCCTCTCTTCCCTCTCCTTAGAACTTTTTACCACCTGCTCCCCACCTAAGCCTCCCAAGCGCTGGACAGGGGAGGGAGGGATATCTCCTTAGGTAGGTGCAGAGAAAAGGGCAAGGCTCCAGACAGCACTGGGAACCCTCCCTCCTGGATCCCAGCTCTGGCTCCGTCTCCCCTCTCTGGGCCTCAGTTTCCCCCCTAGCCCCATCTAACCCTGCCCAAGCTCAAAGGTTCTGTATGGCTCTGGGATCTGCAGGGATTCATACAGATGGGAGGCAGGGCCATGTGGAGGGTGAGACCAAGGCCAGAGGGGTGCCTGATGCCCCTCCTTCAGTCGGGGCTGCCTGGGTCCCAGGTGCATCCCCCCAACCCCCAACTCCCGGGGGCTCCAGTTCTTTGTCTGTCCAGATCCTCCTCCCCTCCCAGCCCAGCCCAGCCTCCCAGAGAGGTTGAGGAATCACCTTAGCCTTGACCCGAGGGGGAGGGCAGAGGAGGGGCAGGCGAGCCCCACCCCCTCCTCCTGCCCATGGCCATCCCCACAGTCCTTCTCCTCTCCCTGCTTCCCTGAGTACCAGGCCGCCCCCACCCAGCATCGGGCCACCGCCGTTCCCTTTGTTAGGAAGGGGGAGGGGAAAGAGCTGAGCTGAGGGGACGTGGCCTGACCCCCGACCTCTCCCCTTCCCTCCTCCCATCTGGGTCCCCAGGGGCTCAGAGCCCCCTTGACGGACAGTTCTGACCATCAGCCAAATGGCTCTGGGAGTGAGCAGGGGGCCAGGTAGGGGGGAGGGGAGGAAGGCCTGGCCAGGGCCCTGAGCCCATGAGAGGGGGGGTGTTTCATGGGTGGAGGGAGGCCCTTAGGATGAGTGGCAGGGGGATAGGCACCCACAGGGGCAGGCTCTGGGGGGGATACTGATTGAACAAGGGGATATGGAGGCAAAGCGGGGCTCAGCCCAGAGCCAGCAGCTCTGGATGCCCTGTGGGTAGGGGCCTGGCCTGGGTAGGCACCCCCACCCTGCCCCCACCCGGCCTTCGGCATTGGGAGTGCAGCGAGTTTAAAAAAAAAATTAAAAGAAAAAAAAATAACAGGAGCAGGAGAAGCTGGGGGAAAAAATATATAAGAAAAAATATAATAAGAACTAAGCGGTGGCTGCAGGAGAGAGAAAGGGCAGGAGGCAGGGAGGGGGGCGCAGGGGGGAGGGCAGCTCGGGCCCTGGTCGCTGCGGAGGCCCGGCCGCCGGCCTCTGCGCTGAGCCCTCCGCGTCCCCCCTGCCGGCCCCCTCCAGCCCCGATCGATCCAGTTTCTTGGCAATAAAGCATTTTTATTGTCAGCTGCCCTGAATGCCAAATGTGAGCCTGGTCCTGCTCCCCCCTCAACCCGCTTCCTCACCACCCCTCCCCCAGCCCTCCTCCGCCCCCTCCCCACCGCCCCCCACCGCAGAACCAGCATCGTCCATCACCAAGACCCCCTCCTCTTCCTCCTCATCCGTGTCAGCCGCAGTCCAGTATATCCTCAATAACCCACCAGGCCCCCTCCCCATCAAGACTGCTAACCCCAAACCTGCAGGGGAGCAGAAAGGTGGGCTGTGGATGAGTCGTCTGGGGGGCCACTGTGGTAGACGGGACAGTGTCAAGGTGGGCAGGCAGGGAGATGATGGCCACAGGTTGAGGGAGACGTGGGCAGAAGTCAGGAGCGCTGGAGCTGGCCCCCAGAGCAGCGGATGAGAACAGGTGGGGGAAGGCAGGCCCCTGTCCCGTTCCCCCCCCTCCCCCCCGCTGGCTGGTTGCGGTCAGGTCCCCCGAAGGCCTACGCCCACCCCTTCCACACTGTCTGGGGAACAGGGGAAGGGATAGTGTGGGGTTGGACACCAGCCCCTCAAGGGCTGGGGACAACGACCCCTTCCCCCCAGGACTTCCCCACAGGAGTGTCTCAGAAGCAGTTTACAGAGGCCCTGGGAGCCCCACCCGGCTTGCTCATGCTCCCCCCTTTCTGTTCTTTCTCTTTGTCTCTCTTTCTTTGCATTTTTCTGTCTCTGTCTCTGTATTGCTCCTGACTCTCTCCTTTATTGCTCCCTCTCCGTCCAGGGATGGAGAACCCCCACACCCTTCTCTGTTCTACCTGCAGAGTCCCCAGTCATTTTTTCCCCACCACATGCTTTTTCCCTGCCCCACTACACACTTTTCTCTCCCACCTTTCCTACCCTGCCTGCCCCCACATCCCTCATCTCCTCGCACGCACGTCTTTCTTGGTTTATCCCCGCTCCCTCGGCGTGAAAATAAACAGAGGCTCAGGCCCTTGGAATATCAGCAGGAAGTGCAGAGAGAAGATCTCAAGCCCCTCTTCTCTTCACCTGGGGGCCTCAGTGTCGGGAGCTAGAGCTAGTCTGCACCTGCTGAGCCAGAGGAGAACCGGGGGGCTGGGGTCCCACAGATGTGCTGTGTGACTTTGCTCCTGTCACTTGCCTACCCTGCACCTTGGTTTTCCTCATCCTGTGGGTGACCAGTGGGTGCCTGGAGAGTCTGGAATTCTCTCAGGCTCCTGGGGAGGCAGCTGGGCAGGGTCCTGCCGCAGAGTCAAGACTCCATCCAGGTGTCCTACGATGCCTCTCAATGCTGTAGACCCACCCTCTCACCTTCTCCTGGGGACCCAGAAGGGGAAGCTGGAGAAAGCCTAGGGTGCCAAGACCTTTCCTCTGGTCCTGGCAGGGCCCGACTGGACCAGAGTCGTGCTTTAGGGGGTGGTATAAGGACCCTAGGTTCCACTTTCATCATCAGCCGTGGAGGGCAAGGGCCGCGTCACTTGTCCCTAGCTCAGCGTCTGCCACAAGCAAGGGGTTCAAGAGGTCTCTGTGGAGTGGGCAAGCAAGCGAGGCAGTGAGGAAGAGCCTATGTAATGGTGGCGCAGGCCAGAGGAGAAAGAGAGAGGGGGCACTGAGAGGGAGGGGGGCTGGGGGCGGGGCTGGGGGCAGAGCAGGGAGGAGAGGGACTCAGACATCTCTGGGTTGAACCAATGGGGAGTGGACAGGTTGGGGGGGCACTCGCGAGCGGGAGGATTCCAGGATGAACCCCAGTCTCCTTTCCAAGCCGCCAACCTTCACCTAGAACTCAGCAACCCCCCCCTCCCCCGGTCAACAAGCCCGTAGGGTAGTCCCTCATTCCCATGTCCTCCCCTCAGGCCCCACAGCTCAGGCTTGTGAAGGGGAGGAAAGGGCTTGTGTGTCTGTGATCCCGCTGGCAGGCGGGAAGAGGCAGTGTGTGTGTTAAAAATGTGGTGTATATACACACGGGTACCTACTCACACGTCACGTGCTTGCTTGTGCCTAAAACAGTTCCTACTTTTCACCATCATGAAATGTTTTGTACTATCTTCAGATTATAATTTTCTAATTAGTTAAAGGCCTTCCTAGCAGAAGAGAGAAAGATCCCTGTGGGCTGTGGGCGGTGGGGTGGGGGGCGGTTCCCACCTCAGGTGGGGCCGGACTGGACCCTGGGATGGAGACGAGTTTGGCAGGTGATTGAGACGTGAGATTCTGGTGAAGGCCCAGGAGACCTGGAAGGAGGTGAGGGGTCTGGAAGCAGAGGGCGGAGAGATGAGCAGGAGGTGGAGGATCCCTTACTGGTGGCCGTTTCACCTGCTCCCTGTCTGCTTGAGGACAACCCCCCACCCCGGACCGGGGCCCCTTTTTGGAGTGCAAGACGTGTCAAGACTTTCCACTGCCCGTCTTGACAGCTGAGCGCAGACTTGGGGGTCCAGGTCCATTTGGCTCCAGGTGCCCCTCCTTTGAGAGGTCCTCTCTGATCAGCCTTCTCTCCACCGCCCTCTCGTCATCCCCCAAACCTGCCCCTAAGCCTTTGCTCATGCTGTTTCCTCGTGCAAGAGTACCGATCCTCATGGCTGCCCCTGACTTTGTGCTAAGCACTCAACCTGCAGGCTCTGGCTGAGCCCCTGATCGACCACTGGTGGACACAGTCATTATCTCACTTTGGAGATGGCGTACTGAGGCTCAGGGAAGGGACGTGGCTTGCCCAAGGTCACCAGCCAGTGAGACAGCCATTCAGGCCCAAACAACTCTGGTTGGCCTTTTTTTTTTTTTTCCCACTGATCCAACCAGTTAAATGTTTGTCCAGAGCCCCACTGCAAGAGGTCAAGTTCTGCTGGAGATGCATGGGAACCGTGACTGCCTCCGTGTGCTGGGTTCAAATCCTGCCTCTTCCACAGGCTCACTGTGACACCATGGGCAGGTGGCTTCCCCTTTCTTTTTTTTTTCTGAGTTTTTTTTATAGTTTATTTATTTTTGAGGCAGAGAGAGACAGAGCACGAATGGAGGAGGGGCAGAGAGAGAGGGAGACACAGAATCCGAAACAGGTTCCAGGCTCTAAGCTGTCAGCACAGAACCCGATGCGGGGCTTGAACCCACGAACTGTGAGATCATGACCTGAGCTGAAGTCGGACGCTCAACCTACTGAGCCACTCAGGCGCCCTGGTGGCTTCCCCTTTCTGAGTCTCGGTTTCTCCTCTGGGTCACAGCCACCATCTCATAGAAGTCAGTGAACGAGGAAATGTAAAATGTCTGGCAGATAAGGTTACTTGACAAATGGCTGTGCCCTTCTCTCTCGCTCTTCCCTGCATGTTGCTCAGCCTCTAGGTTCTAGCTCTTCCAAACGTTTATGTTTGAAGAACTTTTTTCTCCAGAGGACTTTCAATATTCATTGTTTGGATCTTCCACCACCCTGTAAGGGAGGAATTATTATCTTGAGTTTATAGAAGTGGAAACTGAGGCTCAGAAGACTCTGTGTCAGCTGCTTGGCCCCATAAAGGATCCGTTTAATTGACATATTCCATACCTCTGCTGGGCCCTTGCCATGTGCCAGGCCCTGTGTTGGGCACTGGAGATAGAGCAGTGAACAGAATTGGTGCAGTCTACTTCCGTGGAGTTGACAAACCAAAGTGGATGTGGATCTTTATGTGTAAATGTCAATTAAACGCACAATCAGAAATTGTGATAAGCTACTCCAAAGAAGAGGCAGTTTATAGGTAGTCAACAGAGTCTGCGCAAGACATTTAAGTGGAACCTTGAAAGAGGAATAGGACTTAATTAGACAAAGAGTCTTCTAGGCAGAGGGAATAGCACATGCAAAGGGCCTGGGGTTGCAAAGAGTTTGGTTTGAGGAACAGAGAGGAGGCAGTGTGGCTTGGAGCAGGGCAGGTAAAGGGGAGAGTGGTAGGGGAAGAGAAGAGAGGTATGGGCAGGGGTCAGATCACACAGAACTTTGGAGCCTGGGTTAAGGGGTTTGGGTTATTTCCCCAATGCAAGCAAGCCCCTGAAGTCTTAAGCAAGGGAGTGACAGCCTGATTAAGTTTTAGAAAGACTCTCTTGGGGCGCCAGGGCGAGAGGAGACTATGAGGGTCAGGCATGGCAACACGGAGCCCTGCAGGGAGGACGGCAGAGATGGCGCCCAGCCTGGGGGTATAGAGGAATCAGAGGGAACTTTGGGGATGGTGCTTATAGGGAGGCTCTGAGTAGTAGAGCTACCAATCCAAGGTCACATGGCTGGTCAGGAAGAGGCCCTTACCCGGCACATACCAAAGCCTTTCCTCTCACCAGGACAGATGCTACTTTTTCTCTAGGAGGCCAGGGGAAGCCTCTGGGAGGCAGAATCCTGCCTGTATCTATTTAAAAAAAAATTTTTTTTTAATGATTATTTATTTTTGAGAGACAGAGAGAGACAGAGCATGAGTGGGGGAGGAGCAGAGAGAGAGGGAGACACAGAATCCAAAGGAGGCTCCAGGCTCCAAGCTGTCAGCACAGAGCCTAATGCAGGTTTCGAACCCATGAACCATGAGATCATGACCTAAGCTGAAGTTGGACACTTAACCAACTGAGCCACCTGGGTACCCCTGCCTTGTATCTATTTAATGTTTTCTACACGAACCTCAAAGTGCCTGGTGTTTTCGGCACGGAGAAGTTCACTGCCAGACAGAGGTCCTGCATGGAGGTGACTGAGAGTCATTCCTTAGGATACTCCACGGAGGAGGTGACTCTGAGCCAGGTGGTGCTGGGGGCGAGTCGGTCTGCAGGTGTTTGCTTTCCTCATGGCTGGCCTTGCTGTGTGAACTTGGAGAATATACTGGGGTCCTGGGGACGCTGCTCAGTGTACATCCCAGTGTTGCCGTGACTCAAGGGAAGCAACCAACGGGAAAGCTCTTAGTGACTGCATTCCACTGCCGGACGCCCCAACCAGCACAGGGATGGGAGGCATGTGATGTCTCTGACAGCAAGCCCAGGCCCAAGCCCAGCGTTTTCCGCCAAGCCAAAGAGAAGAAGTGAGCAAGAGTGTGGGGAGAGGTAGAGCCACTGGATGGCAGCATTGGCTTTGGAGTCCAACTGCCTGGATGCTGACCCTGGTTCCATCTGTGTCAGCTCAGGCAAATAATTCGACCTTGCTCGGCATCAGTTTCTTCATCTGCAAAATGGGCATATTGGCAGTAGTTCTCTTGTAGAACCACCCAGTGAGAATACTCAGTGAGAAAATGCATGGAAAGTGTTTGTAACCAGCGGGTGCAGGGTACCTCCTTAAACTGTCTAAAGCAGAACTCTGGATTCCTTGTCCTCAAGCTCCTCTAGAAACTTGTCCCATCTCAGTAAATGATTGTCATACCCCAAACCAACGTATCTTCCTTGATCCTTCACTTTCCTTCAAGTGTCCAGAGAGCTGAGTTTGCTTCCACGGTGGTAGGGACTGTCTCATACGATGTGGGCCAACCTGATTCCCTCAAGTTAAGCACCTCTGGATAAATGTTTGTAGAGCACCTCCTGCAGGCAAGGCCCTGTGGATGCTGCTCAGAGCCCACACAGTTCCGAGAGGCTCAGAGAGGTTTGGTGGCTTGCTTGAAGTCACACAGTAAGGACTTGGCAAGCTCCATGGGGCTGAGAGGGGCCCAGGCCACTTCTAAGTTTTGAGCTTCCCAGTATGCTAAGAATAAAGGAGCACCAAAATGGAGCTATAGACCATGCCTTCAGCAGCAGCAACGACAAAATGCCAAACAACTAATATTTGCAAGGTCGTTTATTAAATTATTTGATTTAGTAAAACAAGGTTCATAGTGTCCACAGGCAGTGTGGTTTGGCAGTAGCACTCAACTCGGTCAAAAATGGGAATCTTGGGGCGCCTGGGTGGCTCAGTTGGTTAAGTGTCCGACTTCGACTCAGGTCATGATCTCACGGTTCGTGGGTTCGAGCCCCATGTCGGGCTCTGTGCAGACAGCTAGCTCGGAGCCTGGGGCCAGACCCTCTCTCTCTGACCGTCCCCTGCTCATGCTGTCTCTCTCTCTCAGAAATAAATAAAACGTTTTAAAAAATTAAAGAAAAATGGGAATCTTGTTCAATGAGGCCCTTCATGAATGTGATACCTGGTGCAAGTGCCACCCTGCCCTTGCGTCACTGCACCTGCCACGGGGACCTTACCACCCATATGTGACTCCAACACTTGATACCTTTTCTGCTGCATTCAGTTGCTTTTGCAGAAATGTGGGAGGTCCAGAACCTTGTGGCCTTTTGAAGGGAGACACCCACATAGCAGCACACCTGCCAGGAAGTAGAGCTGGGCTCTGGAATCACCCTGCCCCTTCCTGGTCTGAGCAGGTCCTCGCCCCCTCTAACCCACCTCAGGGTGCTCGGCTGAAAAAAGGGGAAAGTAAGAGCACCTGCTTTACTGGATCATTGAGAAGATGTCAGGGGATGAGCAAGAAAAGCACAGAGCATGTGCCCGCACAGAGCAGGCACTGCGTGGCTACTTCTACTATTTAGATTAACAGTGGATAGCTCGGGGCTGGGGCCGTGGGGGCTTGAGAACTCCTCAAGGGTGGGTGCAAGGCGGACACGCTCGGTGTCCTCAGATCTTCGCACAGGGTCTGGCACAGTGGGCCCTCCGTGCAGGTGCAGGATTCCATTGCACAGAAGAGGCTTTGGGCCAGGCTGAGCAGGGGGTGGAGAACAGGGGAGCTTCGTGGAGTGCCTGGCCTTTGATTTCTTCTCCACCCCCATCCGCCTCCTTGTGAGGCCAGGCAGGCACTCCCATCAGCTCCCTTTTGCGTGGTGTGGAGGCCACTGTCCCTTAACTTATTCCTAAGTAAATAGCTACCAAATGCCTCCTATGTGAACACAGCAGTGGGGACATAGTGGTGAACAGATCAGACACGAGTCAGAGAGATTATATTCATGATTCCAATCTGAATGTTAAGCAGTAGGTTCACATGAACACATTACTTAGAATAAATAAAATAAGCAAATGAATAACGGAAGGGAGCTCTGCCCAGCCAACAATGGGAGTAGGCAGTGAACCAGAGCTTGTGATTAACGTGATTTGGGGCAGCAAAGGCCCGTTTAAAAAGAAGGATTAAACTGAACAGGACAGACATGCTCTCTGTCCTCCTGGCGTGGAGATTCAAGTGGGGAAGGCAGGTAATAAGGAAGCACATAACCCGTGGAAACTTAAATGTTAGGCAGGGAGAAGAAGATAGAAATCAGAGGAAAGGCTAATGTGAGGCAGGCTGACCAAGACCTCTGTGTCGAGGACACATAAGTGGAATCCTGGAATGAGTGAGGGAATATGCCCCGGAACAGCTGGGGAAAGATGGCACCAGGCAGGGGGAGAGAGCGAGCAAAGGTCCTGAGGTATGTCAGAGCTTGGGCTTGGGTTGCAGGGACATAAAGCCAGCAAGGAGGAAGTGAGTGAGGGGTGGGGAGCAATGGGAGTTGATGTGGTAGAGGCAGGCTTTGGTCAGGTCAATGGCAGGGTTCAAGGGTAGCCGGTTAGGATAAGGAGTCTTGAAGCTGGCATATTTGATCAGCTTCCTGAGGCCTCCCAGGGTTGGGCCATTAGTACCCTGGACAGCGGCTCGGTCTCTTAGAGCACTTGCAGCTATGGGGCGCACCCTATTGAATACAGACTTCTGTGAAGATCAGCTTCTGTGGAGTGAGCTAGGGCCTGGTGGGAAGCAAATAACTCTACGTGTATGAATTGGCCCCTGCCCACAGGAAGCGCAGTCGTGTGTACGAATCATAAATGTACAACTTAATCTTTATCGAGCGAACATCTGTGCAGACACCACTTAGGTTGGGATAAAGAAGGCCACCAGCCCCCAGCAGCCCCCCCCCCCCGCCCCGTGTGTCCCTTCACCAAGACACCCCTCCCTGCTGGAAGTAACCACTGGCCCTCACTTTGGAGATCATCATTTCTTTGTTTTTCTTTTGTAGTTAGCCACCTATGTCTCATTTAATGCATTCTAATTTGAGTTCTAAAGATGAATACAATCTCATATAAAAACCAAAACTGTGACAGAAAAGGTTAAAAACCCTCTGCTTTCCCAGTCTGGTCCCCTCACCAAAGGTAGCTGTCATTAGTTACCTTCAGACCTTTTTGTCTGTGTTTGTCAATTCTTGCACTCATAGAAAAAGATGGTGTTTTTTTGTAGCTGTTTTACATAAATAATATTAAATTGTATAAATCCTTCTGCAACTTGCTTTTTAACTCAGCAGTGGCTTGGTGGTGGACTTCCCATGTCCGTACCTGTATGTCTGTCTTATTCTCTTTTAGAACCACAAACTGGGGATGCACATACTACTATAATTTACTTAGCCACCGATCTTTTGGTGGCATCTAGATTGTTTCTGTTTTTTCTCTACTTCAAACCTTGATGTGATGAACACTTCATGAAATTTCTGAACTCCTTGATGGTGGCAAGTATTATATTTAAAATTAACGAAGTTCTTGTCAGCCCATATTACTGTCCCCATTTCACAGAGGAGGACCCTGAGGCTCAGAGAGGTGAATTTGCTTGCCCAGGGTCACACGGCAAGTTAATGAAGGAACCAGTTTCCAAATCCTAATATGCATATAAGCACAGGGCTAGTGCTTATATACACTGTATGGATAATTACAGTCTGTGGGGTGGGTGCTCCAATGCAACAAACATTCCTGGAGCCCTGGCAGTCTGCAGGCCCAGGGCTGGGCTCCTCCACAGCAACAAATCGGACCCCACCCTGCCCTCAAGCCCTGCACTGTGGGGCAGCCTCAATGGGAAGTAATTACCATACCTGGAGCTGTTAGAAGAGGAGGTCATTACTATTAATTGGGCCTCTGGTGAAGTCAGAGGAGGCTTTCTGGGAGGGGAAATTTGAGCCAAGGCTGACAAAGGAGGCCGGAAGGCCAGGCACGTAGCGGAACCCAATGTATTGACCAGAGGAATAAGGTGAGCTCTGAGGGCAAAGTAGCTACAGAGGTTGGCAGAGGCCCTTACCCACTTGGGCTTGGAAAGCCAGCCTTGGATTTCATTCTGTGGGTTCTGGGAGCCCTGAGGGATTTGCTCACTCAACAGAGAAAGTTGGAGCACCTGCTGTGTGGCAGGCACTATCTTAGGTATTGGGAATATTATAGTGAACAAGACAAAAAAAAAAAAAAAAAAAAGACACCTGCTTTCAGAGAGCTTACATTTTACAGGGGTAACCAGACAATAAAACAAGTTGACAGTAATTGAGTTCCAGAGAGTGCTACGATGAAAATGAAACCAGGTGATGGAATGGAGACAGACGAGGGAGGGCCCCTAAGGAGGAGGCAGCCTTTGAGTTGAGTTCTCAAGGACAAGAGGCATAGAAAGAGATGGGAACAGCATTCTAGGGGAGGGGTCAGCAAAGTCAAAGGCCCCAAGGTGGGGACAGACTTGGCTTCTTCCAGTGTGGCTGGTGTGCAGTGCTCTCCTTGGGGAGCGGTGAAGTCCTTCAGGGCCTAGGGGGTGTGTTGGCCCAGGGACTGGGCTTGTCTGAGAGGCAGAGGGGAGTTATTGGAGGGCTCCTGGACAAGGATGATGGCCCTTGTGCTTCAGCCTTTGGACAGTTCCCTCCCTGCACGCGGGACCGCCAGTCCTGCAGTCTCGCTGGAAGAGCAGGAAGTCTGGGCTGGGTTGGTGTGGACAGCAGGGGGGGGGGGGGGGGGGGCCCCTGGGCCAAGGGCCAGGAACCTATTTCTTTAGCTTCCTTGGAGGCCCTGGTGGGTATGTGTTGATGGATGCCAAGGACCCTGTTCTCAGAGGACCTACAATCTGAGAGACATATACAAGTCAAGAGGAGGGGCAGTGAGCTCAGCACAGCAGTTTAGGCTTTGGGCTCAGACAGACTGGGTGTGCCCCGGCCTAGCTGTGACTCTGGCCCTCACTTTCCCTGGTTTCTTTAAAGTGGGGATAACAGAAGTCCCTAATAAAAGATAAGGAGTCACTGAAACCCTGAGTGTAGTCAACCAAGTCCTCCTTAGAAGAAGTTGCAATGCATTCCCTCTCTCTTCCTATATCTGTCATATAGCTAATTGATCCGTCAGACTATGTTGCCCATTCTTGTTTCTTTCAAGCACAGAATTTTAGAACTGGAAGCAGCTTTGCGAGCTCCTCCGGCACACCTCCCACCTAGTGACGGGGAAACTGAGACCCACCCAGAGTGTGCCAGGGGCTGCCCCAGGCCACCAGATGGCCAGGTTAGAACGGGGATCTGCTTGGTCTTGTGACTGTTATCTTCTTTAAGTCATATCACAGTGCTTCTTGATTTCTTCTCACTTGAAGTGAACTTCTGGGAATTCTGGCTGTTTTGGGAAATTGGTGTCAGGAGGCTGGGGGTGGTCCAAAAAGGAATGTTGTGTCGACGTGAATTTAGTAAGCATCTGCTGACTTCCCACAGACTTGCTTCCGAGATGCCGCTTCCTGATGTTGCCCCCAGCACTGACCTGAGTGTCTTCCCCCAGTCTGCCTTCCCTCCCGCTGTCCATCTGTGACCCAGCCACTTGCCCAGTTGTCCACTTGTGGGCCCACTAGGGTCCTGTAGAATCTCACATGAAGGTGGACCCTCATGGCCCCAGCCTCCCTGTCATCTCAGTCACTGTCCCAGACTCCTCTCTGTTCATCCTACCTCTAGATTCCACCACCAGCCTGTCCTCATGCCGTGGATCTCTCTTACACACAGAACTTTCCCTGCTCAAAAGTCTGCCACCTACAACATCAAATCCAGGCAGGTATGGCGCCCTGCCCAGATCTTTCTCATCCCAGCTTGGGCTCAGCCTCCTCTTCAACCTTTCTATGGGAGGAAAGGTACCCCTGTGTTCCTGGCCTTCATTCTTGACTCCCCCCACCCCACCTTCAGCAAATCACCAATCCTGTGGGAGTCTACTCTCAAAATTGCTTCTAGAGACACCTGTTCCTTTCCTCCTCCACTGCCACCATACTGGTCCCGGCCATCATCCCCTCCATCTCATGTGGGTACCACCCATTTCCCCACGGTTGACCTCCCACAGCAGCCCGAATCATCCACAAAAACATTCACAGACCCACATCACTTCCCTGCTCAAGACCCCTTGAGTGGCACCTCACTGTGCTTATAGGAAAATCCAAAATGCTTACCCAGCCTGCAAGGCCCTGGGATCTGGCCCTGCCTCCCCACCTTATTTCCTGTATCTGCCTTGTTCAGTCCACACCAGCCATACGTGCCTCCCTTCTGCTCCTGGAATTGCCATGTTGTTTGTGAGGAGGACAAGTCTGGGTTTGATGACTGACTCCACCATTCGCATGCTGTGTGATGTGCGGCAAGTGACTTCACCTCTCTGAGCTCCAATTCATCAGTAAAATGGGGATGATAATAGACCTCAGTTCCTCAGATGGTCATGAAGATGGGAAGCAAGGTATTGGCTCAACTAGCACAGAATGGACGGTGATACTGCTGCTCTGTTGTTGGTAATGATGATGGATGACGATGATGATGGTGATGATGATGATGGCAGTGAAGGAGAAATATTTTAAGTCCCTGGATGCTGGGATCTCCTAAGCAGATCATGGGGTGGCTGCAGCTTGACCTTGACTTAGGGCCCCTGGAGAAGCAGTTTTGAGGGCAGGGCCAAGGGTGAACAGGAAATGAGGGCTCAAGCCCAGAAACCAGGAAGGTGGGGGAAGAGGTGGGCAAGCAGTGCCCAGGGCAGCCCAAAGCTAGGTTTGGTTTGAGAGTAGCTGAGGCCCACTGGAGGATGGCATGGCCCTGCAGCAGGACTGGCCAGACAGCCCTCTGTCTCTGTGTCTGTCTGCCACTCCTCATCCTGTTTTCCTATGTGTTTGGGTCCCTAAGCCAGCTTTGCCTGACACCCCCCTGCCCCTAGAGGCTGCCCTGGCCTGGTGTCCGTTGAAGGCCGATGTGCTGAGATGCAGAGGGAGGCTGGTGTCCATGAATCACCAGTTCCTCCTCTCCTGGCCCAGCTGTTGACTCAGTGTGGCCTGCAACCCGGTCTCCCTGTTTCATGCTAAGCCGGGGGTTGGAGGGACCTCTCTGAGCTTCCCACACCTTGAGCCCTCAGGATGAGGCAGCGCTTGTGGAGAAGGACCCCTTGGGTCCCCACACAGAGCAGGGATGTATTGGGGGCTGAGTAGAGAGGTCGCCAGAGACAGCGGGAATCCTGAAAGAAGCCAGGGAACCAAGCCACAGAGAGTCCCCAGGGGCAAGAGAGGAAGAGGCCATGGCTGGGGGCCCTAAGGGGTGAAGAATCCCGCTCTGCTGTCCCCGGTGGGCTGGCTGCTCCCCCCCACCACTCCCCGCCGGGCCCCCGGGGGACCTCGCTCTAATAATGTATTTGATCGACTCGCCGGCCGCGTACAAGCGATTATTGTCTTGTCGGGAGTCAAACGTATCGATCTGGTGAGAAATATGAGCAGAGCAATGGGGCCCGCGTGTCAGTTACCAGCCCCGCTGGCCCTGGGGAGCCCCCTACGTCTCCTTTAATTACCTCTCAGCCCTGAGCCCAGCCTGGCCTCCCCTGCGCCGCCTCCCTCCCAGGCTCCCTGCACCCCGAGAGGCCCCCCACTGCTCCCCAGCTCCTATGCCCTACCTGCCTTGCTCAACATGGCTTGAGGCGTCTTCTCTGGCTGAGAGGCCACTCTCTGCCCTGCCTAGGCCTCCCATTCCTGGCTGCCAGGCCTTCCCCACCCAGCAGGCCCAAACATTGCCCCTGTCCTCTCCCACCAGGCAGGCATCTCAGAGCCATTCTCCTTAGACCCCCTGACTCCAGATCAGGGACTCAGCCTGCCTGGGAGGCAAGAGGGGTAGGGCAATTTCATCCCAAGGGGGCGTGGTTGAGCCCTTTCCTGGGAAAGGCCTGGGAAGGCAGTTCCAGAAATGGGTGGTACGTCTCTTACAGCTCACCATAAGGGGCTGATTCCCAGTCATGTCCAAAAAGCACGTACCTGACATAGATGACATTGACTGTGTCCGTGGTGGAGTATTGGGGTGGCGTGGTAGGGTTTTGGCCCCCCCCATAATGTCCTTATGATCCTCATTTCCAAGCCCCTCAAGACATAAATCCTAAATCCAAACAAAACCTGCTGTGCAAATGCAGCTTCAAAATGAGGCTCCAGTACCCCACTGCCGCCAGACTGCTATCCGGAAGGCCCTTGTGCATAGAAACCCTGCATCTAAAAGGCAGAGAGGGGTGGACCAAGAGGCAGGAGGTCTGAGCTGAAGCTGGGTTGATGCTGTGTGGTCTCTGGATCTCCTCAGTGAAACGGTCTTTGCGATATGGGATGCTGTGGAGTGTCGGTAGCTGGGAACTGTCCCCTCTGTGTACAGACGTGAAAACCACTGGTCATTACCCTAGAGCGGGCCTGCCTGCCTGGGTGTGTCTGGATGCACAAGGCCCGTGTGCAGAAGGCAGGGCACTCGGGAAGGCCTGCCTGTGTGTTATATCCTGAGTGAGTGTGCATGGGTGTGAATGTGGGCACACATGGCCAGGAGGCGTGCCTGAACACCCATGTGTAGATGTGCCCCTGTGCCCACATGAGGGAGCCAAGGGGTTTCTGTACACAAGAGTTAGAGATGTCGGGTGGGAGCCTAGGCACACAGAGGAGGGTTCCCGTGTGTCTGCGTGCGCATACATGTGTGTGAAGTGCTGGGGCCCATGTGTAGAAATACTTGAGTGTATGTGTATGTTTGGGTGAGTCCAGGCGTCTGTGTGCGCGTGTGGCTTGGGAGTTCCCCAGCGTGGGGCGCGGCGAGCCTCGCGGGGCCCAGGGCGGGCAGGCGGCCTGTTTGGAGATGCTAAGTGGCCTGACAGCCTCGGACCGGGCGCAGGGAGGACGAAGAGGGCAGCGGGCTCGGCCGCGCCTTTGTCTGCGCCGCCGTGCGCTGGGAGTCCTGCGCCTTTGTGTGACCCTCGCAGGTGTGCGCGCAGGGGTGGGGGTGGGGGGGCGGTGAGGGGAGCGGAGGGAGGGGCTTCCTCCTCCGCAGCCGGCCCCTCCCTCCGGCCTATTGGCTGGGCGCTGCCGCCCTCTGGCGGGCGCAGAGGGAAATGCTGGGCCGGGAGCGCAGTTCCGCTAGGGGCCAGCGAGCAGTCAGGGGACCCGGGGCTCCCCTCTCCCGAACCGCCTGGGGAGCCCACATTTGCCCCTGGTAGACATCTTGCCACTCTGGGCCAAGGCCCCTCCCCGTCGCCCGCAAAGCCACTGTCCACTGTCCACGGGCACCGTTTCCTTCTCAGTGGACGGATGCCTCACCTGCGGACAGGTGTGTGTCTGGGACCTTCCCACAGTCTTGCGGGACACCCACCACGAACGTCTCTTGCGGTGCTTCTTGGCTTCAGTGCTCCCTGGCTCCGGGCCCTTGTGGAGGCCACCCCAGCTCTCGGGTCCTCAGTCTTTTCGACTGTAAATGGGGCAAATAGTGATCATCTTAAGAGATGGCGCCTGTCAAGTGCACCTGTCAAGGCTGGCATTGGGGAAGAGCCTGAAAAACTCCTAGCCAGTGTTTTTTTTTGTTGTTGTTGTTGTCATTGTTGTCATGGGCCCACCCTTTCTCCCAGACCCACATGCCCTGTTCCAGATGTGTTTGGCCTGGTGGAGGCAGCTGGAGGGCTGGCGCAGCTGCTGCAGAAACCTCCTGAAGACCCAGCTGGAGGATTCAGTTGCTTCAGCCTGTTGCCGTCCACCCCACTCCCCCCACTGCCCCAACACACACATGATTTGGGGTCCACCACCTCCTGAAGTGGGCCTTGGGGCCAGAGTATTTTCCTTTCTGAAGGGGGCGGACCCTGTGGTTTCCTCCCCGGGTGACTTCCGGCTGAGAGGGCTTGGCCCCCAGAGAGGGCGGGGAGATGACACAGTTGTTCCCCCAGCCCTGCGGGGCGGGCAGCATGGTTCACTCCAGCATGGGGGCTCCAGGTAAGGGGCCCGGGGCCAGCGCCCGCTACCTGCCCTGCCCTTCCTCTTTAGCTGTCTCCTCCGCACTTTCACTCTTGTACCTCGGCAGCTCCCCCTCTCCCACCCTGGGTCCCCACCCTCAGCTCTTCTTTCCCCTTCCCTTCAACTCCGGACACCTGAGGGCTTCTGGTAGTGCCCCGCTCCGGGCCCCCCATCACTGCTGCAGTGTTCTGAGGGCTCCAGGGGAGGGAGGATGGAGCCCAGTGTTGGTAGCAGGCTTTTATAAGGAGAACCCGGCTGGGAACATTGAGCTGCAGGGCTTTTCAGTGTGTGTTTCTGTGCATGTGTATGAGAGTGGTAGTTCTGAGTCCTTTGAGTGTGACTGTCATGTGTCTGTGTGTGAGGGGCTCTAGCGTGTGGCATTGTGGACTAGCTTTGACAATGACCCCTTGGCTTACTGCCTCCCTTCGTTTGTCCCAGATGTCACCTCCTCAGGGAGGCCTTCCCTGATCTCCCTGTCTGACTTGGCAACCAATCCACCATTCTCGGTCCCCTTGCCCTGCTTTGTCTTTTCTTTACGGCATTTATCACCACCTGAAAATTTATCGTATGTCAGTTGACTGAGTGAATGTTGTGTGCCGGGCACCATACAAGGTGATTTGTATTTGTTGGCTCATTTGGTAAAATGTGTCTATCTCTGCATAATGATAGTTATCTCTTGGCAGGGCTGATGGGAGAGTTAAATGAGGTAATATGTGCAAATGCTTACCACGGTGCCTGGAACACAGCAAGCGTCAATACTTGGTGATTGTTTCATTTGCGGCCATGTAGGCATGACTGTTGGTATGTGTCACATCTGTGAATGTCCGTGGGGATGAGTCTCGGTTTGGCATGTGCCGACCTAGGCGCATCAGTGTACACGGGCATCCCTGTGGCCCTTCAGCAACACGTATTTATTGAGCATGTCCATGCTGGGTCTTGGAAACACCACTGAAATAGGTCTGTCCTGGAGTTCCCAGTGGGAGAGACTGACCTGTCGGCAGAAAGTGGAGGAAGCACGGGCAGAGGGGTCAAGGCCAGCATGCCGGAGGTACAGGGAACTGTGGGAGCACAGCAGACTTGCCCAGTTGAGCCAGTGGGGTGTCAGAGAGGGCTTCCTGGAAGAGGGGGTATCTGGGCTGAGATGTGAAGGATGAGTGGGTATGAGCAAGACAAAGGAGGTAAGGAAGGGGGTTGAGATGGAGGGAAAACTACTTGCAGGATGGCACATGATTATTTATCGAGGTGACTCCCTGTGCAACTATGTGTATGTGTGTGTCACACACAGTGTAGACACAGAGATCCGAGGTCTGCTGTATCACTGACTTCTCCCTGTCTGGGGTTGAATGGGGGCCTTGCATGTGCCGGGCACTGAGTTAGACCCCTTACTTGGGCTCTCTCACAAAAACTGCCCTGCCTGGGAGGCCCTCCTGGGTTCCCTGCCTGGATGCGAATTAATACCCTGCGTGGCCTTGGGCACATCACTTGTCCTGCCTGAGCTCAGGGTTTGAGGGTCCACCCTGGCCGTCTACTAGAATGAGCTGATTCTGGGCATGTGAGTGTCTACACGTATGTGCGTATATCTGTCTGAGTGACCTGGGTATGGGTATGTATGCACATCTATGTCTGTCTGTGTGTCTGTCTGTGTGTATGAGTGACTCTGGAAGTGTGAGTGTGTGCACATTTGTGTATATCTGAGTAACTCTGGGCATGGGTGTGTGTGTGTGCATGTTTCTCTGTGTGTCTGTAGGAGTGATTCAGGGCTCATGTGTATGTCCATCTGAGAGATGTGAGTGGATGCGTGGATGCACATCTGTATGTCTGTGAGTGACTCAGGTGTGAGTATGTACATGTCTGTGTGTGCCTGAGTGACGTGTGTGTATACATCTATGTCTATTTGTATGTCTGTGAGTGCTGGAGGGTGACTTTGTGTGTGTGTATGTGTGTGTGCGTGTGTGTGTGTAAACGCAGGTGTGCATGCGCATGTCTGGGTGTGTGTTTTGCATATCTACCCATGTCATTGTGTCTGGGCGTGCGTCTTCTCTACAAACATCCCGACAAGGGATCTCTGCACACCTGTCCCTGTGTGTGTGTCTGCGCGGCCTCTATCCTTGTCTGGGGCTCTGTTGGCTGAGGCTGCGGTGTGTGTGCTCTGTGGCACAGCTGTGGGGCCACCTCTCTTGTTGTGTCTGCTGCGTGTATCTCCATCCCTCCCTCCTGACAGCTCAGAAGTGTTCACTCCCTTGAGGCCACCCGGAGACAGACATGGGGTGGGGGGGGGGAGTGTTGCTCCTACGGAGGCAGGGACTGGGCCAGCTGGGCCCACAGAGGTTCCCGGCAGCGCAAACCCTGCCCACAGGGGCTCCCAGGCCACAGCCTTGATTGAAGCCGGCTGTGAAGGCAGGAGACCCAGGGGACAGGCCAAGAGGGGCCAGGAGGGGTGAGGGGCAGCCCTTGGGCCCTCTATATTTAGCCCCATTTTCGGTAAGTGCTAACGAGAAGCTGGCCCAAGTCTGCTAAAACTGGCTGGGGGAAATGCAGAGGAGAAGTGAAAGTCCGGAGAGGGAGGGGTAAGGGAGGGGTGGGGAGGGCGGAGGGGACCCAGAGTCCCAGGCCTGAGGCAGTGGGGCAAGCGAGTGTGACCCCAAGGGTGTGGGTAGCCCTGGGTGTGTCTGACTCCAGGATGGTGGGATTCAAGGGGCCCAGTAGGATTCTGCATTGCTTCCTCCTGCCCGGTCCTCTAAAGAGTTACACACTGCCAGGCATGGGAGAAGGGAGGGACGACTGTGGCCCTATAACCAAGCAGCCTTTCAGTGTGAACAAGGCTTCAAGACGGGCTTTGGAAGGTGCAGGGAGCTGGAGCATATTAGAGACACTGGTGGAGGTGGCGGTGGGGGTTTTTCAAAATCCAGATGCCCCGGTCTTACCTTGTCCCAATGAAAGTAGAGTGTCTGAGTGGGAATAGGCGTCAGTATTTCTCCAGAGCCAGGAGAGAGAGGCCTGGGCCGAGGCTGATAGCCTATAGGATGGGTGCCTCGGTGGGCCTCTTAAGGGATGGCCAACGTCCTCGAGTGTTAAGGCATCATTTGACTTTGGATCTGTGATGGAAATGGAGTCCCCTATTCATGCTTGGTGGGAATGATTCTATGAAGTCCTTTTTCTCAGATTCGGCTCTGATGGGGGAGGAGGAAAGAAGAACAAGACAGGCTTGGGCGAAGGGCAACACTGGCCATTTTGCCGTCAGCCCAGCCAAATGCTGCAGGAGCACCTGGCTGTGTGGGAGTCGGGGTCGGGGAAGAATTAGGGACGACGATGGAAACAGAGTGGTAGAGATTTCCCCTCAAGCCACCTTTGCCTCTTCAGCCACTATCCCTGCGGAGGAGACGTTACCTTCAAGGTTTAGGTGGGAGTTGCTTGGGGATTGGGGCTCAAAGTCAAGGTGGCAGGTGGCAGCAGGGAGAAAGGTTTGTCTGGGACAGGATCGGGTCCTGGCCTGTCAGAGATTCTTGCATGCATTAGTGCTGTTATGACACCAGCCTGGGCTCTAAGGAGCTCACAGATTGGGGCAGGGTGAGGCCATTGCCTAGGGAGTCGGGGTGTTAGAGGCAGGGCGTTCCCAGACAAGAGACACCAACCACCTGAGGAGTCGGGGAGGACCTCACAGAGGTGGTCACATGGGAGCTGGGACCTTAAAGAGGAGCAGGAGTTTGCTCATGGAGAAGAAAAGGTCACCAGGTCAGGGAAGAGCAGAGCCAAAGGCCTGGAGGGAGGGAGGAGACCAGGGCCTCAGGGCCCCCTTGTTCACTCCACCGACGACCTGGGCTGGGCAGTGTTGGGGACCCCAAGATGAGTCAGACCTGCCCTCAAGAGGTTCCCTGTCTGATGGGGGAGACCTACTGGGGCCCAGATAGCTACAGCCTCTAGGACAGTCCCCCAGGGAGATGCAGGGCCAGCGGGAGCCAGAGTGGAGGGAGCCAGTGCCATAGAGGACAGAGCCTGTGCGGGTCCTGAAGGATGAGCAGGAGGTCGCCAGGTGGCCAGCGTGGGGAACAGCCTTCCAGGCAGAGGGACCAGCCCACGCCAAGGCCTCAGGAAACGTGTAAAATGGCAGAGGGACAGCAGGACAGAGGCAGGAACAAGTAAGAGAGAGAGCCGCAGGGAGGGACGTTCGGCCAGCGTGTATAACCGATTCTTCTGAGCCGGGTGATGCCAGGGACCCAGCGGTGAGTCAGAGCAGGCCTGCCCGCCCTCTGGTCTGGTGGGAAAGGACTAGGACACAGAAGGACACAGCCCTGTGGGCTCAGGGCGAGGACAGTGGAAGGGCACGACCGTGGGAGGCTGGATTATTTTCCCAGGGCTGCCACAGTGAAGTACTGCAGACAGGGTGGCTTAAACGACAGAAATTAATTTTCTCGAAATCTGGAAGCTAGAAGTCCAAGGTCAAGGTGTCAGTGAGGTTGGTTTCTTCTGAGGCCTCTCTCTTTGGCTTGGGATGCCCATCTTCTCCCTGTGTCTTCACATGGTCTTTTTCCTGTGCATCAGTGTCCCAATTTCCCTTCTCATGAGGACACCAGTCATATTGGATTAAGGCCCACCCTAATGGTCTCATTTAACTTAATTACCTCTTTAAAGACCCCTTCTGGGCTTTTCTTGAGGAGATAGAGAGCTGTGGAAAGGTTCAGGGCCAGGGTGTGGGAAGGATCTCCCTGGGGCAAGATGGAGCTGGTTGGAAGGAGGGGCCAGGGAAGAAGGTTGGGGCAGGCGTTTCTGGGGTGCTGGATGGGGTGGGATGCCAGACCGCAGTAGCATTAGCAGTTGCCTAGAGCAGGGTCAAGTTCTGGGCCATTTAGAGGCAAGGTTAGGCTGGACCTCTGCCTTTTTTTTTTTAATTTTTTAATGTTTATTAATTTTGAGAGAGACAGAGACAGAGTGCAAGCTGGGGAGGGGCAGAGAGAGAGGGAGACCCAGGATCTGAAGCAGGCTCCAGGCTCTGAGCTGTCAGCACAGAACCCGATGTGGGACTCGAACTCACAAGCTGTGAGATCATGACTCGAGCCAAAGCCGGATCCTCAACTGACTGAGCCATCCAGGTGCTCCTGGACCTCTGTCTTTGATATCTCAGAGTCAGCAGTGGGGTCTCAGCGCCTGAACATTAGCCACTCACGCCCCTCCTAGAGTCTGGAAGCAAGGCCTGAGCTCCGGGCATGTCCTGGGCACTTGTCCACCACCCCATCTTCACCAGACTATGCCTTCACCAGACAGGACTGTGTACTGGCTCATTTATTTATTTTTTTAGCTTTTAATTTTGTTTTCTTTTTTGTGCATGAAAATATACATAGGATGAAGTGCCCAAATTTTAAGGGTGCAGCTTGATGAATTTTTACATATGTATAGAACCACAGAACCCCCCCGACAGATCATGGTATAGAACATTTCCAGCCTTCCACAGGCCTTCCCACACCCTTTCCCCGTCAGCCTCCCCGCAAAGGTACCCATTATCTGACCTTGGTCACCTAATATCATCTTGCCTGTCTCTGAGCTTCCTGGAATCCTACTGTCTGTCTGCTTTTGTGTCTGCTGTCTTTTCCTTGTCACGCCTGCGAGGTTCAGTGGTGTGTGTGATACGGGAGTGTGTTCTTTCTCCTGCGGTGGAGTGTTTCGTTGTATGGACATACCACATCATGTTGATCCGCTGATGCGCCCTTGGGTTGTTGCCAGTTTGGGGTCATTTCGAAAGGGCCACTGGGCAGGATGCCCCTCTCTCTCGTGTGGGTGCTCGGGAGTGGATGTGCTGGGTCCCAGGGAGGGGATGCCCCTTCAGCTCTCCTGAATTGTGCTTATATCGATTTACACTCCCACCAGTAGTGTGTGACCTGGCTTTTTAATCAGGAATTTTAAAGCTGAGCGGTGTTTCATGTCGAGTAACCCTCCATTGCAAAATTCCTGGACTTTTTTTTTTCTTTTCTAGTTGCTGAGGTTGTCCTAGCTACTTAGGTGGCCTTTTCTTCTTAATTTATTTTTTATTTTTTATTTTTTTATTTTTGAGAGAGAGAGAGACAGCATGAGCAGGGGAGGGGCAGAGAGAGAGAGGGAGACACCGAATCTGAAGCAGGCTCCAGGCTCTGAGCTGTCAGCACAGAGCCCGACGCGGGGCACAAACCCATGAACCGTGAGATCATGACCTGAGCTGAAGTCAGACTCTCAACCGACTGAGCCACCCAGGCGCTCCTACCTGCCTTTTTAAAAATATCTTGGGTGCAGAACATACTTGAGTTGGACAGCCCCTTTGATAGGGTGGCATTGTGGCTTAAGGCAGGGATGTGGAGTGAGTTGTGGAAGAGACCTTCAAGTCAGAGTCAGGGTCATGAGAAAGGTCTGAGGCCAAGCTGGGAGTCAAGGTTGGATGAAGGACTTGGACCATTGGGATAGGAGTTGGGATTTGGGATGGGTAAGAGAACTGAGACCAGATAGGAAAGAAGCCCAGGTCTGTGTAGGGTCTAGGACCCGGGTTGGGTTCGAGTCACTGTCAGTCAGGGTGAACTTGAGTAGAGGTGACAGCTGGAGATGAGGTGGGCGGAAGTCACAGTGTGGCAGCCAGTTGGGGGGGGGGGTAGTCCAGTAGACCATAGCAGTCCTGGTTAGAAGCGTGAACCCTGTCTTCATGAAGACAGGTGTCCAGCCAGGGCACCTCTGCTGTCTCACTGTGCTCTCGGGCCCTCACTTTCCTCCTCTGTAAAATGGGGGTAATATTAGCACCAACTGCTACAATGAGCGCTGAATCATACTTAACACTGTGCCTAGCACTGGCAAACACTCACCTTTCCATTGTCAGCGTCAGAGTGTTGTGAGGACAGAGCATTGCTTGGTCTCCATTGCTTTGTGTCCCCGGTGCCAGCTTGCTGCCTGCCACCTCCTCTCAGTTCCTGGGTTTACGGGACTGTAGAATGGGCTTGCATTTGTACGGTGGGGCACGGGCACCCAGGCTGAATCGGGTGTGCGGTTGGGATTCAAGGCTGAAGTCCCAGGTGAGGCCTAGGATTAAGTCCAAGGACCAGGTCAGGGGCAGAGGTGGATGGAGTTGGAGTCAGTGGTCAGAAGGGGGCTGCTGGGCCTGTGTGCTGCCGAATGTGAGAAGGGAGGCCAAGAGCGGGCGGCCGGGTGGGAGTGAGGTGTGGACGGGAGCGCTGTGCGCTGGAGGAGGGGCAGAGATCAGAAGACTCACTCCTCTGGGGACGCTGCAGCCCTTCACACCCCCAGGCCCCACTCAGAGTGGAAAACATGTCTCACCCGAAACCTGGTGAGGCAGGACGGGTGCGCCTCGGGAGGAGGCCCAAGGCTGACTCGCTCCTGTGGAACATCACCCACCTCCTCCTGGGCACCGAAGCCTTCTCACGACCACCGGCTACCTCCCAGCCCGCCCCAGGGCCTCACGGGAGGTGGCCCTCCCTGTGCCACCTTCTGCAAGGGTGGAAAGGATCAGGCAAGACCCCCAAGGCCTGAAGGCCCTTTCTTGTCCTGTCGGAGGAGGGCAGAGGCCCAGTAAGGAGGACATGTCTCCTGGAAAGAGGCACTTGCAAGGTGGCAGGGGGTGCAGGGGACTTGGGGAGAGGCTGGGGTGGTGCTGGAGGAGGGGCCCCGAGAGCCCTCCTGGCTTCCCCTCCCTCACCCCGCTTGCATCCCTCTTCTGTCCCCAGAAATAAGAATGTCTAAGCCCCTGGAGGCCGAGAAGCAAGGTCTGGACTCCCCGGCAGAACACACAGGTGGGTGGGGAGGGGAGCAGGGAGGGCAGAGGCGCTGCGTGGTGGGGGAGCTGCGGGGATGTGGGGGACACAGGTGACACCTCACTCTTTCCCTCTCGTTACAGACACTGAAAGAAATGGACCAGACACTAACCATCAGGTCCGGAGGAGTGGAGGAGCGGGACGGGAAGGGGGGGGGAGGGAACGGAGGCGGCCCCCGTGGGCGAGGAGCAGGGTGTCAGAAGCTGCTTCATGTCACTCTTCCCATTCCCCACCCCAACTTTTTCTTCACAGAACCCCCAGAATAAGACCTCCCCGTTCTCCGTGTCCCCAACTGGCCCCAGCACCAAGGTAAGCACCTATCAGAACAGCCAGGGTAGAGGAACAGGGAGGGCGTCCTGTGATGGGTGCTGGTTGGTATCTGGGAGAGGGTCCCACGCACCTTTGTGGGCCTGGGGCCTGAGGGGCACGGAGCCCCGATAACTTGGTGACACAGCTCCTCCCGCTCCTTCTCACACTCAGGCTCCCACCCCAGGCCTGTGACTCACCCAGGCTCCTTCCCCTTCCCTGGGGGGTGGGGGTGGCCAGGGAAATCCCCCCCAGAGCCCCAGGGCGATGAACAACAGGAAGCTGAGGGCCCCGCCCCCATCCCAACTTCCCTGACAGGGGCCTGCCCCACCCCCAGCCCCCCAACACACACACTTAGGGGCCAGCCAATGGAGGTGGGTAAGGAGGGGGGCAGACCCAGTGAGGATGGCTAAGGATGATGGGGAAGCTGGAAGTGGCCAGACAGAACAACTCCCTGATCCACACGGGCCTTGCCTGCTGCTGGGCACTGTTGGGCTTCCTGAGGAGTCTGGGGCCCACGTCTCCACACTCCAGCCTGGCGGGAGGAGGGCGTAGCCGCAGGTCCAGAGGCCTGAAGGCAGCCCGGAGGGCACAGGCAGGGGGCTCCTCCGAAGGACACCTGGTCCTGATCAAAGGTGGTAGAGCGATGGGGCTGGGAGCCGGGAACTACTCGGTGACCATGGGAAAATCACTGCCCGCCTGCCACCGCCGCTGGGCTTCTCAGTTTCCTTTTCTCTAACATGGGGGGGGCGTGCTATCAGATTGGATGGGCTCTGGGGAGCCTTGATGCAGCTTCGTGGGTGGGTATCTTGTGCTGTGAGTTGGACAGGGCCCAGGGGAGAAGGGGTCTGGCTCCGGCCTCCTTCCCTCTGATCTCGGGCATAGTTCTGGCCTTAGCCCTTGGAGCCGAGCACGTGTCCATACCTCCACCCTCTGCCTCCACTGCTGCATTTTTTGCAGCCTCTCCTGGTCTCACAGCAGCTCTGCCTCTCTGTGGGGAAGCCAGTGGGGCCCCAGGAAGGAAGGATTCTCGCTGCCCTTCCCCAGCCCAGACCCTGGCTCCCGGGGAAAGCCCGAGGCAGAGAGGGCATTGGCCTCTGACTCCGGGCCTCTGTCCACACTACCTCCTGTTCTCCATCTCACTCCGCCTCTTCTGTGTTAGTCTTCCCCCAACAGCAGCGATTCGTGTGCCCCCATCACGATTTCAGACACATCCACACACCACCGTGTACCATTGCTTACATCACAATTTTGTTCATTGGCTTCACTGCAAAAAATATTTTATTATGGAAAATGTGAAGCAGATACCAAAGGAGGAAAAAAAAGAGTATCATGAAAATAACCCCCCAGGTACCCGTCAATCAGCTTCAATAATTTTCAGCTCATGAACAGCTGAAATAAATTTTTTTTAATGGAAATTTCATGAATGGAAAACCAGAATCACCTGCCATGGAAACAAATACAATGATTTTTTTTTTTTAAAGTAATATCCACGCTCAACGTGGGGCTTGAACTAATGACCCCACAAGACTCAGTGTCTATTGACTGAGCCAGCCAGGTGCCCAATACAGTGATTATTAAAATATACCCAGAGACTCCTGCCTGTCAGGTGTAAGCCCAAGGGCTTTCCTTCGTTTGTTAAAAAGGGAGACTGAGCCCTGTTAGGGATGAGGCCTTCGAGCCATCCTAGCACCTAATGGAGATGTTCTGCAGAGAACCGGAAGGAATCAATGAAAGAAACCTGAAAGAGGACCAGTGTTCTTTTTTTTTTTTATTATTTTTTTATTTTTATTTATTTCTAGGAGAGAGAGAGCGAGAGACAGCGTGAGCGGGGGGGGGGGGGTCAGAGAGAGAGGGGGATAGACTCTGAAATAGGCTCCAGGCTCTGAGCTGGCAGTCAGCACAGAGCCTGACGCGGGGCTCGCACCCACGAACCGCGAGATCTTGACCTAAGCGAAGGTCGGCCGCTTAACCGACTAAGCCACCCAGGCGCCCCAAGAGGACCAGTGTTCTGATCATGTTGGTGTTTTTCTTGGTTTTGTTTTTTTTTTTTTTTAACTTTTAATGAAAATGTGACATACACAGAGATCTTCAGTGTACGGCTCTGTGGATTTTCACAAACCGAACACCCGTGCAGCCAGCACCAGATCAGGAAGCAGAACCCCAGAGACTTCCAGAGGTCCTTGATTCCCTGCCCGGGACGGCCACTGGTCTGGCTTCTAGCACTCACTGTGGTTTGATGCTGCATCCTGGTGCCCCTTAAGCTTTCTGACATTTGTATCCTATCCCGGGGCACGCCGCTCACCCTCTGTTATTTGGCCTTTTCCCAGCCTCTGTTCATCTCAGTCTGCATTCCAAATGCCACGCCCCTGCCACCTGCTGTGTCACCTTGCACCAGTTGCTTTCCCTCTCTGGACTTCCCTTTGCAAAGCGGTGCTGGGCCATTGAGCTGACGGGTTAGGGATCATCCTTTGAGCCCATTGTCCCTTCTGGGCCTGAGCGTGTGACTCTTCAAGGCATATCCCCTCCTACCCCCACGTGTCCTTTACTAACAGACCAATCAGGCAAGCCCACCGTGGTCTGGCTTTCAGTCTAGGAGAGGAAGAAGGCCAGGACCCTGTGTTGGTCTGTCCTATGCATTTGATGCAAGAGGCATCCACATCCTACACAGAGATGAGGAGGGGCTCAGTGGACTTCTGGGGTGGAGGCTGACAGGTGGCAGCATCGGGGCCACATCAGGCCCGCTTATTTGCTTTGCTGCTTTTGCCAGTGTTTTTGTTTTTTTAGGTTGTTTTTTGTTTTTGCTTTAGGTTTTGGCTATTTATTTATTTCTATTTTAGAGAGAGAGAGATCATGAGCTGGGGAGAGGGGCAGAGGGACAGAGAGAGAGAGAGAGAGAGAAAGAGAGCGAGAGAGAATCCCAAGCAGGCTCTGCACTATCAGCAGAGTAATGATGGGATCATAACCTGAGCCGAAATTGAGAGTTGGACGCTCAACCCACTGAGCCACCCAGGCACTCCATGATTTTATTCTCAATTTTAAAATGAATGATTGGTGGGAGCAGGGCGGGAGCTGGGCAAGCTTCTCCTTCGGAGGGCTGCACACCCTGCCAGCCCCCCCCATTCTCATCTGCCCGCATCACCCATGTGCACTGTCTGCCTGTTTCCACACTCATTTGAATTCCAGACCCATGTTCTAAGGCGGTGATTTTTTTTAAAAATAACCTAAGACTCTTTCTTCCAGTGAAGTCTTACTCCATTAATAAGAGATGTGCCTCTAGCTAACACAGATGAGGGGTGTGGGACCCAGAACTCTACTCTTTGATGTCCCGAGTCCCCTGTTGGCACATTTCCCATTTTACAGATGGGAAAACTGAACCCCCCAGAGGGGAAAACTGCTCGCCAAAGGTGACCCTCTTCCTGTAGGAGTTTGGGTGTAGGGGGTGTGTTAGCCTTATCTGATGACTGAGGAAACTGAGGCCAGAGAGGTGGCCTAAGACCCCCAGCTGGTAGTACAGAGTCTTGCCTCTATACCCCAGTCCACGCCTCGTACGCCGGCCCCAGACTGCTGTTGCCACACACATGCCCTCTCTTTGGTTCACAGGTGGGCATTCTCTCTGGCCTCCACTTAACATTCTGGGGTCCCGGACCCTGCCTCTCTCCCCCCCAGATCAAGGCTGAAGACCCCAGTGGCGACTCAGCCCCAGCAGCACCCCCGCCCCCACAGCCGGCTCAGCCACATCTGCCCCAGGCCCAACTCATGTTGACAGGCAGCCAGCTAGCCGGGGTAAGTACTCGGGGAAGCACGGGCGCTTGGGCACAGTCTGGCCGCCCCCCATCTGTTACAGGACCGCTGGCATGGGGGGTCCCCCAGGACTGCAGCCACACTCTCACACCTGCCTCCTGTCCTCCTCAGACCTCCTGCGAGACTCGCCCCCTAACCTGCTTGGCTCAGGCACTAACCCCTCTCTGCCTTCTCTGCTCCTCCCCACACCCCTCCCCTGGCACACCCCCCACCCCTGCTGCCCCCCCACCCCCCACCCCCGCAGCTCACGGCGCTGATGCCGGCCCAGCAGCAGCTCCTCCTGCAGCAAGCCCAGGCCCAGCTCCTGGCCGCAGCCGTGCAGCAGTCCAGTGCCGCAGCCGCCGCCGCCGCCGCCTCCTCCACCTCCTCCTCCTCCTCTTCCTCCTCCTCCTCTGCCTCCTCCTCGACCTCGCAGCCCCCGGCCTCCTCTGGGGGAGGCGACCTGCCGCCACCACAGCCTGCCAGCCAGCCCCCGGGGACCCCACAGCTCACCCTGTCCCAGCCCATCCAGCTCACAGCACAGGTAAGGGCAGCCCCGGGGGGCACACGCCCTCCAGCGGGTGACAGGCAGAAGCCCCATGTGCAGGGGGCCGACTGGGCCACGGGGACCGACCTTTAGGACCACCAGTCCTGTGCCAGGCAGTTCCCAGCAACCCTAGGAAGCCTTGCGGGATGCTGCACCCATATCTCAGTGGGGTGAAGCGAGGCTCGGAGGGAGAACATACCCCGTGTGATGGAGTGCCCGGCTAAGCGCTCTCTGTCTCTCTCACTGGGGGTTCCTCCTCAGGTTATAGCTGAGGAAACCAGGAATCACCCCCGTGGAAGGGGGCCCACGTGGGCACAAAAAGGAAAGGCTGAGACTCTGAACTAGTGCCTGATAACGTGTGCCCCGGCGTATCCAGTGAGAGACTCTCTTCCAGAAAAGGGGCCTATGGCCACTGGGTCGGGGAGCGCTGTGGCCTCTCTGGCCGTTCTGGAGACTTCGGGTACACACTGAATCATGAGTTAGTGGCTGTATTCGTTTCCTGGGGCTGTCATTTCAAAGCCCCACAAACTAGGTGGCTCTAGGGACAACCCCTCTTTGCTTCTTCGAGCCTCTGGCAGTACCGGAAACCCTTGGCATTCTTGTAGCTGGATGGCTCCAACCTCTGCCTCCGCGGTCATGTGGCCTTCTCTGTGCGCGTCTGCCTGTCTCTGTGTTCCCACGTCCCCTTCTTAGTATAAGGACACCAGTACCTGGATTAGGGCCCACCCTGATGACCTCATTTGCCTCGATTACATCTGCAAAGACCGTGTTTCCAAATACGGTCATATCTATAGGCACTGGAGGTTAGGATTTCTCCCATGTTTTTTGGGGAGACCCAGTTCAACCCATGATAGTGGCCAACCAATTTCCCATCAGGATAGTTGGCGGAACAGAGTAGGAGCTGAGCAGGCTTCCCCTCCCCACGGGCCTGCAGGCTCCACCCCATTCACACTTGCCCCTGTCACCCATTTGTGCTGTCTGCCTGGGTTCTGTAAGCATTCGAGTCTGTGTTCCAGGGCAGTGAAGGTCCTGAGAAGTCCTGCAGCGAAGAAGCTTGTTTAACTTCCCTCAGCCCTGTGTTTCCCACAAGGACTCCTCTTTGGATTGCTTTTTTTTTTCTCTTTATCCACCCCCTTCCATGAAACCCCAGGGGCAGGTGCTGTCTACACAGAGGTGTCCAGCCTCCACAAGGTTGTTCCCCCATAAGAGTTCAGCTTCCAGTAGGCCCATTCTGCTACTTACCAGTGCTTACGCGTGAGACCGTCTTCAACTCTGAGCCGGGATCTGCCTTCTCAGGGCTTCCTCTCTCTGGGCCTGGTTCTGCAGACACATACAGCAGTCTGCGCTCGCTGCCCCGTGACGGCTCCCAAACTTAGCCTTGCAATGGCTGGCTCGCCATGGCGACTGTAACTAGAGTCCGGCAGGTGCTGTGCTAATGGTGACCTCCTCGAATCCACAAATCCCACAAATCCTCATCCCGGTCGAGGTCGCCCTGTGAGCACAAGTGGTAGAACAGCCCTGGAGCCCGGCCTGGGGATCCAGGGCTCCAAACATATGACCCGGGGCCCCGCTGCCTTTGGCGATAGTCGATAGTCCCCAGCTTTCCCACCCAGGCCACCAGAGACGCCAGCAGCAGGAGGTGGCGTCACATGCAGGGGCTCCTCACTAGGTCTCAAGTATCAGTGCCCCGGCTCCTGTTCTCCTTTCTACCTGCAAGTCGGCTCCCTCCCTTTCCCTGGACAGCTTCTCTTCAGCCTTTAAGCCCCAGCTTGGGAGTCCACACCTCCAGGAAGTTTTCCATGACTTCCCTCCCTCCAGCTGGTTTATAATTTCCTGCCTCCTCTGGGGGTCCCCAGCCCTTCCCTCTCCTTCTGGCCCTAATTGCTGGGCGCTGTGTCTGAAGATGCCTGAGGAAATAGCTGTGGAAGGAACAAAGACGGCAGGGAGCGGGGAGGGAGAGAGCAGCCCGACACAGACGGGCCAGGCATTCCTTCTGTTTGCACACTTCTTGGACCACATCTCCCAAGCTCCCTGCGACCCGAGGATCCAGTGACCCAGGGGCTGCAGCAGGCTAGTCCTCTGCTGCCTGCTGTCCCCCCCAGTCTCTGATTTCCAAGGACACCTCCTCTAACCGCCCTGCCAACCCCTTCCTTTGGCTCCTCCCTCCTCCTCCCAGCCTGTCAGTCTGCAGTTGCAAAGCTGGGCCCAGGAGTTTGTTTTCTGGGAGTTCTGTCACCCTGTGACCTCATTTCCCTAACAGACGAATGAGTATCCCCAGTTCCAAGCACCATGCCCACCAGGAACGTGGGGACCACATTCCTCCTGCGTTAGCTGCCTCCCCCTGCCCCGGCTCCTCCCCCCCCCCCGCCCCGGCTCCCCACGGTGTGTGTCTCTCGGACGGGGACGCCCGGATCAACAGATCACCATGGAGGCAGATTGGGCTGCCGAAGGAGGGGGTAGGCCTTCCGTTGCCTCTTTCTTCCCCGTCCCCACCCCCCCCCCCGCCCCGGCTCCCCCCCCCCTCCCCGCCCCCGCCCCGGCCCCCTGCATCCACAGCCGGCCGTCCCACCGCTGGGCTTGACCCCTCTCCTCAGCCTGTGTCTCTTGCGCCTGCTGATTCTACTTCGCATGCCTGCTCGGCTGTGTCCTGTGGTCATTTCACAGACATTTCCTAGCCTCTGTGTGTCGGGCCCTGGCAGGAAGCTGAAGACTTAGAAGTAACTCAGGCCCTTCCTTGCCCGCTAAGGGCTCCCAGTCTTGTAGGGAAACAGACACACCAATGAACCACTAAGAAATGTTTTACTTGAAAAACACAAAGTAAAAAACACCCCTAACCCTATCACTTTGAAATTACATAAGGTACTAAGGGAAAGTCCCCCAACTGTCCCTGTAATACCAGCTTCCAAAGTAATGTCAGTTAAACAGTTTGGCAGGAATCTTCCCTGCATTTTCCTAGCGAGTACAGAGAAAGGGGCGATTATAATGCACTTCTATAATTTGTGTGTCCGGCGCTCAGCCTGATGGTTTCCACCAATGGGGCCACATGGATGTTTACTGAATCAATGAGGGATGTTTTGCTGCCGCTTTTCAATCAAGGGGAGGGAAGACATCTCTCCAGGGGAGTAATTCAGACTGTCTGGGGTAGGGGTAGTAGACATCGATTGAAAATTTACATGAACTGTTAAAACATCATTTTGTATTTGGAGAGGGAAAAAAAAATCCCTATTTTCATAATACGACCATGGCAAATAAAGCTTGACAAGATCTTTTAGGCTGGCAGGACTTACGGAATAAAGGTTTCCCAGAGAAACCTATGGGATGTGGTGGGATTGTGGGAAAAGACAGGTGACCTGTGCCTGAGAGAATCAGAGAAGGCTTCCTGGAAGAGGTGGTAACTGACCTGAGCCCGGACAAGTAGGAGTCGACGAGGTATACGAAGTGGAGAAAGCTGTTCCAGGCATGGAAAATAAAGTGAGAGAGTGTGGGTGGGGGCTCCGGGAGTCGGGGGTGGGGAGCCAGCAGTGGAAGACAGAGCAGGATGAGCTAGGAGGGGTGTCAGCTGGACCAGACTCCCCTCCAGGCGGACGAAGAAGGAAAGGGGGTATTTTGGCTCAGATCAGTGAAGAGGCCCAGCCCCAGATCTCTGTCTCTTTTTTCATTCCGAGGCGGGCAAAATGGGTGCGGGCACTTTTAGACTTGTAGCCGCTGTACCCAGGGAGATAAAACCCTCCCACTGACCGGGGCTGAGCTAGTGTCCTCAACCACCAACCTCCCTAAGGGGCTGGGTCAGCCCACTTGGACCATGTGACCTGAGAGTGGGGGAGGGCCAGTCCCCAAGAGGCAGATGTGGCTCCTGTTGCTTGAAGAAGGGGCAGGGGGCGCCAGGGCAGCCAAACCTGCAGGTGTGTAGTCAGTGTCCCCACAGGCCTCTGGCGGCCAGGAGCCCGGCCCGGGCGTACCAGCCACACCACCCTGGTTGGAGCCTGCTGTTGCTCCCCTATCCCGGGGTTCTGACAGGAGGAAGCATGGGCTGGAACACACGGTGTGCACGCAGGTGTTTCTTCTCCCTGTCAGATGGGGCGTGGCTTTTTGCTACCCTGCCCCAATCGCTGGGACTTCCTGGGCTTCACTGTGGCAGGGCCAACCTTTGGGGGACGGGGGCACATAGAGAAGCCCACGCTAGAGACAGGCCACCTCTGTCCACATCCCTCCCCCTCCCCCAAACTTTAGGGCTTCCTGTAGTGAAGTGCCTGGAATAACAGAGTCGTTCACTCATGCATCCAGCACTTATTAAGCACCTTATGTATGCCAGGTGCCCGTTCATGGCCCCAAGAGGACGCTGTGAACAAGGAAGCAGTGGCTGCCCTTGAGAACCTCATGTTCTAGTAGGGAGACAGGTAGTAAACAGGTAAACAAACTAGCAAAACAAGACCGTTTAAGAGGAAGCATACCAAAGAAAATGAAGTGGGCTGATGTCATAGAGGGAGGAGGCCGCTCTTAATGGGGTGGCTAGGGAAACTTTCACTGAGGGGGTGGCCTCTGAGAGCTGAGGCCTCAATGAGTCAGTCTTGAAGAAGCCCTGGGGAGAACTTAGGAAAAGGCAGCCGCAAGTGCAAAGGTCCTGAGGTGGAAAGCAGCTTGACATCAGGGCAGAGGAAAGTGGTATGGCTGGAGCAGAGCAAGTGAGTGGGAGACAAGTTAAGAGGTGAGGGGGGAGGCAGGCAGGGCTAGTTTTTGCAGGGTCAGGTAGGCCAGATCAAGGATTTTGGAATGTGTGCTAGGCAAACATTGATGGGAAGTTCTTCGAGGGGGGGGGGCGGTTTAAACAGGCGGGTGGCACGGCCCCACTGACCGTTTCCAAAGCTCCCTCCAGCTGCCATAGGGAAAATGAACTGTGGGGGACCAGACTAGAAGTGAGGGGCCCAGTGGGAAATCCTTGCAGGGAGGCAGGTGGGAGATGAGGGTGATGATGGGGATCTGGGATGCTATTTTATACGGAGAGGATAGATGAAGGATGACTTCTGGAATTTGGGCTTCAGCAACCGGATTGTGGTGCTGAGGGGCTCTCCTGAGTTGGGGAAGACAGGGGAGGCACAGTGTGATTTGGAAGGCTGGAGTAGGGAGCCAGGAGTTTCCCCTTGGACACAGCAGGGTATAAAGGGTCTATAATCATCCAAGTAGAGACATCAAATAGGTAGACGGACATTTGAAGCTGAAGCTCACTGGAGAGGCTAGGTGTGGACCGGCAGCTATGAGCTGTCATGCAGAGGACGGGGCTCCTGCCTTTGAGAGTTCATGATCAAGTGGGGTGATGTGAGGGAGTGACATGAGGGTGCAGGGCTAGTGAACGCTTGTGCTGGGGGAGTGTGTTGTGATTTCCCAGACACGTTGCAGATACTAATATTACTCAGGCCACAGAGCAATCCCGTAAAGAGTTAGACATTATTAGCCCCATTTTGTAGATGAGAAAACTGAGGCCCCAAGAGAATTGTGACTCAGTAATAACGACTACCATTTACGTAGGACCACTTCAGTGAACAGGGATCAGGCTAAACATGCTATGTACATTGTCACATTTAATTCCTTTAACAGCCCTGTGGGGTAACTGAGACTTAAAGAAGGGAAGGGATGCCCGGGGTTCCACAGTGTGTGGACAGTCAGGTCCTGTGCACTGTCACCCTATATAGTTAAGGAGGCTGAGGCCCAGACGAGGGAGCTGGCTTGCCCCAAGTCGCACAGCAAGAAGCAGGCAACAGGGCTAAGACTCAGAATCCCCAGGTTCCCAGCGGGCAGGGACCCTTGCACCCCTCTGACCACCCTCCCACCCGACGTGGGAGCTCCCTCCGCACAGTTCCAGGCAAGTGGGGCTGCAGTTTCTCCCCGGTGGCTCCTGGGACAGGTGTTCTCTGCCTTCCCACGCAGCCCAGTCCACTACCGGGCACCCTGACACGGCTCAGAGGGTCGGGAAGCCCGTCCTCATGTTGAGCACAACTGATGACAATGGAGTTTACATGGTCCCCAGACATCCCCTTCCTGTCCTCCCTGCTCTGTACTTCACTCTAAGCTGTCCATGTCTTGGAATGGGGTGTCCAGAACTGGTCGTGGTTTGCCATCTCTGGGGTGACTGCTGAGCGTCACGCAGACACCATCCAAGGCTGGGTGGCTGCTAGAGCATGTGTGGGGGCCTGCAGTCGGGGGGGTGGGGAGTCTGCCCTGTGCACTCGAGTGAGGCACTGCACCTGGGCCCACGCGGCCCAGTTCCTTTTAAAGGCTCTCTCTCCACCTCTCCCCCACCCTCCACCCCCAGGTGGAACTAAGTCCAAATGGGAAAATGGACAGTTGCCCTCTGGTTCACCCGTGAGTCACATAAACTGAGTGTCAGTCTTTCTGCCCCACTGAGGCCAAGATCTCAGTGCGTCAAAGCACAGCCAGTCTGCTCTGAAACTCCACCAGTCGGTCCTAGGTTTTACTCATTCATTCATTGGACGTTCACCGATGGCCTGCTGGGTGCCTGTACTGGGGTGGAGGGGATCAGAATGCAGTGGTGAACAAGAAGCCCAAGAAACCATCTCTTCCCTTTTCAGCTTTAGTGGGGTGTGCCAAGCCCTCTTTGCTAGTTCTTCTCACAGGTCAGGGACAGATCCACTAAATGTCATGGTCAGGGGCCCTTCCCCGCTGTCTCTCCACTTCCTCTAACTTCTCCACCAGCTTGACTTGGTCCTAACACGCCCCCAAGTGGCTTCAGATTGCTTGCGCCTGTACACTGTGGAGAAATGGGGCCTCCTACTGGCCAACCCCAGTCCTGAGCCAGCACAGCACCCAGAATCTCTTTCTCCCATTCTGTAATTTCTTTAGCAGCAAATGTTGAATGAACATCCACTATGCCTGGGTGCCTTTTTGCATGGGGAATACAGTGAGGAATAAGGCAGACTAGTCTGTGCCCTCTCCAAGCTGGCGCCTACCCATAGATGATAACTGCTATGAAGAAAGGAAAAGAGTATAATGTAATAGGGAGAGATTGAGGAGAGGAAGAGTCATCAGAGTAGGTGGTGAGGGGAGGCCCCTCTCAAGAGGAGGCATTTTATAGTAACTCGAATGATGAGGAGAGGCCAGTCATGTGCAGATCAAGAAGGGGGGGTGGTGAACAGCATGCACAGAGGCCTCTAGGTGGGGACCTTTTCTGGGTTCAGTAATCGGAAAGACACTAGTGTGACTGGCTCAGAGTTAGAGAGGGAGAATTGTGGGAGACAAGGCGGGGTCATGCAGGGCCAGGGCAGTGAGTTGAATTGTTTCAAATGTGATGAAAACCAGTAGTGGCTTTATTGTTCAATTACCATTTCAGAACAGGAACCCCCTGGACAGATAGAATCCCGGGGAGTCCATGAACTTGGATGGGACAAGCTTATGTCTCGATTTTTACTATCCTCAAACTGCAAATGTTGAATTTCCTTCTGTTATGAATATAGACAGCAGACCACAATAGCATTAGCAGTACTTGGACTTTGTATTTGGACAATGGAATGCACAGATATATTGTTGCAGATCCCTTAAAATAATTGTTTTCATTCACCATTGCTTTGAAGTTACAGTAGCCATCAGATGTACTGCTTGACCTTGTTATTTAATGTGCTGTAAAGAAACCCATAGATTATTATTATCCATTCAAAATGTTTGATGATTTTTTTCAATGCAGTTGATTTCATATGAAAGTCATAGGTATTTCATTTTATGCATTTTTTCTTAAAAATTTTTTATGTTTATTTTTGAGAGACAGAGAGAGACAGGGTATGAGCTAGGGAGGGGCAGAGAGTGAGGGAGACACAGAATCTGAAGCAGGCTTCAGGCTCCCAGCTGTCAGCACAGAGCCCAACACAGGGCTCCAACCCACAAACCACGAGATTGTGACTTGAACTGAAGTCGGATGCTTAACCAACTGAGCCACCCAGGTGCCCCATTTTACGCATTTTTTTTTTAATTCTGAGAAGGAGCCAGTAGGTTTTGTCAGACACAAAATCATTCGGAGCACAAAAAAGTTTAAAACTTTTAGCACTTGCAGATATATTGGATGGTGGAGAGGAAGGGATGGAGGGTATTGGGACTGAGCCCTAAATTTCTGGTCTGAGTAACAGTGAATGGGGGTGTGTCTGGGTTTTTCATTTGGACTTCTCACCATGAACCTCTTGCAAATTGGGTGCATTTTCCCCACACTTTTCTTCTCCCTGCTGATTCAGAAAGAAATCTGCAGACACCTCTCTTATAGGCATCTGGGGAGAAAGAGGGATTCTCACTGAGTCACACCAGGGAGACGGAGTAGTTAACAAATATTGTAAGCAGCAAGCTAATCAGAAAAACACTAGTAATAAGACTTTATATCTGGCTTTATTCTTGGATTCAGTTCAGTGAGCCTTTAATGGGGGCTTACCAGACTGTGGTGAGGGTTAGGGATACAAGGATAAGACATGGCCTCTGCCTTTTAGAGTTTCAGTGTAGCAGAGGAAAAATTGTATGTAAGCAAATACACTGTAGTGTAGAGCAGGGTGGGTTCAGTTTGTGGGGCCTGATGTTTGTACAACTTGCAGGGCCTTTAAAAATATATTTTTGAGGGGCGCCTGGGTGGCTTAGTCGGTTAAGCGTCCGACTTTCGCTTAGGTCATGATCTCGCGGTTCGTGGGTTCGGGCCCCGCATCGGGCTCTGTGCTGACTGCCAGCTCAGAGCCTGGAGTCTGTTTCAGTCTGTGACTCCCTCTCTCTCTGACCCTCCCCTGCTCACGCTGTCTCTCTCTCTCAGAAATAAATAAAACATTTAAAATATATATATATATTTTTGAGAGAGAGAGACAGAGCTCAAGCGGGGGAGGGGCAGAGAGAGAGAGGGAGACCCAGAATCGGAAGCAGGCTCCAGGCTCTGAGCCATCAGCACAGAGCCTGATGCGGGGCTCGAACTCACGAACTGCAAGATCATGCCCTCAGCCGAAGTCAGATGCTCAACCAATTGAGCCACCCAGGTGTGCAGGGCCTCTCAGAGAGAAAGAAGACAAAATTATGAAACCAAAATTAGGTATGGGGACTGGTAAGGGTCCATTGTAAAGGGCGGGAGGGGGACCCTGAATCCCAAGCTTCACTCACTTGGGGGCCGGGCCTCGTGTGGAAGGGAGGCCGTCATGTGAGTTATCAGGTGGAGGAGTCTCAGAAGAGAAGGCAGAATGGACAGTTTCAAAGGACAGAGTATTGGGACTTCAAACCCCTTATGCCATATTCTTAGATGATTGGCAGCGATAGTGATGGAGCGAGAGGTCAGGAGCACCTTGGGACTCTCTCCGCTTTCCAAAGCACAAAGAGAAAGTGGAGGCCTTTGCAGTGGACAAGGAACTGCCTTGAACAATCAAAACAGGAATGGTTGGAGAAACGGGGGTGTTGGGCAGAAGCGACCGTTCAATTGGGTCGGTGGGCGTGGGACAGCTTTATTTCTTTATTTAGGCTAGGTAAATGTTCAAAACTCGAGATAGGGAAGGATTTACAGTCTTGGCAGTTTCTGGTGTAGTTTTCCCAGGGAACTGCGTGCCCAGGGAATACCTAGATATAATTTTTTAAAGAAACGCAACGGTAGCACATCATACCCACTGTTCTGCCTCTGGAGCACTCCACTCAACAGGACACCTTAGGGGCGCCTGGGTGGCTTAGTTGGTTAAGCGTCCGACTTTCGCCTAGGTCATGATCTTGCGGTTCGTGGGTTTGAGCCCCGTGTCGGGCTCTGTGCTGACTGCCAGCCCAGAGCCTGGAGCCTGTTTCGGAGTCTGTGACTCTCTCTCTCTTTGACCCTCCACTGCCCACGCTGTCTCTCTCTCTCTCTCCTAGAAATAAATAAAACATTAAAAAAAGCATTAAAAAAATAAAAAAAAAGGAGTTATAATAAAAAAAAAAAAAAACCCAACCAGGACACCTTAGAGAGTGCTCCGTATCAGGACACAAAGAGTGTCCTCCTCCTTTTTGATGAATGCATAGTATTGCGTCATAAAGATCCGCCGCAACTCATCTACCTGTTCCCCACCGCTATGCATTCAGCTTGTTTCCACTCTTTTGCTAAAACACCGTGTGCCGCTAGGACTCTCCGTCTAGCGAGATTATTTTGCACAAGTGTGACTCTGTCTCTAAAAGAAATTCCTAGAAGTGGAATGGGTCAAAGGGTATATGCCTTTGTAATTCTGACAGACATTGCCAAGTCATCCTCTCACCAGTGACGCGCAAGGGTGTTTGTTTCCCCCTACGCCCCAACACAGCATGTTATCAACTGCTGTTATCTTCGTTGATCAGATAGGAAAAAATAGTATCTCAGTGCAGTTGTAGCTATATTTCTCTTCTCATGAATGAATCTGAATGTTTTTTCATTCAGAGCTATTTGTATTTCCTTTGCTGGGCAGCCACCAGCCTATGTTGGCCAGATTACTATTGGATTGTTAGTTATTTTCTTATTGATTTGTAATCACTCATTATATGTTGAAGAAATGAACCCATTGTGTCAAGATGCTTATGTTATTCCTCAGCTTGTTTACTTCCTAGAACGTTACACTGGTCTTTGGAATAATAATAACATTGGGAGGAATTGAGGGTCATCATCCCTCTCAGTTTCCCAGAAGGCAAAATAATGTCACTCTCTAAGTAACATAATTTTCCTTTCTCTTCTTTTCTTTTTTCTTTTCTTTTCATTTCTTTTTTTTTAATTTTTTTTTTTATTTCTTTCTAGGAGAGAGAGAGAGAGAGAGACAGCGTGAGCAGGGGAGGGTCAGAGAGAGAGGGAGTCACAGACTGAAACAGTCTCCAGGCTCTGAGCTGGCAGTCAGCACAGAGCTCGACGCGGGGCCCGAACCCACGAACCGCGAGATCATGACCTAAGCGAAAGTCGGACGCTTAACCGACTAAGCCACCCAGGCGCCCCTTTTCTTTTTAATTTCTGAGAGAGAGGGAGAGAGAGGGAGAGAGAGGCAGCCTGAGCAGGGGAGGGTCAGAGAGAGAGGGAGACACAGAATCAGAAGCAGGCTCCAGGCTCTGAGCTGTCAGCACAGAGCCTGCTGCGGTGCTCAAACCCACAAACCATGAGATCATGACCTGAGCTGAAGTCCGAGGCTTAACCGACTGAGCCACCCAGGCGCCCCAGTCTAAGTAACATAATTTTCAATTGTACGTAAAAGTTGTTAAGTAGATTGTGAAGCATCAGTGTTAGTTTATTCAACAAATAGCACTTACTGGGGGCCAGATGCTATTCTAGATGCTGAGATTATAATGATGACCAAAACCATCAAGATCACACTGCCGTGGAGCTGACTTTCCAGTGAGGGAGATGCACTGTGAAAGCGTAAACAGAGAGGTGCCTTGAGATAGTGATAAGTCTTATGAAGGAGGCGAAATGGAGGTAAAAACAGGAGGTGTGGTGGTGGCTGGTTTAGATTAAATGGTCAGGGAGGGTATCTCTGAAGAGGTGATTTTACATGAGGACCTGAGTGACAAGAAGGGTCCAGGAGTATAAGAACTAGAACTGCCTGGCAGAGGGAACGACACATGCAAAGATCCTGAGGTAGGAAGACTAGCACAGGTTTCAGTATTAAGGGCCATAGAGGCCAGGTGAGTAGTTTGAATTGTATTGTTCTGGCTTTGAGAAGCCATTGGAGTGTTTATGTATGTGTATGTAAAAGGTCTTGCTTTTTCTTTTGGAAATGTTCAAACCTAAAAGTAGAGAGTATGATATGAGGAATTGCATATACCTTCACCCAGCTCAATAGATATCAACATTTTGCCAATACTGTTTCATCTATCTCCTCACTTTTTTGGTGGAGATGCTGGATATTTTTCTCCCCCTTTCTCCCTTAAAAAAGGGGGTGGCATCTGGGTGGCTCAGTTGGTTAAGTGTCCAACTCTTGGTTTCGGATCAGTTTGTGAGTTCAAGCCCCACATTGGGCTCCATGCTGACAGTGTGGAGGCTGCTTGGGATTCTCTCTCTCCCTCTCTCTCTGCCCCTCCCCTGCTCTCTCTCTCAAAATAAGTAAATAAGCATAAAAAAGTTTTAAAAAGTTTTCATTGAAGTATAACAAATACTGAAAAGTGCACAAATCATAACCATGCAGACCACTGACACTCACAAACTGAGCACACCCGGGTAAGTTGCACCCAGATCAAGAACTGAATATGACCAGCTCTCCAGGAGCCCCTGGGATGCCTTCTGGTCTCCACCTCCCAAACTTCTGTCATGCAAATGGAACCATACAGAATGTTCTCTGTCATGTCTAGCTTCTTCCACATATCATGTTTGGGAAGTTGGTAGTGCTGTGTGTCCTTACAGACTGCGGACTGCCCCTTCTCGTTGCTGTTCTAGTGAATCAGTTTACTCACCTATTCAATTCTTGTTTTGTTTTGTTTTTTAATGCTTATTTATTTTTGAGAGAGACAGAGTGCGAATGGGGGAGGGGCAGAGAGAAAGAGAGACACAGAATCTGAAGCAGGCTCCAGGCTCCGAGCTGTCAGCACAGAGCCCGACATGGGGCTCGAACCCACGAACCTTGAGATCATGACCTGAGCCGAAGTTGGATGCTCAACAGACTGAGCCACCCAGGCGCCCCATTTACCTATTCGATTCTTGACGGGTACTTGGGTTTTCTTCAGGTTTTGGCTGTTACAAATGGTTCTGCCGTGAACATTCTGGTACACATCTTCTGGTGAACACACACCCACACACACACTTACAGACCTTGGTGCGGCCCTGCTGGGTCGTGAGGCAGGCCTAGGCTCAGCTCTCGTAAATCATGTCAGTATTGGTTTGCTAGGGCTGTCATAACAAACAACCATAAACTTGTTGTCTTAACAGAAATTTAGGGGCACCTAGGTGGCTCCGTGGGTGAAGCGTCCGACTCTTATTCTCAGCTCAGGTCTTGATCTTAGAGTTGTGAGTCCAAGCCCCTCACTGGGCTCCACACTGGGCATGAAGCCTACTTACACACACACACACACGCGCACACACACACACACACACACACACTATTTCGCAGTTCTAGAAGCTTCCAAGCTAGTGTGTTGGCAGGTTGGCCTTCTTCTCTCTGGGTCTCTTCATAGTGCCTGCCCTCCGTGTGTGTTTGTCTCTGTGTTCAAACTCCCCTAACCCTATAGATACCAGTCATATCAGATTAGGACCCATCCTGAAGTCCTAGTTTTACCTTGACCACCTGCACAGACCCCTCCGGGGTTCTGGGGGTTAGGATTCCTGCCTATCTTTTGAGGGGAGGACATAATTCAAACCACAACATTGCCAATCAGTCTTCCAAAGTGGCTGAACCCATTTACTCACCCACTCACTGTCCGCTGGAGTGCTTTAAAGGCAATTCCAGACATGGTATCATTTGTCTTGAGTGTTTTAAAAGGAGGGAAGACTTGGGCTGATTTGCAGTTTTAAACGATACTATTTGTTCTGTGGGAATGTAAGCCAAGGCAAATATTTCTTCCAGAAAGGAAAGGTAAATAGTGAGTGAGCCCTCTGGGGACAGCCCACTTAGGACGCTCTAGTAGCCTGGGGGTCCCTCCTGAGTGCCCGTAGCTCAGGGGCACCATTCAGAGACGAGGTTACATCCCTTGCTGCCCAGAGTGGGGCCAGGACTCAGGCTGTCGTTCTGTCCACCCCTCTCCCTGCCAGGACATACAGCAGCTCCTCCAGCTCCAGCAGCTAGTGCTTGTGCCGGGTCACCACCTCCAGCCGCCCGCTCAGTTCCTGCTGCCGCAGGCCCAGCAGAGTCAGCCAGGTAAGGCCTTACCAGGATGTGTCCCCGACGATGTTTCCGCCAAACTCTCCCTCCCCCCTCACCCCATGCATTCCCCTTGTCTCCCCAGGCCTGCTACCGACGCCAAATCTCTTCCAGCTACCTCAGCAAACCCAGGGAGCTCTTCTGACCTCCCAGCCCCGGGCCGGGCTGCCCACACAGGTGAGAATGTCCACCAGGTGTGCCAGGCTGGGTGAGCGGGGGTCGGGAGGGGGTGGGGGAGAGGGGCAGGCTCTCCTCTCCCTTTGACCCTCCCTACACAGCCATCGGGGCCAGGGCCGGGACAGGAGTCAGCAGACCTGGGGTCCAGCTCTGTGCTGTCACTGATTTGCTCTGGGACCTTGGTCAAGCTGCTCTCCCTGTCTGGGTCCTCTTTTCCCTCTACAGAATGAGGGAAGTCAGCCAGGCCAGTGGCTCTTAACCCTTTCAGACACATGGACTTCTTTGCGAATCTTGGTGAAAACCTTTGATCTGACCCCCAGTGCCCCAACATGAGTATAAGTACACACAACAAAACCTATAGGCTGTGGCCTGGCCTTTCTGTTTGCTGACTGGCTTCTAGACCTTAATAATACTCTTTCACGATTCTTTACGGATTTCAATGTTCCCTCCTACCCTTTTATTTATTTATTTATTTATTTATTTATTTTAAATCTACACCTTTATTTATTTACTTTTCAGTTAGTTTAAATCCTTGAGGGGTACAGCATCACACGGATTCTGTGGCCAATGGCTTTAGCAGTAAGGTTGCTTTGGAATTTTGCACGAACCATGCCACTATTCCCATGAGCACGAGTTACTTTTCCCCAGATTACTCTGGTTTTATTCGATTTGCCACCAGGAGTCACTGTGTTGTTCTTTGCTTTGTACACATAAGCACATCTCTTGCCTAGATAGAACTCAGTTTCATCTCGGGCATATACACCTTCAATTTTAAGAAGAGCTGTGTGCTCCCTCTGGTTCCTGAGACCCCGTTTATAGCCAGCAAAAATGGCTTTGGACCACAACCTTCCAGACATATTTGTCGTTTCAGGAGTCCTGTTCCCAGCAGGCCTCCACGGGTTCAAAGATGGCGGAAAGAGCACCCCTTTTTTTTTTTTTACAGCACTTTCAAAAAATATGAACTATTTCAGAAAGCCCCCCAAACTGTAGGGACAAATACAGGGCTGAGCTGCAATTCTGAAATCCAAAATGCTCGCAAAACCCAGTTGTTTTTGTAATGTGAGACCAGAAGTCATTTGGCTGCAACACCCTTCTTGACCTTGGGCAAGGAGTATGACTTTCCTTTCTCCCTCCTCTGTGATATTCCTGCTTTGCTGGGGGCTGTTAATGTGTTCAATTATGGGGTGATGCCTTGACCCTGATGGGGGAAGGGTCACATTATTTCTGATATGTGCCCCATGTAGGCTTTCTAAAATCTGCAAAATTTCTGAATTCCTTGACACAAAGTCAAGGACTTGTGTGACCAACCTGGCTGCACTCACCACCTATTTCAGATTTTTTATTTTTAGGGAAGTCAAGCATTCCAGAGAGAGAGCTGTTGCTTCTTTGTAAATCCCCCAGTGGCCCTCCCCATCATCCACTTTTAAAGATACTTTCACTTTACAAAAGTAAAAATAAAAATACTTTCACTTTATTTGCAGCCTTTAACCAGATTCTCCCAACAACCCCATGGGGTCAGTAGAGTGGCCATGATTGTTTCCATCCTGCAGAGGGGAAAACCAAGGCCCAGGGAGATTTTAAGAAACTGGCCCGAGTTACCCTGGAATTTGGTAGCAGAGCCAGTCCTTGATTCCCTGCCTGAGAGAAGGATAAAACCATGGCCCGCATCTTCTGGAAAAAGCCCTTGGTTGAATGGAGTTGGCTGCTCCTTCCGGGAGTCTGCAGGCCGGGGGGGGNGGGGGGGGGGGGGGGGGGGGGGGGGGGGGGGGGGGGGGGGGGGGGGGGGGGGGGGGGGGGGGGAAGGGGTGTGCAGAGAGGTCCAGGCAGTGAGAGGACCCTAGTGGAGCCGCAGAGTGACTCTTTGCTGGGGACTGACAATGAGTGTGGATCAGCCTCCGGGGCACAGGTGGAGAGGAGCGTGCAGGAAGAGGGGGACCGCAGCGAGGGGGAACTGCTCCTCGGTCCTGCATCCCACCCCCCTGCTGCCGACCCTACCAGGCCGTGACCCGCCCCACGCTGCCCGACCCGCACCTCTCGCACCCGCAGCCCCCCAAATGCTTGGAGCCACCGTCCCACCCCGAGGAGCCCAGTGACCTGGAGGAGCTGGAGCAGTTCGCCCGCACCTTCAAGCAACGCCGCATCAAGCTGGGCTTCACACAGGTCTGGGGCCACCAGGCAGGATGGGCCGTGGGCAGAGGGTGACGGGGCCTGGCCAGCTGGTGGGTGAGGCACGGGCTACCCCTCCTTGAGCAGTGGCTACCCAACTCCTGAGCCTGGGGCCGGTGGGTGGGGCCAGGATGCGGACAGAAGGTCTGGCCCTGACCGCTGCCCCATTCCCACCCCACTGGGCCAGGGTGACGTGGGCCTGGCCATGGGCAAGCTCTATGGCAACGACTTCAGCCAGACGACCATCTCCCGTTTCGAGGCCCTCAACCTGAGCTTCAAGAACATGTGCAAACTCAAGCCCCTCCTGGAGAAGTGGCTCAACGACGCAGGTTGGGACTGGTCTGGGGCTCCCGGAGCGGGCGGCAGGCGGTGGGCCCGGGAGGCGCCCTCTCATGCCCCCGTCTCCTCCCGGGCACAGAGACTATGTCTGTGGACTCAAGTCTGCCCAGCCCCAACCAGCTGAGCAGCCCCAGCCTGGGTTTCGACGGGCTCCCTGGCCGAAGACGCAAGAAGAGGACCAGCATTGAGACAAACGTCCGCTTCGCCTTAGAGAAGAGTTTTCTAGCGGTGAGACCCTGGCTTCCAGGGCAGCCCTGATGGGCCAGCAGGGATGGGGGCGGAGGAAGGGGGAGGGGGTCGGGCCTGGGGTTCACTGAGCGCCTCTGCCCGCAGAACCAGAAGCCTACCTCAGAGGAGATCCTGCTGATCGCGGAGCAGCTGCACATGGAGAAGGAAGTGATCCGCGTCTGGTTCTGCAACCGGCGCCAGAAGGAGAAACGCATCAACCCCTGCAGCGCAGCCCCCATGCTGCCCAGTCCGGGGAAGCCGGCTAGCTACAGCCCCCATCTGGTACCAAGAGCCCCAGGGTTGGTGGGGGGGAGAAAGGGGCTGTTTAAAGCTCAGACAGAGCCCCGCCCCTAGGCAAGCACCTCTGTGAAGCCCTGCCTACTTGGTTGCCTAGCACAGAGGCAGGGAGACTCACGCTTGGGGACTGGCTGTTGTGTGGATGAAGCACAGTCACGCAGGGACACAGTCTTCAGGGAACTGCGGTCTTATGTGAGAGATACAGGCACCCACAGACACACAGTGACATAGCCAAAATCAGTCATCACAGGGCGGGGCCTCACAGGGATGGATCCCAGGTAGGGATGGAGGTACCCCCCCCCTGCCCCCCACACACAGGTTCACAACCACACAGACGCAGGCAGGGACAGCATTACGCACTGAGTGTACACTCAGGCCCACCGCAGCACGCAGACGCGCTCGGGATCAGACACACTGGGACACCCTTTCATCGCATCTAGTGTGGAAAAGGCTGTGACAGTATGGAGAAGAACAAGGGGCCCAGAGGAGCCTCCCACCCCCTGGTATGGAGGAAGAAGGGACCATCTGAGCTGAGTTGACCCATCTGACAAGGGACGGGTATAGGCAGCTGCATGAAGCACCGGCAAAGGGACTGCTGTGCAGAAAGGCCTAGAAGCCTGGGTGTGCTGAGCCCAATCTGAGGAACTCCAGTGCAGTTTAATGTGGTTGGAATGGGAATGTATATGAATGAGTACAGGGGCAGGGGATAGGGGAGGGCCAGACTCCCAAGTAACATGCTGAGGAGTTTGAACTTGAACCTTAGGCGGTGAGGAGCTAAGGAGGAGTTTTGAGCTGAGGAGGGAGAGGGTCACATTAAGAGTGAGGTTTCTAGAGCTGATAGAAGGATGAGACTGGAGGCAGGGAGGCTGAGGAGGCTGCTGGGTGGTTCCAGAAAATCGAGCAGTGTGATATCCCAACACTCTGATGCAGAGACACCCCTGGTCATCATAACCACATACACACACACACACACACACACACACACACGCATGTGTGCATGCGCACGCACGCTTCAGAGCTGCATCTGGATGGTGTCAGTGGAGAGGTGGGGGAACACTCTCAGCTGAGAATTATTTCCTCCCACCTGTGGCTCAGGATCACTTAGAGTAGATATTAAGATATGACGGAAAGAACTTGGCATAAATACAAGCATAGCATTGTGCCCAAAGCCCCTTCGCCCCCCAGCCTGGGGGCAGATGAACGGGGCTCTTACCCACAGGGAGTATCATGAGGGCTGCTGGGAAAGTGGCCTAACCATGCCTTCTTTCCTCTCTCCCTAGGTCACACCCCAAGGGGGCGCCGGGACCTTGCCATTGTCCCAAGCTTCCAGCAGTCTGAGCACAACAGGTCAGGGAGGGCGGAAGCCGGTGAGGGGGCATTGGGAGGCCACAATGCAGGCCCCCGTTTCTCTAGTGGCTCAGGGCGGCTGTGGGCCTTACGGCTGAGCTTGGGGATGAGGGAGGCAGGGGGCACAGAGGGGAGAGAGTGGCTACACCCCTCCGCGCCAGAGCAATTCAGCTTTCATCTGCTCCAGGATTTCATATGAGAAAAGCTGGGGGTTTTTAAAAGTAGATGAACTTGGGTTCTGTTCCTGGCATTTATAAACTACGTGAACTCCAGAAATGACTTTACCTCTCTGAGCCTCAGCTTTTAAAAAATTGTTGTGAATGTATAATACATACAAAGCTATATACATGAATATACACATATAAGAGTGTGTATATGTATGTGTGTGTGGATACATATGTACACACACACACATACATATACACACGGCTTTGTGCATAAAGCCCCCCTTGCTGCCTTCCTGGGACAGGGCATGTGTAACAGGAGCCTGGCTGGCTCAGGCGGTAGAGTATGCCGTTCTTGATCTTGGGGTCGTGAGATCGAGCCCCATGTTGGGTGCAGAGATTACTGAAATAAATAAACTAAAAAAAAAAAAAAAAAAAGGATAAAAAACAAACATCATATTGATTTCTCAGGTTAAGAAATAATAAGTGGAAGTTTATAAAGTAGTAAGGTGTGCCTGCCACTATCTAAACTCTTTAGAAAGAATATTAACTCATTTTCACACCCATTTAATGAAGTAGGTTCTATTATAATGCCCATTTTCCAGAATAGGGAACTGAAGACCAGAGAGGTGAAGGCACTCACCCAAGGGTACAGATGGCACATGACAGGCAGGAAATTGCTGCCTTGGCTGGCTGTCTGGCCTGAGTCTGGGCCCTGAGCCCTGTCGTCCTCGGCGTGCACAGCCGCAACCCCCTGCCTGGCCCCTAGAGGGAGCCACAGGGCGTAGTCTCCTGGGAGCCCGGGTTTGGTCCGCTGGGGAGGAGGACTCCGCGCTGAGTGTGAGCGCACTGGGCACCGGGCTCGGCTCAGTGTACCGCAGCTGCTCACGCTGTGATTACTGATTGCTGTCACCGGAGCTGTGGCCGAGGGGGAGGGAGGCTTGTCTGTTCCTCCGGAGGAGATGCGAGCTGGGCCGGAAGATGAGCAGGAGTCGACCCGGGGTCCCCCGTGGAGGATGAGTGGAAGCTTAAGTCTCCATCTCTCTGTCTCTCTCTCCGGCAGTTACTACCTTATCCTCAGCTGTGGGGACGCTCCACCCCAGCCGGACAGCCGGAGGGGGTGGGGGCGGGGGCGGGGCCGCGCCCCCCCTCAATTCCATCCCCTCTGTCACTCCCCCACCCCCGGCCACCACCAACAGCACAAATCCCAGCCCTCAAGGCAGCCACTCGGCTATCGGCTTGTCGGGCCTGAACCCCAGCACGGGGTAAGTGGACAGCTGCAGTTAGGGGGGCTGTGGGGAGAGAAGCAGGGTAGCTGCCGCTTCCCGGGTGGGAGCTGCGCCCCAGTTCTGCCGCCGGCGGGTCCCTGCCCCTGCTAACGCCTCTGCTTTGCCTCTTGCAGAAGCACAATGGTGGGGTTGAGCTCCGGGCTGAGTCCAGCCCTCATGAGCAACAACCCTTTGGCCACTATCCAAGGTGCGTGCCGCCTCATGTCACTCCCATCGCCACCAGCCTGGCCCCCTGGGGCCTCGAGCCCCCCCCCCCATTGCTGCTCCAGCCATGCCATCCTGCCCCTGCTCACTGCATCGCTCGCCTCTTCATACCCATCTCACCTTTGGGGAAGGTGTGAGGGGTGCCGATGGGGATCAGTGGGGCAGACGGGAAGACAGGGGGACTCTGTGGGCAGGATGCCAGAAGGCGCCCCCAGCCCAGCTTCTCTCTCTCCCCGCCAGCCCTGGCCTCTGGTGGAACCCTGCCCCTTACCAGCCTTGACGGCAGCGGGAACCTGGTGCTGGGGGCGGCTGGCGCGGCCCCAGGGAGCCCCGGCCTGGTGACCTCGCCGCTCTTCTTGAACCACGCTGGGCTGCCCCTGCTCAGTGCCCCGCCTGGCGTGGGCCTGGTGTCGGCAGCGGCTGCGGCCGTGGCGGCCTCCATCTCCAGCAAGTCTCCGGGCCTCTCCTCGTCGTCCTCCTCGTCGTCCTCCTCGTCGTCCACGTGCAGCGAGGCGGCAGCACAGACCCCTGGAGGCCCCGGGGGGCCCGAGGCAGGGTCCAAGCCCGAGTGAGGGCCCACCTGGCCTCCCCTCCTACTCCTCTGACCCCCACCTCAGCCCCCCCCCCCCGCCCGCCTGGGAAGAGGGCAAGGAGGCCAGCGGTGGCGGCGCAGAGGGTCCTCGGAGCAGGAGTGACAAGGGAGGAAAGACCAAAAACAAAAAACAAAAAAACTCCCAACTAACCAAAAAAAAAAAAAAAAAAAANAAAAAAAAAAAAAAAAGAAAAGAAAAGAAAAGAAAAAGAAACAGAACACACACAAAGAAAAAAGGAAAGAAAATGAAAGAAACCAACCAACCAACAGAAAAGAAACCAAAAATAATTGCAACAGAAACCAGCTGCCCCAAAGGAACCAGAGGTGAAAAACAAAAACCAAAAAACAAAAACAAAAATCCCCCAACCGAACCAAACCAAAAACCAGTTGCGAGCCAGACCTCAGTGTGCTCACCCTCCCTCACCGCTACGACACCAAATAAGAACCCCCGCCAGTGGCGCAGGGGCCTCTGCAGGGAGGACCTCGCGCCACGCCTCTGGCTGTGGGGCCAACCCCCAACCTTGCCTCCCCCAGCAGGGGCCAGAGAAGGCAAAAGAGAATGTGCCAGCCTCCAGCCCCAGCCCCCAGCCCTGGGCCAGCGAAGACTGGGCACAGCCTGGGGCCTATGGGGTGGGCCCGGAACCACCCGCCAAATGTTCTTTTCCAGAAGGTGAAAGAGAAAGGGCCTGAACAACCTTACACCAAATATTCAGTAGCTTCATCCAAAGGATGTACAGAATTTTTAGCGTTGCGCTCAACAGAATGTGTCCCTACCATGTGTTCCCCCCTCTCCCTCGGCCCCCCCCACTCTCCCCACCTGGGCAGGGGGTCTCGCTTTAACCTCCTCCCCTCCCCCAGCCAGGGGAGAGTTCAGGGGCAGGCCTGGGATGACTTTTCAGCCCTTGTACCTCCCCCTTTTCCCTTTGAAGGGTGGGCTAGGCCGTTTTTGTAAAGTTCTAGCTCTCACATGTCCCCCCTCAACCCTGTCGCCCTCCTCTGCTCTGGAATCTACCCCCCTCCCCAGCCCAGGGGAAGGGGGAAGCTTCGGGCAAGAGGGGATGAGGTGAGGGCATTCAAGTTGTCTTTTTTTCCATCCTCGTCTGTCAGTTTCCCTGAAAAAAAAAAATTCATATTCCAGTGCCTATCCGTGGGATCCTTCACGTTCTTTGACATTGACCAGAAACCAAAAAGAGAACTCACCTCGCTCTTCCCACCCTGTGCCCCTTGATACTGGCAGATGCCTCTTCCTCTCCCCCCACACACATATATACACGCACGCACCCCAGTGGTGGGGCTCCTCGAGGTGGCATCCCCATCAGGGTCCATGTGGCGGGGACAGTGCCATGACCTGTGGTCCCCATCCGAGAGGGCGCTGTGGTGGCCACCACTCCCACAAGACCTCGCTCGAGTCTTGGCTGGACCCCTGTTTGCCCAGCCCTGGACACACCTCGACGGACAGAGGAGAGACATCGCTGGGAGCCCACTTTTGCCCTCCTGCTATTGTGGAGGCCAACAAAGTTTTGAACCAAAAAAACAAAAAACAAAAAAACAAAAAACAAAAAACCAAACAAACAATAAATTAAAACTAGAAAAAAAAAAGAATTTATAGATATATATATATTTAAGGGAAAGAAGACGAGGACTCTTCAAGAATAAGAAGGAGCCGCGAGGTGGAGCCAAGTCCCTGCGCCAGTGGTCCAGGCCCTTGGTCCCCAAGGCGGATGGAAGGACAGACGCTTCTTTCTCTTCACAAATACCTCATGGACGTCGTCTTCGGGAAAGCCGGAGGGGGAGGCTGGGGCAGGGCCTGTCCCTCAGCCAGGGCGGATGGAAGCGGGTGGGCAGGGCTGAGAGAGGGTGGGCAGGGACAGGGGTGAAGAGCCCCAAGCTCCCTGCCCCCCCTATTTATTTTAAAATTTTTTAAAAAAAATTAAAAAACAAAACAAAACAGGAAGAAAGGAATGAGAAAGCGAAAAGAACGGACGAAGGAAAACGAACAAACTTTCGGGCGGTTTGATTCCTCCTTTGATTTCTTTTTCTGTTCTCTTCAGTCTGTTCTCTCTCTCTCTGCTTCTCCCTCTCCCTCTTCCTTCGCTCTTCTCTCTCGCCCCTCTCAATCCGCACCTTTCGGTGTCTCTCCTCAAACCAAAGTGTTGCTGTGAAGGACGCGAGCCATGGAAATCAGAGGCCTGGCCCCTGCCGGGCGGCGCGCGCTAAGCGAGCGGGCGCTGCCGGACACACGGACACTCGGAGGAGAGGCGGACGCCGCCCTGGGCCCCGAGGCCTCAGCGTTCTCCCTTGCTTTCTTGTCTCCCTTCTCCCACCCGGGAAATGAAACTGTTGGGCCGGGCCACGGAGACAGCAGAGACTCGGCTGTTTTGGGGGTCTCGGTGGTTGCGGGGGGGCTGGCCTGGGCAGCAGTGGAATGGCCGCCCCTCCCGCCCTGGCACCTCCTGGGCCCGGCGCGCCGTCCACCCGTCCTCGCCGGAATGTAAGCGTCTCCGCTGAACCGACTCCCTGCCCTTACCCTACCTCTGAGTGTGTCCATTTTTATTTCCTGAAGAGAAGGGACTGGGCGAGAGGGCTTGGGCCCGAGCCCGAGGGTGGAGAGGGGGGCCGAGGGCTCCCGAACAGATAGGAAGGACATTTGAGCAGAGCAAAGTGAAAGGAATTACGACCAAAAACCCCTCCGAGAAGACAGGCAGCATGGAAGGCATGGTGGAGATGACTCAGACAAAAACTATGATTCTAGACCAAAAAACAAAACAAAACAAAAACAAACAAAAAAAAACACACAAAAAACAAAACCAAAAAAAAAAACAAAAAAACAAAAAAAAGGAAAAAAGAAAAAAAAGGAAAGAAAATCCAGGACTCACCACCACCCACTTCATCCTGCTTCCTCCCCGTCAAGTCCTGCCTCCTGGGACCTCTCCCCCACCCACCCCTGGGTGTGGGGGGGAGTGCGACAGAGAGGAGAGGGGGAAGCAGGGGGCAGGGATGGGGCCGATGCCCTGACACTGGTGGAGGGACCCCTGTGCAGCCGGGGGTGGTGGGGACCCTCCCCATCCAACCCCCATAACTGGGAAAAGAAAAACAAGAAAAAAAGAAAATTCCTGGGAGGGGAAAAATAACCAAATCCCAAGCTTTAACTACAGCTGTGAAACCAAATATTGGGAAGGGGGTGGGAGGGAGGGAGGGGCAGGTGTGCCCCAGGTCTCCCCCCTGGGCCCCCCTCCCCCGAGGACTCGAGATAAGGCACCAAATACCTCATAGAACTTTAATGTTAAAAAAAGGAAACCAAATATCGTTGGCTGGGGGCCAGCCAGGGCAAGGGGCTGGGGGGGCTGGAGGGAGCCAGGGTTGGGAAGGTAATGGGGGAATTCATGCCCCCCACCCCGCTCTGCCCCTTCCACTCCAGTACCCCCTGTCTCGACTCCGGGAAACAAAACTATCTCATCGTTTTTATTTTGTGGTCTGTACAGAGCCTGTGTCCGTGTGTCTGTGTGTGAGCGAGAGAGTTGTGGGGCTGGGGGACTTTATGTGGGGGATTGGGAGGGAGACCCCAAGCCAGGCTCTGGGCTAGGTGAGATGTCTGAGGTGGGGGGGCCAGGGGCCTGGGCTAGAAAGAGAGGAAGATGAGTGGATTGGAGAAAGGGGGAGCCTTCTGAATTTCTCTTCTCCCCAGCCCTGACCTCCTATTTGAGGGAGGGACAGAGAACGGGCCTACCTTAACGGTGGGCCTTTTGTGCCAAAAAAAGAAAAAAAAAAAGAAAAAAAGAAAAAAAAGAAATGCCAGTAACTAAAACACCTCTCTCTGTTCTCTTCTGGGAGGGTGGGGGCTGGAAATAGGAGGGAGGGGCTGGGAGTATAAGTGGGGGTGGGTGGAAATGGGGAACCCAAACCCTGTGTGAGTTGAGGCTAAGATCAGGAGTGGGGGGGAAAGGGTATGAGTTTCTCAAACATCTTCTCCCTCAGGAGGGCCAAGGGAGGGTCTCCAAGCTCCTCACCCTGGGAAAACAGGGTAAGGGATTAGCCACGTAGGCGACTGACCTCTTGACCTGACTAATTTCCTGGCCCACCCAAATCCCAGGGTGCCTCTCTCTCCCTTTAGCCCAGGGTAGGGGGAACTGAGTGAGAGAGAGAGTGAGACAGACTGAGCAAGATTGAGACACGCGGGCCCCCACTGGCCTCTGAGTGGGAAAGGCAAGTGCGAGAGATAAAGGCCTCCAAGAGAAAAAAGAAACAAACCAAAGATTTAACCATTAAAAAAAAAAAAACCCACAGACAACTCCGCTACCTTTTTATACGTTGGAAAAAAAAGTGAAAAAAATTAAAAAATAAAAATGAAAAAAAAATACACAAAAACTCCAAGCCGCAGTTCCTTCGTGCGGTTTGAACTTTGACCTCAGCAGTCTCCAAAGCAAGATGACGATGACAAAGGCGAAAAAAAAAAGAGAAAAAATAATGTATATTTTTAAGTATTTGTCCTTGAAATGTTAGCTCCTTGTTAAACAAACACAAAAAGGAGAGAAAAATCTAGAGAGAAGTGTTGCTGGGATGGAGACAACTATTTACTATGTCTGTGACCCCTCCCTTCTGCCTCCCCTTCCTCTCTTCTATCCCTGCTGCCCCTCCCCCAGCCTGTCCTCCAAGCCCAGGGGCTCAGTATTTATTTATTTACATAATTGCAGGGTGACTGGGGGCCTCTCTCCACTTGTAGAGAGGGCCTTTGGATCATGGTGGGGTGGGAAAGGGGCAAGGAGTGTTGGGGGGGGAAAGCAGGGGCCTGATCTTTGATCAACTCCTCTCTCTGCTAGCTCCTTTCTGGCTTCTTATCCCACTGCTGCCACCATCACCTCCCAAATCCAAGCCTGGAATAGGGCAAGATGACCACCCACCTTGTAAAGATCTGAGTGGCTCAGCCCTTTCTGGGGTGGGTGTCTCTCACCTACCCATTCAGATGACCAGGTTGGAATGGGGAGGGGAGGTGGTGGCCAGTAGTGGGCAAGGGAGACCCGAAGCGGCGTCTGGAAATTGAGTAGGCCCTGGAGGAGACCTGCCTTTCATCTGTTCTCAGCAAGTTAGCCCCACTTTCAGTTATCTGACCCCTGTGTTGGTAGCCCCTCCCTCCCCATCCTGTCCCCCCACCCTGTCTCTTCTCGTGGTAGCGGGTTAGCGTTTCAGTGTTCTTAACTCCAATCTGCTTGTTCATTGTACAATGTGCTTCTTTTAAGGCCCCATTTTTGTAACTTGAGTGTGTCATTCATCTGAACAACATCAAAAAAATAAAAAAGTAAAAACTGTACAGAGAGAAACGCCGCCTGTTCTCCCTTGGTCTCTGTGTGCGGGGAAGGGTGGTGCTGTGGCAGCGAGGGCTTTCCTTCTGTCCAAATAATGAATGTTCAGAAGGAGGGCCCGGGCCAGGTTTTCACCATCAGAAAACCTAAGTCTCAGAATTTAGGATGAATTCAAACTTCTGGATTTGTTTCTCAGTTCTGCCATTTTATAGGTATGTGACTTTTGATATGTAAGCTTCAATGTCCTTGTCATCTGTAACATAGGGACAATACCTATCCTGTTGGGTTGCAGAATTAAATGAGATGATGATGTAATAAGTAGGACAGATCTCTATCACATGGACTTCAAGACATGAGAACATAAGAAAGTCAGGAAACCCGTGAGTCCTTCCCCACTTGCATCCCCAGAGGACCCTTTTAAAACAAGCAAGCCCCTTTTAAAAACAGTTGACTTTGAAGTTGTCTGGTGGTCCAAGGCACACTCTTCTCTACAGTGACATAACTCTCATTCACTCAAATTTTTGTGCCCAGCTTGACTACGTCATTTGGCAAGGACAATGGCTTCACAGGCCAGGCCATGTGCTGGTCCCCAAAACCTTACCACTGAAAATCAGAAATGGTGGTGTCAACAACTGGGTTTTCTCACTGGCATCATGTCCCCTTGTTACTGTTCCGTCCTCTGATGTATGCTTGGCATACAGATGCTGGGATTCTGCAAACTCAGCTGTGAAGGGATGGGGGGGACAGGAGAAAGGGAAAGAATGGAAGAGGGGTTGGATCACTTAGACAAAAAGTATTAGCACTGCCTCATCTGGGCAAGACTGAAAGAATAGAAAAGCACCTCCCCCATTCTCAAGGCGTCTATAGGGATGGGGAAGCGGGATGTTGGTATAGAGGACAGTCATTTGGTCCAGCTGCTTCCTACTTCCTGTAGTGTGGTGCTGTCAGAACTCAAGTTCCTTGTCACCCAGGCTGTCCTGTGACAAGCACAGACAGCACACCTGAAGCACTCTAGAGTTGAACTTGCATCCACGTCAATGTGCCCAACGGTGCCACATGCCCTCCCTTGTACAGTCATACTCGGGCCTCTCGTCAAGAACATAGCGTGCACTAGAGGACCACCATTCTAGTCCCTTGACATTTCTGCTTATGCAGCTTCTGCATCCAACTAAAAAAAAAATAGGCGATTCAGGATCTTTTTAGAGTGGTCAGCAAGTCACCTCCATCAGAATCGGTGTATTTGTTTAAAGATTTTAAGTAATCTCGACATTCAATGTGTGCTCGAACTCATAACCTCGAGATCAAGAGTTGCATGCTCGGGGTGCTGGGTAGCTCAGTTGGTTAAGTGTCCAATTCTTGATTTCAGCTCAGGTCACGATCCTGCGGTTCGTGGGATTGGGCCCCGTGTCCGTCTCTGTGCTAAAAGCATGGAGCTTGCTTGGGATTCTCTACGCCCCTCTCCCTGCACTTTTTCTCAGGATAAATAAACTTAAAAAAAAGTCACATGCTCTGCTGAGCCAGCCAGGCACCCCAGAATCGGGTATATTTAAAATGCAGATTGCTGGGACGCCTGGGTGGCTTAGTCGGTTAAATGTCCGACTTCGGCTCAGGTCATTATCTCATGATTTGTGGGTTCAAGCCCCGCATCGGGCTCTGTGCAGTCAGCTCAGAGACTGGAGCCTGTTTCAGATTCTGTGTCTCCCTCTCTTTCTGACCCTCCCCAGCTCATGCTGTCTCTCTCTCAGAAATAAACAAAACATTTAAAAAAATTTTAATAAATAAAATGCAGATTCCTGGATCTCATCCACACGTTTGCTGGATCTGAATCTCTAGGGGAATTGTCTAATACACATTAAGGTTCAAGAACCTTTGCCTGTCCAGGGCACCTGGGTGGCTCAGTCATTAAGCATCAGACTTGGGCTTAGATCACTATCTTACATTGGTGAGTTAGGAGTCCTACATTGGATGAGCTCAAGCCCTGCTTGAGCCCCAAGTAAAAACATGAGCCCCGAGGGAGCCCAGCTTCTCTCTCTCCCCATCTCTCCCCCTCTGCCCCTTGCTCACTTGTGTCATAGAAAAAAAACAAAAAACAAACCCTAAAAAACACCTTTGCCTGTCCAACTCAAAACCCGGCATCCAACAAGGCCTCAATTAGTGCTACCCTGTTTAGGACAGTAATTCAACTGAGGACCATCCGCTTTCAGCAAGGTGACGGTCTTGTTCACAGATGGGATTGCACGCGTAAACATTTCTCAGGGTGGGAGTCCAGAGTTTTCATTAGAAGCTCTGAAAAGGATCAACTAAGGAAGGGTGATCATCCCACGGTCACAGAGCCATTCTTCTCTGCTGAACCAGCACTCTCGGGGTCCCTCCCCTCCACTCCTGTTCCTTTTGATTTAACCTGATTTTATCCGATTTGGCAAGGATAAATCCTCCAATTGCTCTAAGCACGTATTCGATAGGACTTTCAGGATGTTGCAGCTCTGCATGAGGCGGCAATTTGAGAATGAATCTTTACCTGGGGATGAAAGGGGATCTAGCATGCTGGGCTAAGATTGCTTGAGTCCCTTCTGCAGGGTGAGGTCACTCAAAGACGGTGCCCACAATCCACATGCTCTAGCTGAAACTACTGGACACCTAACTGCTCCTCATTAGGAGCACTCTGGTTATCAAACAGGTTGAATTTTCATTTTTTATTTTTCTTTTCTTCCTTTTTAATGTTTCTTTTTGAGAGAAAGACAGCGCGCGAGCAGGGGAGGGGCAGAGAGAGAGGGAGACATAGAATCTGAAGCAGGCTCCAGGCTCCGAGCTGTCAGCACAGAGCTGGACGTGGGGCTCGAATCCACGAGCCGCAAGATCATGACCTGAGCTGAAGTCGGATGCTCACCTGAGTGAGCAACCCTGGGGCTCCTGAATTTTTTTTTTTCTTAAGACTTCTGTAGTAAAAGCTCCATGACTGGCTAGGAGACTTAGCTTCTAGCTCTGGTTTCCCATCTATGTGGTCTTAGTTAAGTTTCCTATCTCTGAAGTCCTCGTTTTCACCTGGACATAAGGCAAAAACCAGTGAAGGGCTCCAAGCCCAGTGCCCCGAGGCTACGGGGCTGCTGACGGGGGCGAGAGTAACAGGGTCTGAGTGGGCAGCTCTCAGGCCTCCCTTTTCCTGCTTTCCACACAGTTTTCCTTCACCTTTCATTGCTTAGGGTCCCAAATAAGAATTTTCTGCCAACACAAAGACTGGAATAACCTTGGCGGGGGCTTATTTTTCTCGGGCCGTGGCTGAAGCACAGCAACTCAGCACTCCCACCAGTCACCGTCTTCCTTCTCAACCGCCTTCCCCTAAGCAGAAGGCATTAGACTGTGCAGAAAGGCAGACGGGTGATTAACCCAGAGGAAACTAGGCTTAAATTCAAGCTCTATCCTAGGTGGGCTGGATGACCTTGAGCAGATCACCTCACTGCTTTGGACTTCGGACTGCCCTACAAAATGTTCCCCTTACAGGGGAGTATGAGAATTATGATAAAAATGTAAGGAAGGACTTGAAACAAACTAGACGTTCAAACACCCACTGGTCACTCCAACCACCCCTCTCCCTGCATCTCCTGGCTAAGACAGCATCCAATTTTAGGTGGGTGGCAGGGCAGCTGCCCTCGTGAGGCTGTCCACCCCCAGAATCTTCTCCGACTCCACAGCTGGGTCTGGTCCTAGGAGCCACCCTCTTCTACCGCCCTGGAAATCCTGTCTTTCCCAGACCTGCGTTTGTCCTCAGGGATCCAGTGAAAAAACCAGATGACCTCGGAGGAGACGGCTCACATCAGGCCAGGAGTAGGGGGCCGGGGGGCAGAGGTGGTGAGAAGAAATCTTAAGATTCTTCTAAATGCTCCTGACACCAATTGAAACAGCTCCAAGCTGGGGCGCCTGGGTGGCTCAGTCGGTTAAGTGTCCGACTTCGGCTCAGGTGATGATCTCATGGTTTGTGAGTTCTAGCTCAGAGCCTGGAGCCTGTCTTTGGATTCTGTGTCTCCCTCTCTCTCTCTCAAAAATAAATTAAAAAAAAAAATTTTTAAAAACAAAACAAACAGCTCCAGGCTTTTCTGTGGGGACCTCTAGTGGCAAGACAGCCCCACTGCTTGCCCTGGAGCACCAGGGTGACATCCAGGCTCCCTGAGCCCCGCCCTCGGACCTCTTCAGTGTGGCTGAGGTCAACGGAGCTCCTAGATGCTAAAAGCACAGCCATAAAAGCGCAGACCCAAGAGCCTGGGCTCCCAGCTCCCACCCCACACAGCTGGCCAGACAGAAACACATCAAGGTCCAACTCAGTCTTTATTGACTGTTTCATCTTGGGGCCACCAGTGCTAAAAGGTGGGCGGGGGGCTAGGAGGGCACCTTTACGTGTATCAAGGACCCCAGATCAACCCCCTCACGAGAGAGAACAAATCCAGTTACAGAACTTGCACGGCGTTTGGGAGACGGAGGGAGGAGCACAGTATCTAGAGATCTGAGGGGGTGCTGGAGGCTCCTCGGCAACGGGGCATGGCGGTGCTGACGAGGGGAAGGGGACGGGTCAGCCGCTGATCTGGACCCCCTCGGCCTCGGCCAGAGGGTAGATCTCAATGGCCTCCACCAGGGGCAGCGCCTCTGCCGCCGTCTCCATCACGGCCAGCCCCACGGCGGCCTCGGCCTCGGCCAGCTGCTGGCGCACGGCGGCCTGGTGCTGCTGCTGGTGGGTCTTGCGGTGTTTCCACAGGTTGGAAAAGGAGCGGTAGCTCTTGCCACAGTCTGGGCACGAGTAGGGCCGCTCCCCCGTGTGAATGCGGCGATGCTCCGCCAAGCGCATGGAGATGGCGAAGGCCTTGCCGCACACCTCGCAGGCAAAGGGCCGCTCGCCCGTGTGCAGGCGTCGGTGGTCCTTCAGGTGGGTGCTCTGGCGGAAGGCCTTGCCGCAGTCCGGGCACGGGTACGGCCGCTCGCCCGTGTGGATGCGCCGGTGTACCTGCAACGACGTCTCTGTGCTAAACAGCTTCTTACACTCACTACACTCCAGGCCCCGGCGTCGGGCCGGGGCCGCGGGAGCCGCGGGGACCGCGGGGGCCGCACCCCCCAAGGGGGTCGGGGCAGCCACAGGCGTGCGGGCGGCCCGCGGCGCCCGAGGGGCCGGGGGCTCCTTTGCCAGGACCTCTCCTGGCCCGGCCGCCGCGTGCGCCGCCTCGTGTGCCTGCAGCCGGGCGGCCGAGCCCACCTTCTTGCCGCAGGTGCCACACTCGAAGCGCCGCGGGGCCTGGGCGGCGGCAGCGGCACAGCGGTGCTCGCGGAGGCGCAGCGAGGAAGGGAAGGCGGCCCCGCAGGACGGGCAGCGGTGGGGCTGGCGCCCGGCGTGGGCCACGAGCTGGTGCACCTCCAGCAGCCGGCGCAGCAGGAAGGAGCGCGGGCACTCGCGGCACTTGTAGGGGTACTCGCCCGTGTGGTGGTAGCGGTGCATGAGCAGGCGGTAGGTGCGGTGGAAGCGCACCCCGCACTCCTGGCAGCGGTAGGGGAAGTGCTGGGCGTGCACCAGGCGATGCTGCCTCAGCGTGGAGCTCTGCGTGAAGGCCTTGCCACAGTCCCCGCACCGGTAGGGCCGCTCCCCCGTGTGCGTGAGCCGGTGGCGCGCCAGGTTGGCGGGCGAGTTGAAGGGCTTGGAGCAGTCTGGGCAGGGGAAGGGCCGCTCGCCCGTGTGCGTGCGCAAGTGGTTACGCACATGAGACTTCTTCTTGAACATCTTGCCACAGATGCCACACTTGTGGCGCCGCTCCAGCCTGTGCACGAAACGCTGGTGGCGGGTCAGCTGCAACGCCTTTCCAAACTCACGGCTACACAGGAGGCAGCGGTAGGTGCCTGGGGCGGCGGGTCCCCCCGGGCTCTCTTCGGTCACAGGGGGCTCCGGGGCCTCTGACTCTCCAGTCTCTGCGGCGGCCGGCTCGGGGAACCCGATGACGGGCTCCTCTGGCGGGACTGGGGTCGTGGGCAGAGGGACGCCCCCCGCCCCGTGCGTACGCCGATGATACAGGAACTTGGTGAGGTTGACGAAGGTCTTTCCACACGGACACGAGTGCAGAGGATTCGGGGTGTGGGCTCGTCGGTGGGCCAGGAGCAGGGCCTCTGTGCCAAAGGCCAGGCCGCAGTCCACACATAGGAAGTGAGACTCGCTGCTGTGGTCTCCAAGGTGCTGGTCCAGGCTGGAAGGGCTGGGGAACACACGGCTGCACAGAGGACACTTAAAGACACCCTCCCGGTGACTCCGCAGGTGCTGCTGGAGCTGGTGAGGGGATAGAAAGAGCTGGTCACAGGCGGAGCAGAAGAGCTCCTGGGTGGCCGTCCCACCCAGCTCGCCGCTGTTGTTCCTCCGGGCCTTGCGCCCCCGGCGATCGCGCCCAACGGCTTCACCGTTGCGCAGCTCGTAACTGTGGTCAGAGGATGGCAGGGGGTCAGGCTGAGACGCGGGGACCTCCGCAGGGGACGGGGTCAGGGTGTCCTGCTGCACGGCAGGCTCCTCGGCCTCTGGGGTGGGAGCAGTGAAGTGGGTGGCCTGGTGTTCTAGGAAGTCGGCCGGAAGCTGGAAGAGCTGGGAGCACTCGGAGCACTTATAGAGGAGCAGCTCCACCTCAGTCACCACTTCCGCAGTGGTGGCCGCCGCGGAAGGGACGGCGGCCCCCTCCCCACCCTCTTCTGCCTTGCGGTATGAGTGTTCCACAGCCACACGGGCCTGGCCCACAGGGGGCCCCAGGACAACCGGGGACCCCAGGACAACAGGGGCTGGAGGCTTGGCGGGAGTGCCCCGGAGGTGCGTCTGCCGGTGGTTCAGCCAGAGCTCCTGGCTGGCGAAGAGGGCCTTGCAATCCACACACTCATAGTGGATGGTGCTAGAGCTCAGGGCGGGCGCCTTGGCGGGCGGCTCGGCTGGCACTGCGTCCTGGGGAGCCAGCATCTTCAGGTGCAGCTCCTGGTGCTCCAGGAGCTGGCTGGGAGACATCAGCAGCTGCCCGCACTCCAGGCACTGGTACTGGCTCTCCTGCACCAGGGTCTGATAGAGGCCGGTGCCCGAAGCCGCCTCTGCGGCGACGGTGACGCCGGGGTCAGCCACGCCCACCAGCTCAAAATGCTGCTGGGGCACATGGGAGTTCTGGTGCATGAGCACCTCCTCCAGGGATCCATACAGCTGGTTGCACTCGGAGCAGACATAGCGGTGCTCAATGTACAGGACGGTCTCCTCCGACTCCTCCGTCATGGCGGCAGTGAGGCCCTGGGCTGCGAAGAGAGGGCAGCGGAGACACAGCACAGCTCAACTGGCGTTCCTTCAGTCGTTCCCAGGGATGATTCCTTCATCACCCACCAAAACCTTAGCTGTGCTTTACCCTCTGACTTGTTTCCATCTTCCACTCTCCGCCCGCCCCCACAATCCCTCCTCCCCTGCACACGCAAGACCAAGCACAAAACCCTTCCCAGCACCTACCTGGCTCACCTCTGAATCGCATCAAACTCCACCCGCCAGATCCTGGTCACCTGTCGGACCCCTCACCTCCTGTGCCTCACAGCTGGCCCACAGCCACGTGCATCACACAGGAGCCTGTGTCCTCTCCACTCAAACCTCCTTCCACTGACTTCCTCTTCTTACCAACTCGCTACCCCAGTCCCGCTCCCAGGTGCCCGGGAGCGTCTTCACAGGCCCTGACCGCTGCCACCTTCTCCCAGCCTCTCTCCTCTTCTGTCCCCCCAGCCCCCGAGGTTTCTGACTTCTATTTACACCCAAGACTGTCCCAGCGGCCCACCATTTTCAGTGCCTTCACATGGTACAGCCCCTCTCCTTTACACACAATGCCTAGTATACACGGTCTCTCTCTCTGGTGCCCACATTCCTCGCGTCAAACTCTCCCTTCCCTCAATCGACCTGTCTCATTTGGTCTAACCCATCACATTTTACACTTTTCCGTCTTTACCCACTCCCCGTGATACCCAGATCCCTGCCTTCAAATTACTTAAAACCTCCCTCTATATCAAAGCTCTCTCCCACAACCCAACCCTCTATCCAGAATACCCAGCCCCATTTCACAAAAACCTAACCCTTTCTTTACACCTAGATTCTACCCGCCACCCTAACTCAAGACACTCTTTATAGTAATTACGCCTTCTTTATATTGCAATCTCACCTACAATCCTAATCCCTTCTGGGGTACCCACATCTCCTCTTCACATTGACAACCGCCCCATAGGAATACCCACTCCCTTGTTCATGTCAACTTCAGCGCCTCTTCTTTACAAAATGACCCACCCTAACCCATTTCAGTGATGCTCAGATACCATCTTCACATCAGCTTAAACCCTTCCTTACAAGCCCAAGCGAGGGACACCCAGACCCCCTTTCATATTATTAACCTAATATTTTCTTACTTGCAAAAAATGCCCCACCCTCCCTCCCTAGCCCAGTCTAGGGATGCCCAGATCCCCTCTTGATATCAACCTAAGCCCCTCTTCTTTGCAAAAAGGATGAACCACCACCCCAACCCACTCCAGCGATGCTCAGACCCCGTCTATGTTAACAGCTTAGTTTCTCTGCTTTGCAAAAAGATCCCAGCACATACTCTAACCCAGACTACCCTGCACGAGGGCTTAAACTTTTACACATACTTTTCCTACTGCCCAAATCCCCTCTAGGAATACTCAGACCCTATCCTCTAGGATAGCCAGACCCCTCTTCCTTAACAGCCAGAACCCCCTCACCAGCTTACTGCCGTGGGGATACCCACACCCCCCGACTTCTTGTCAACCCAACATCCCATTCTCATTCCAGAGATACCAAGCCCATTCCCCCACTCAGGACACCCATACCCAATTCCCACTCTTCATCTTGACTTAATTCCCTCTACTTTTCAAAACATTACCTCTACCTAACCTATCCTAGGGACACTCAGACACTTTTTTACATAACCCTTTGCACAGAGACTCCTCTCAGCCCATTCCGAGGGTATCCACCCCCTTTCAGTTTAACTACTCTTCACATTAAAGTAACCCCATTCTCCACACCCGGACCTTGCCCTCAACTCTAAATCTCCCTTCCAAGAATATCTATTTGCTAGTATCTTTTCACACCAAGCCCCTCTCACTGGTCCAAGCCCCTCTCACTGGTCTTCCTTCCAAGCATAACTAGGTTTTCTCTTTATGGCAACTTAATTACCTCTTTTCTCACGCCTTAGCTCCCTCCCCGGACACCCAGGCCCCCTCTAACGGACCACCCCCCACTTTGGTCTTGACAGCCCACGGCCAGACCTTGGCCGCGATACTCCCTGGAGCCTTGGAGCCCCTCCTGGGGACAGCCCTAACGCCTCCCTTCCCACCCAGGTCCCTGGCAGTCCCCAGCCCGAGCCTCGCCCCTCCTCACTCTGACCGTCACACGACTCCAGCCCCCTTCACCACCCGCCGCCCCGGACCGGCCCCCGCCCCGCCGCCCGCGCGCCCCGCCGGCCGTTGGTGCCGCTCCGCCCTCCCCGCCCGGCGCGCGCCCCCTCCGGCCCTCAGTGCGCAGGCGGGGTGGCACGGGGAGGCCGGGAGGGGGGGAGGGGGGAACCAGGCCGGCCTTCCGCGCCCCTGCCCGCACTCACCCGCCTCCGCCGTCTCGCACGCCCCGGGCCCAGGCCCGGGCCGCAGCTCCCCTCGCGCGGCCACCCTAGCGTCGCGCCCTCTCTAGCTCCCGCCGTAGTCTCTCGTCGGCTCCGCAGCCTTGCTCTCGCCCCCAATCGCCCTCAGCAACGCCCCGCCTACCTCCCTCCTCGGCCGCTGGGCGAACGGCCGGACGCGCCCAATCAGCGTCCGACTGGCTCTTGCCGTTCGACTAATCGACGTTCACGTCCCTGAGTCTTGGGCCAATAGTATGGAGCGTCGGGATCCTCCGCAGTGACCGACCAATCATCTGGCGATGTTCCCTCACCGGCCTGCCCCGGAGTTGTTAGTGCCCGCCTCCTTAAGCCCCCTGGAGGATGCACCTCCTCCAGCTCTTCGTCGACTCCGCCTGACGTTCGAAGAAGGGAGGGCTACACGGTGACGTCAGGCGGCGGAGTGAGGCTGCGGGCGCCATCTTGGGGGCGCCGGGCGGGAGTCGGGTCGGGGTCGAGTAGGGAAGTTGGAAAAACTGAGGCACACGACACCCGGAGGGTGGGGGCGGGGGAGCTGTGGCGCTGGAACCGCGGGGGAGCGAACGGAGAAAGTGAATCATCATCAGTCAGCGCGAAATGGGGAGGGGAAACTGCAGCGAGCACATGGAGGGAGTAAAAAGGGAAACTGAGGCTCCAGACTCATTTCATTAAAAAGAGGAACGAAAGCAACGAGAAGGAAGGGGAGTGGAGCCGGCGGACTCTTGAGGCGGGGGGGCGGGGGGGTGAAATGTCAAAGGAGAAGCGAGGGAATCGAATCTGAGGAACGAGGAAAACCTGAAGGAGAGGGGAGGAGATGGGGAAAAAGGGAAAGCAGACACTTTCTTTTGAAGAAACGGGGAGTGTGTGGGGAGCGGGCAGAACACCTGAAGGACAACTGCAGGGTGAAAACTTGCAGAAAGTGACCCTGTAGCGGACGGACTCTGCTTCCTTCCGAGGTGCCTGCCTTCTGCGCTGACCCAGGGACCCTGGTCATCGCTACTCCTCTCCCCGTTCCGTTCGGCGCTCAGGGCGTTGGCCTCGCACTGTTACGTTCCAGAAGCTGCTCTTTGAAGGAACCCAAGAACGGGAGCTGCAGGAGAGTCACCTGTTCTAACTCCTCCCGCCCCCGCCCCACCCCATTTCTCAGAAGAGTCAACTGTGTCTCAGAGGAGTTGGTCATTACCTTCCTGAAGTTCAAAGCTACAGAGGGACACCCCCACCCCCCACCCCGAGCACAGAGTGGGACCTAGGTGTGACTCCTCAAGTCATCACCTTTGCTGTGTCCTTCGATTGATTTCTAACTGGCTGTCCTAACTTCCCGCGAAATTAAAATCCCTAACATCAAGCCAGTATAATTCTAGCACGCTGTCTGGATTGAAATCCTGACCCTGCCACTTCCAGCTGTCGTCTTGGACGAGCCAACTCCCCTGTGCCTCTGTTTTCTCACCTGTGAGATGAGGATCATAACCCCTGTCTCATGGTTGTGGGGCACAGAGTAAAAGCTGCGGAGGAATTATTTTTATTAGGACCTCAAGGAGCCCAGTAATAATCCCTCACGTGTCCCGAGTGTGTTATGATGTGCCAGGTACTGGGCTTGGTGCTTTCTGTGCTGTATAGGCGTGATCATCTCAACAACCCTAGGAGGGAGGAATCACTGTTCTCACTTTTACAGAGAGACTGGGGCCCAGAGAAGTTAGGTAGTTTGCCTGTCTTTTGGAGGAGCCAGAGCCAGGGTTCCAGCCCAGGAGCTGACTCCATCATCTATGCTCTTGGCCCCCAGGCTCTACTGCCCGGCAGGTGGATGTCCTGTTCCTGCAGGGCATGGGGAATGGCTGAAGGCAAGAAGTGGAGGGAAGTCGGTGGGAGCGTGGGAGCTCTGAAGCTGGTGATCTGGGTTTGCCATCAGGGTGAAATCACCCGGGGTGGCAGCCAGAGAACCTGGAAACTAGACTCTGCCTTCGATAGGCTCCAGGCACCCGGGCAGGTTCTCACTCCTGCCGAAGCCCCCTTTTCCACCTGAACGTGCAGAGGTCCAGCCTGGCGTGTCAGGCCCCTGTCTGCTCAGCCCTTCTGCTTGGACTTCCCAGTTTATCTGGGTCGACTAGGATCTTTCTCTTCTGATGATACAGGAGTAAGCCGAGCCCCGGGTCGGTCTTTGCGCAGGTGGTGGCATGGGACCAGATTTCTGGGGTAGGTTTATTTTACAGAGGATAGGCATTCTTTTTCTTGGGGCCCCTGCATAAGCAAAGGCCTATGGGCCGGCAGGAGTCTGGGCTTTCAGGCTTAGCTGGAGCTGAGGGTGGGTGTTGGGGGGACCATGGGTGTTGCCCACATAGGGTGAGGAGGTGTATGCAAAGTTGGTGGCCCTTCAGGATGCCGTATACGTGTCAGATATGTGTCAGGGATGCTCTATATGGGATGAGGGCTCCCTATGCTAGGCCGGTGTAAGGGTTGCCATGTGCTGTGTGTGTGTGTGTGTGTGTGTGTGTGTGAAAGGCATATGGTCACGTGTGCTGGGGGGCTGCACGTGAGTGTGTCAGTGTCTCCTCCCCATCACGAGCATTGGGGGTGGTGGTGAGTCACGGGCTCAGCCTTCAGCGCCAACTGTCATGTTCCTTCCCCCCAAATTTCACCCCCCACCCAGCCGTGCACCACCCACCCCCACTCCGAGATCTGTGTCACTGCTTCTGTCTTCCATCCCCCTGTTCTGCTCAGCTCCCTCAGAGAGGCTGGCGTGGGCTCCCTGGGAGGGAGTCTCCCACTTCTGGCTCCGCCCTTGGGTTCCTTGCCCTCTCCCACCGCCTCTGCTCAGGTGGAAGCTAGGGAAGGAAGGCCTTTCCGCCCCACCCGCTCATGTCTGTGGGGCCCAAGGATTTCTCTATGCATTATAGAGAACCGCCCCGCTCACCACCCCATCCCGTCCCCTCTGCAGGGGCTACTTCTGGGGGCTTCTCCCTTGTCTGCGGGGTTTGGCCTCTCTCACCTTAGGGGACCTGTCGTGTCCACACATCCTTGTGTCTATGGGTTCCTGGTACCTGTGCCCTCCCTTCCCCATTTCTGTGACCTTCTCCCACTTTGCTTGGCCCGCCTCCCTGTCTCTATGATGTGCATCCTTGTTCCCATTTCTGTGGGCCTCTCCTCCTGTCCCCACAGACCACCCCCCACGTCCAGGGAGTGCTTTCTGTTCCCATGGGCCTCTCTCCATCTTCCTGGGGGGACTCTCTGTGTCCACCAGCTGCCCGCGTCTCTGAGGTCCGTTGCCGTCTCTGGTCTGCTCCCATGTCTCCATAGGCCTTCCTCGTTTTTCTCGGCTTTTCCCCCTGTCCGTGTCCTTGTGGGGTTGGTGGACCTGGGCCCACCCCTGGGGATTTTGATGGCCGTCTTGCCTCTCCTCTGCATTTTTCTTCATCTCTGTGGCCCTCTCCCCCCAGCTCCACGGCCTTCTCCTCAGGTCTCCCTGCCTCTAATCTCCGTGGGCTCCTGGGCAGGGCGGCGGCACGGTGGTGGAGGGGGTGGCCCGGGGGTGGGCCCTCCATCCAATGCAGTGCCTTCCCCTCATCAGCATTCTCCTCGCAGGCCCCCCAGCCCCGACCAATACGGGCTCCCCCTCCCCCCCACCCCCCTCCCTCCTCTTTCTCCGCCTGCTGCCCTCCCTTCCTCCTGCCCGCCCTCCTCCCTGCCTCCCTCCCTCCCTCCCTCATCTCTCTCTCCCCCCGCCCTGCGCTCCAGGACCCAGCGCGGGCGGGCGGCGGGCGGGCGGGCAGGCAGGCAGGCGGCGGCCTCGGAGGGGAGAAGGAGAGGTGGCGGCGGCGGCGGCGGAGGTGGTGGTGGTGGTGGTGGTGGCGGCGGCAGTGGCGGTGGCAGCAGTGACGGTGGCGACGGTGGCCAGCAGCAGGGAGGCAGGCCCAGCTGGGGACCCAGAGCCGGCGGCAGCGCCTCGCAGGGGACCAGGAGTCCGTGGCCAGGCCCTCCCACTGAGGCCCTGCACTGGGCGCCCCCGGGACACCCCACCCTCCTCCGCCTTCCTCTTCCACCTGCTCCTCTCCATCCTTCCCTCCCTCCTCCCCATCTCTCCACCTCGCCTGCCCCCTTCTCAGCTCTCCGGGTCTCCCAGCACCCCGTCCTCCCCAGCTCCTCCACCCCTTAGCTTCTCCCCGCCCCTAGCATGCTTTTCCCTTGGGGGCTGAGGGCTTGAGGACTCTGGGCCCTTGCCTTATCCAGGGCAGGGCCAAGGCTACAGGGGGGAGGGGGGAAGGGGTGGCCCCCTCCCCCCAATTAATCCCTCCCCTCCCCCACTCCTCCTGATGGCCGGCTTCCTTGTCTCCAGCCAGTCGTCGCCCCCTGTGGCCCCCCCAGGCCGGCCCGGCTAGGGGAGGGGGCGGGGGCCCTTTCCTGGGCCGGCTTCCCCCTCCCCCGGCTTTGCCTGTGCCCCCCTCCCTTCCGTTTTCACCTTCCTCTCCTCCTTTCCTCCCTCCTTCCCCTCCATTTGCTCCTTCCCCCTCTTCTCTCTCCCCTTCTCTCCTCCATTTTCTCCTTTCCCCTTCCTCCCTTCCCTGGCCCACCCTCTCCTCTTCCACCTGTCCTTCCTGCCTGCTCCAGGGAGCCCCCGTTTTGGATTAGTTGGGCGCCCCTGCCGGAGGCGGGGGAGGGGGCCCTGTGGACTGCCCTCTCCCCCCCCCCCCCCCCCCCCCCCCCCCCCCCCCCCCCCCCCCCCCCCCCCCCCCCCCCCCCCCAGCGCCAGAGCATCTCCCCGTTGTCTTTCTCGGGCCTCGAGGGAGCCCAGCCCTCCGTCCCACCAGGATCCGTGAGTGTCTGCAGGGCGGGGGTTGGGCTGGGGCCAGCCTGGGTCCTGGAAGGCTGGGCTCACGACCGACCGTCTGGTGGGGCCCCCACATCCCCCTGCCCCCCTCCCCGAGTAGGGGCCTGCCCTGTGCCCCCTGTCTCCCAGCCTCCGTTCACCTCAGCTTCTCCTCACCCTTCTTCTTGGTGCACAGCTCAGTCTCGTCCCCAGCCCCTGGGGTCCTGAGGGGCTGCCTGGCTCTTACTTGTGGGCTCACGCCTTCTCCGGGACTGCTGGCCAGTCTCCGTCCCCGCTTTCTCCAGCCTTCTCCAGCCGCGGTCCCCCGGTGACCGGCTGGGCTCCGCTCTCCCTCTCTGTTTCCGCCTCTCTTCTTTCCTCATCCTCTCTGCCTGCCATCCCTACCCCATCCGCCGGCTGTCTCCCGGAGATGTCTTTCCCTTTTTTTCCAGTCTCCATGTCGTGTGTCTCTCTCGGGCCTCTCTCTGACTCTGTCCAACTTCTCTCTTCTTTGCTGTTAGCCTAACTCTTTCTTGGTCTGTCTCTGTTGATCTCTCTCTTTCTCTCTCTCTCTCTCTCTCTCTGTCTGTCTCAAAACTCCCTGTCTCGTCTGGCTCCTTTGGAGGCACACACAGGTCTGGCCCTCTGTCCGCTTCTTCCTGTCTATGCTTTGCTCCGCCTGTGCCCCCGCCCGCCCTGCCCTGCCCCTGCACCTGGAGCCCATCTTCCTGTTCACTTTCCTGCTCTCCTCCCCCAGATCCACTCTGGGTCCGTCTCCTTTCTCCTTAGCCGCAGCCACTCCGTGCTCCACTGTGTCTTTTCCTTGGTCGTCTCAACACCCCCCCCCCCCCCCCCCCCCCCCCCCCCCCCCCCCCCCCCCCCCCCCCCCCCCCCCCCCCCGCCATCCTCTGCTGACTTTTGCGTCCTGGCCTGGCCTTTCTGCCCTCACCCCTCCCCTGCCTCGGGGCTTGTGGGCCCTGGGGTTGACCAGCCTCCTCAGGACACCCTGGTGGATGCACCTCCGTGTGGACTAGCCCCCTTATGTGGGCACACGCCCTGTCCACTGCCTGTGCCTGTCGCTCTTCCCCCCTGCCTCCATTTCCCTCCCTGGCCCTCACAGCCCCTTCTAGTTTGGGTCTGCCCCACGCGCCCCTCCCTCTTCTCCAGATCTGCTGTGTGGCTCTGGCAGTCGTCTTCTCCAGCTCTCTCTTCTAGCTAGCCCTCTTCCTCTTCAGAGTTTTGCGGATTTTTCCCCTTCCTGCAGTCTGTGCACCTGTTGTGTTCTTGTGTTTGTGCCCTCTGCCTCACCCCTCTCTTCTCAGCCATTTGCCTTCTCACCTTGGCGATGTCTTGCCTGCCCGTCTGTCTCCCTCCCCTGGCAGGGCCCCTCACCCGGCTCCTTCTGCCTGGTTGGCGGCTAAGCTTCCACCGGTTTTGCCTAAGTGTCTGGGCCTGTGGGGCCCGGGCCTGTCTGATTCCCGGCCTCTGCTATCTCACGCTCTCCGTCTAGTCTCCGTTTCCTCTGGCGTCTCACTTCTAGGCGGCCTGTGTGCGTCCTTGTCTCTCATTTAGCCCCAGTTACTTCCTTTTGGTCTGTCTGTCTTCTGTCTGGGCCTTCCTGCGTGTCTTTGTCCATCTGTTGTCCCGAACCCTGGCCCAACGCTCTGTTTCTGCTCGCACCCGTGTCTGCCACCTGTGGGACCCTACCCCCCGGCCCCTCTCTCTCTCTCCGTCTTCCCTGCCCTCTAGTCTCTGTTCCCTGGTTTGTCCCCGGAAGCCCCTGATGTCTCGTCTCGGGATGACCCCCCTTCAACTCTTGCCTCTCTCTAAGCCCCGCCCTCCTCAACCCTCCCCCCACCAGGGTTCTTCCCAGTCCCCCAACTTCCCTTGCTCGTCCACCCTTGGAGTCTTCACTGTAGATCCACATTACCGTCCACAGCCCCCAGCCTGTCCGTGATGCCCTCCCACCGCCAACCCCCCCCCCCCAGCCTGCCTTTCCCAGAGGCCCTGAGAGAGGGACCTGCTCAAGGTCATGTGGGAGTCGGGGCAGAGCAGAGACTGACTGGGTCGCCTGCTGCCCCTGCCGAGGTTCTCCTGGCCACGTGGATGGTCCAAAATATTGCACTGTGTCCCTGCCCTCCCTGCCAGGTTTCATTCTGCTGTCACACTAGCTCAAGCCCTCTGTCTGTGGGGGTCAGGTGGGAGGGGTGCAAGGAGACCCCCAGGCCCACCTCACAGCACTCTGGGCCTCACAGCAACCATTGCCCCTGGAAGCCCAATGTCCCTTCTCTTGGGGCACGGCTCTTGGCCAAGAAAAGCTGTGCATCTAGCCACGCTCATCCCTGCCTGGGGGCTGCCCCATGGAAGGCTGGGGTACCTGGAGGACTCTAACTCCCTGGGGATGGAGCATGGAAGGCTGGGGTACCTGGAGGACTCTAACTCCCTGGGGACGGAGCATGGAAGGCTGGGGTACCTGGAGGACTCTAACTCCCTGGGGACGGAGCAGTTCTGGGGAGCAGAGATGCACTGTCTCCCCCGATCGTCCGCTCCCCCAAGCAGGGTGGGGGGGCTGTAGTCTGGGACCCGCTTTGGCAGACAGCGCACTCCCTGCCTCACTCGCTCTTCCCTTCCAGCTCTCTCTGGTGGCATCTCAAGTGGGTTTGTGTCCTCTCTCCATTCTCTGTATTCCTGCTCTAGTCTGTGTCTCTCCTGTGCCTTCATTTCCCTCTCTGCTGCCTGCCCTGTGCTCCTCTCCCCACCCTGCCCTTCCTCCAGCTCCCCGGCTCCCTGCCTTCCTGCCTCATCTTCCTTCTTGCCCCTAGTCCTGTCCATACCTACCCGAAACTCCCTTGTCCTCTTCATCTCTGTTCCCCCTTTCTGTCTTCTTATCTTCTTGCTCCCTTGCATTTTTGTCCATTTTTCTCGTTCTCCTTTCCTGAGTGTCTTTGTGTTTTCCTGTCTAAGCCTCTCTTCCTATTTCTGTCCTCTCTTTCTTTACTTTCTTTTCTTTTTTTTTTTTAGCTCCTTAGCTGCCTCGGGTCCATCCATCTGTCTCCGTCTGTGTGTCTCCATGTGTGTCTCCGTCTCTCTCCCTCATTCCCTCGCTCCTCAAGTTTCTTTAACTCCCGGATACTCTCCCCTCCAGACCCCGGATGTCCAGGCCTCTCTCCCCATGGGATTGTGGGAACCAGGGACGTCAGGAAAGTGGCAAGTGAGGCCTGGGATGGGGTTGCCTAGCAACCACCGCATCCTCTCCAGCCAGTTTCTGTTGCCTAGTAACGGCTGCCTGCCCAGAGACAGGGGCGGGACTGGGTGGGGGGGGGGGTGGCACTTCCTGGTTTTCTACTGGGGTGGGGATGGTCCCTGGGATTTGCTCTCACCTGAGACCCCTCCCATTAGGGTAGCTGTGAATGTCCTTTAGAAGTGCCTGTCCCGCTCAGTGCTGTGAACTCCTCCCTGGTAGTGCTCCTCAGAGCCTAAGCTTCCTTCTTAGCAATGCCCTGGGTATTGTCAGCTTCTAACACGGGCAGGGCCCTTCAGCGCTCACTCACGGCATCCCGGGGGCTGCAGTCGCCACCCTGCCTAGCAGTCCTCCGAAGGGCTCCGAGGCTCCCATCTCAACCGTCTCCCCATGGGTGGGGGGATCCCTGCAGGTGGCGAGTGGGGGCCGCGGCAGCTGCGTCCCCATGAGGAGGGGAGGAAGATGCCGGCTGAGCTGCTGCTGCTGCTGATTGTTGCCTTCGCCAGCCCCAGCTGCCAGGTGCTCTCATCGCTGCGCATGGGTGAGGCCCTACAGCCCCTGCCCTGCCCCTGCAGAGACCCTCCCAAGCATGCCAGCCCCTCAGGACCCAGGACTCTGGCTTCAGGTTTCAGCTGTCCTCAGCACCAAGGAATAGCAGCCCCCAGTGCCTTCTGCCCGCCCTCCTCATCCCCGGGACCCAGTAGCCCAGACCCCCCAGCTCTGTCCAACCTTAGATTCAGGAGTCTAGACCCATGTCGGCATCCCCACCCCTCCCTTAGAGCCCAGGAGTCTAGGACTCCAGCCTCTCCTCTCTCAGGACCCAGGAGTCCGGTCCCCAACCCCTGTGTCCCCTCAGCTGCAATCCTGGATGACCAGACAGTGTGTGGCCGCGGCGAACGTCTGGCCCTGGCTCTGGCCCGGGAGCAGATCAACGGGATCATCGAGGTCCCAGCCAAGGCCCGGGTGGAAGTAGACATCTTTGAGCTTCAGCGGGACAGCCAGTACGAGACCACGGACACCAGTGAGCAGGGCCATGGGGGGCGCGGGGTGAGGCGGGGCAGGCTGGTAGCCCTCAGTCTGTCCCATAGCTCCTGGCCTCCTCAGCTTGCTTGCTTTGTCTCTTTTTAGCTCCACCTGCCCCTTCCTTCACGTCTGCTCTGCCTTTTCCTTCCCAGAGATGGTGCTGCTGGGCATGGGGAGGTGGGGAGGGTGTGCCAGCCCCAGCCCTGCCCTGTAAGAGCTGAGGGCCTCATTTGAAAGATAAACTCGTGGCTGGCTGGGGATGCAGTGCCCGGAGCGGAGTAATAAGGGGCCTGTGCGGTGAGGCCAGGGGACCTCGGGCCGGGACAGTGAAGGCGTTCTAGAGAAGGCTAAACCAAAGTTCTGAGGTCTGAAAGGCAAGCAGAATGTAGAGAACGAGGCATTGCTCAAAGTATGCCCCATAGAACAGCAGTCACATAGTAGGGGTGCATAAGTATTCATTGGATACTGACATACTGAGCAAATATTAATGGGTATTTTTTGAACAAACGTGTGGGGGTTGTATACGTCAGGAGATGCTGTCTCCAATGTGTTTTAGGCTGGTTTTATTTCTTGCAGGCCTTATCCGAGCCTTTGATACATTCATATATGTTTCATGTTAGTCAGGGGGAGAATGGGATACAGTGTTCCTTGTGCTTTTCTTACTGGTGCAGCACAGAACACAACTGGGAGAAGCTGGGACAGAGAGTGAGGAGATACATGGTATTCTAGGCATATGCTACAGTCTGGAGCCGGAGCTGAGGAGTGGGGTATGTGGAGTCAAGGAATGGAGTGTGGGGTCAAACCTGTCCTGGCTACCTGGACTCAGGACACATTTGGTGGGATCATGGGAGACTTTAGGGTTGAACCGTGACAGCCGTGGGAGGTGAGGCCGGGCAGATTGGTGGGCCGGTTCAAAGGCGCTACAGTGGCTGGAAGATGCCACCTTCAGCTGTAGGCAAAAGGGAGCCACCAATGGGTTTAGGCCAGGGAGCTGGCTTCTGGAAGGTGAACCTGGAGGCTAGATTTGGGTGATCGTGCCTGAGCTGCATGCTTGAGTGGAGAGCCCTAAAGTAGGGCAGGGGAGAGAAGGGGAAAGATATGAGAAAACTTGAGGGCAAAAGAGAGACAGGACTTGGTAACTAATTTGCCCGTTCAGAGAAGGATCGTTTCTAGGTATTTGGTCTGTGTAAACGGGGCCTTCAGCAATGTGGAAGGCACAGAAGAATCAAGTTTAGAGGAAGGTAAGGCATTTAGTTAAGATGCTTCTAGTTGTATGTGGCAGAAACCTACTCAGGCTGCCTTAAGGGAAAAAGAGAACTTAGCAGCTTATAATACTAGAAGGCCTAAGGACTAGTTTCAGGCATGGCTAAGTCCAGGTACTTAAATGATATCCCGGGACTGTTTCAGGCATGGTTAGATCCAGGCACTCAAATCATGTCCCAGGAAGCTCTGTCTTCTGTCTTCATCTGTGGGTCCCGCTTTCCTCTAAGTTGGCTTCATTTTCAGGAATACCCTCCCTAACTGGTGGCAAGATGCCCCAGTAGCTCAAAGCCCACATCTTACCAGTTTAGCAAACCATGTAGTAATTATAGCAGAAACCTGGGGAAGGCTCGTGATGGCCTGGTTTGAGCCTGTCGCTGTCACTGAACCGATCGCGTGGCCAGGACAGTGTGATCCTGGCGTGGGTGCCAGCCAGTCCCGGGAAACCTATGGTGCCCTGAGGAGGAGTTAGGGTTTTGCCATGAGGATGGGCACCAGGCAGGCAGGAAAACAGCTTCCACGTCCCAGTCTTGAGCCGTGTGAGCTTAAGGGAAAAGAAGCCAGAAGAAAGAGAAGCAAGTGAATGCCACAGGAGAGCGGTGTTTGGGATGTGGGGTGGAGGGGGGCCCTCGGCTGTGGGTGTGGGGTTGAGGGGCTGTGGGGGGCGTGCCCTAGGTTGCAGCATTGTTAGGGAGGAGGAGGGAGATAGAAGCTGAGGAGCGTTAGCTTTGCAGCCAGGAGGTCCCTGGTCTTTCCTCTTTGTTTCTCCTTTGTTTCCATCTTGGTCTGACCCATCCCTCTTGCCATTTCTCCCCATCTGTCTCTGTCTTGTCCGCTGCAACAGGTGGGGTGGTGGATTTGGCCTCTGGGTCCCGGGTGGTGGAGGGGGACCGGGAAGCTCTAAGGATCGGATGCGCTCCCGGGTCAGGTGGGGACAGAGAGGAAGGTCCCTGACTGCGGTCTCTTCCCACCCCTCGCAGTGTGTCAGATCCTGCCCAAGGGGGTCGTGTCCGTCCTGGGGCCCTCCTCCAGCCCTGCGTCTGCCTCCACCGTGAGCCACATCTGTGGGGAGAAGGAGGTGAGCGGAGCATGGGGCAGGGCAGGGCAGGGGTGGGTCCCTGGGAGGTGAGGCCGGGGAGGAGGCCGCAGGATAGAAGCAAAGGCTCCTTCTTTGTTCAGATCCCCCACATCAAGGTGGGTCCCGAGGAGACACCCCGCCTGCAGTACCTGCGCTTCGCGTCCGTCAGCCTGTACCCCAGTAACGAGGACGTCAGCCTGGCGGTCTCCCGAATCCTCAAGTCCTTCAACTACCCCTCGGCCAGCCTCATCTGCGCCAAGGCCGAGTGTGAGGGAGAACTGGATGTTTTGTTTTTCTTCCCCCCAGACTCCCCTGCCCAAGAGATCTGGTCTCCCACATGGCCCAGGTTTCCCTGGGCCCCACCATCCTTCCCCTCCAGGAGCCCAGAGCCCCCCACTTCCCCAAACAGGCCACTTAGTCAGCAGATGGTGACCGGCACCTATGTGCCAGGTCCCCACGAGGCTCTGGCGGTTTCACACTCAGCGTGTGGTCCCTGAATGGACTCCAGGGTCAGAAGGGGGACACTGTAGCTGAGCAGTTGTGACGCAGCATGATCCATTGTCTGTCGGCAGGCATGCCAGGTGCCATCAGAGCACATGCGAGGGAATCTTCCCCGGGTCTGGAAGGTTCAGATCCTGTGTCCCCAAGAAAGGGGCCTCTAAGCTGGACCTACAGGTTGGGGAGGAGTTGGGGTCAGGGAGAGGGGAGTGTGTGGCGAGGCAGGGGCCGGGACCCCAGGGAATGTGGCGCCTCTGGGAGGCTCCGGGACACTCCCAGGGAGCCCGGCAGCCAGCATGGGAACAGTGGGGTGGCACATGCAGGAGGCACGATCATGCAGGGCCCGGCACCTCTCCCTGAACATGATGGTGGTGGAGGAAGTTTCCAGAGCAGGGTGGGGCAGGGGCCATTGCTGGTGTGCGTCGCAGGAAGAGAGAACCGACTGGAGAGCGCGGGAGCTGTGGCCGGGAGGCCAGCGGCGGGCAGGGAGGAGGAGCACCGGTCAGGTCGTTGGTGGTGGCGGCGGCGGCAGGCAGGAGAGGCCAGGCTGGGTCTGAGGAGCCACGAGGGAAGGGAGAGGGTGGCGTCGCAGGTGGTGACATGGCTCCGCCCGAGGAGGAGGGAACAATCAGGTCGAGGTGCAGTTGGGGGCAGGCGTCTTGGAGACCATCAAGTAAGGGTGTCGGGGAGGCTGGTGGGTTTGTGGGTGCACAGCTGGAGAGAGAGAGAGTGCCATGCTCAGTAACTTCAGGAGAAATTTGTCTTTTGGGAGGTATTTACTAGACGCCAGCCATGGCCCAGACCTTGTTCTTGATCCTGGGGATAGAGTGGTGTGTGCGCAAGCCCGGGAGAACCCTGTCCTTGTCAGTCTCATGGGAGGAGCTAGGAAGTAGTAAGTTCTCTGGACAAACAGGAGAGGGTAACGGGGATTAGGGGTGCTGGAGGAAGGGGGTGCTATTCGAAATGGGATGGTGGTCACCTCATCGAGGAGGTGACATTTGGGTAAAGATGGGGAGGGAGAGAGCAGCGGGGGTGGGGTCCGGGGAGAAGAGGAAATAGCTTGTGTAAAGGCCACAGGGCAGGGGAGTGGCTGTGGTGTGTGCGAGACAGTGAGGGCAGGGGGACGGTGAGGGGTGGACAGGTGGAGTGGGGCCCAGGGGCTGTGAGGATGTGGGTCTCACTCTGAATGAGCCAGAAGCCGTTAGAGGGTTTGGGGCAGAGGAGGCACACAGCTGCTTTACGTGGCTGTGGCTGCTGCGAAGGGAACGGACCTGGGGGAGGGTGTGGCTGTCATAACAGGTGAGAGAAGACAGTGGTTCAGGCCAGGGTGGCAGCGGCGGCGGCGTGGCACTTGGGGTCCGCTGTACTCTGCAGGTGGAACCTGGATGTGGGTGGGAGAGAGAGGGAGGGAGGGGGGAGGCCAGGCTGCCGTCAGGGTTTGGGCTGAGCGACTGGCAGGCGGGGGGTGACTTGGATGGGAGGAGTGGAATGTGGCTTGCCTGAGTGAAGTGTGAGATCCCTGTCACGTGTCCCAGTGGTGGAAAGGTGTCAGGGGACAGGCGTGTGGCGGTCGAGCACAGGGTCCCTGAACCCCGTACCCCAAGAGAGCCGCCCACGCTCTGGGCAGCACAGCCCTTGGCCCCTCCCGGGCTCCCCTATGCTGGAGGAGGAGGAAGTGTCGCGTGGGACACTTACAAGGACCCTGACCCGGGCCCTCCTGCTCCCCCAGGCCTCTTGCGGTTGGAGGAGCTCGTGCGTGGCTTCCTCATCTCCAAGGAGACGCTGTCGGTGAGGATGCTGGATGACAGCCGGGACCCCACGCCGCTGCTCAAGGAGATCCGCGATGACAAGGTGTCTACCATCATCATCGACGCCAACGCGTCCATCTCCCACCTCATCCTCCGTAAGGTGCGTCCCCTGGTCTCTGCTTCCCTACAGGCTCGGGATAGAAACATCGGGGTGACAGCAAGTCACCCAGGGCCCTCGGGCCTCAGGGGTCACATGGTAGAGACCCGCTTCCAAGTGGATGATGATCATGAGGCTTGTCTCAGCTTGGCCGCTTTGTGGTTGGGCCCCGGACAGTCGCCTGCCCTCTCTGTGCATAGCTGTGAGGGGTGGTGAGCGAATGGTGGCGAAGCACTTGGGGACAGGTCCTGGCCCAGCGTGGGTGCCAGTGCAGGGAGCTCCCTGTCACCTTCACTGAGTTCCCGCCCTGCCGTGCGGAGGCCCTTTGCACGGATTCTTTAATTGGGCCCCCACCCACCCTATGAGGCAGACATGATGACCGTTTTGTGGATGAAGGAAATGGGGTCGCAGGGGGAACCGGGCTGGCTCAAGGGCGCCCAGGTGGGGCTAGCCCCAGGGCCCCCCACCACATGCCCTCCAGCAGTGACCCACATTCGTTAATCCTTCATCGCTTCTCTGCTCTTAATTCGTCCTCATAACCTAATCTATATTATTTATTTTTCCCCAGTTTTCTTTCTTTCTTTCTTTCTTTCTTTAAATTAAAACCATATGTCACTGCTGGTCGTAGCGTAAAGGAAGATGCGTGGACAGAATCCGTAGGGCCCTTGAGGCAAGAAGGCTTAGAGAAAAGGCTTCGGGCTCAGGAGGCAGGCAGGCCGGGGCTGGGGTCCCGCAAGCCGAGCCGAGGGACCCACGGTCACTCTCCTCTCATGGAGCCTCATGATAACAGTTCTTGTCACTCGGCCGACACTGGCTGGTGCCGTGTAATGTTCTTTTTTGTTGTTGTTTTTTAATTTTTTTTTTAACATTTATTCGTTTTTGAGAGAGAGTGCGTGTCAGGGAGAGGCAGAGAGAGAGAGGGAGACATGGAATCCAAAGCAGACTGCAGGCTCTGAGCTGTCAGCACAGAGCCTGATGTGGGGCTCGAACCCACAAACCGCGAGATCATGACCTGAGCGGAAGTCGGACGCTCAACCGACTGAGCCACGCAGGCGCCCCTGCCGTGTAATGTCCTAATGACCGTAGCGGGGACAGGCTTGGGCACCGTGGCAGGAGAGGCCTTCTAGTTTTGTTCGCCTCAAGGGCTATGAAGAAGGGGGCCCCAGACAGGCATTTTGAGATTGCAGTCAGCTGCCTTTTCGCTGAGAAGTGCTTGTAAGGATGGCAGCGGGGGTTAGCTGGCCTGCGACCAGTAGCAGCCCGAACTTGGCTTTGGGGCAGCGTGGGGATAAACTTAAGTTTCAGGTTACCCTCCCAGCCTACCCTGTTTCTCAGGCGTCCCTTGGCCTCTCTGTCTCCAGAAGGCAGTCTTGGAAGTGCCCTCGAGGGGAACATAGGCATCTGGGGGTGCCGTTCTCTCCTCCACCGAGACCTTCCTTCCTCCCGGGGCACCTGGCACCAGTGCAGCATCAGGGAGCGGGGTCTCCCGCTGCCGCCGTGCGGCTCCTTCTCCCCATCTCTGTCTCTGCGGGTCTCTCACTGTGTTTCCCACGGGTGTCTTCACTAGGCCTGTCTCTAAATCTCTCTTCCTCTCTTGGCGTCTCCTCGTTCCTGCCTGTGGGCCTCCGCCTCTTCTGCCGCCCCACACACTCCAGGCCTCAGAGCTGGGAATGACCTCAGCATTTTACAAATACATCCTCACCACCATGGTGCGTACCCCACGCGGCCCCTCCGGCCCCCACCGCCCTCCCGGGGTGTCTGCCCCGTGTGGGGCCTGGCCCCTGGCCTCACCCCTTCTTCTTGGTCCCAGGACTTCCCCATCCTGCACTTGGACGGGATTGTGGAGGACACCTCCAACATCCTGGGCTTCTCCATGTTCAACACCTCACATCCCTTCTACCCCGAGTTTGTGCGCAGCCTCAACATGTCCTGGAGGGAGAACTGTGAAGCCAGCACCTACCCGGGTCCCGCGGTGAGCGCTTCTTCTGTACTTTGGTCACATGGTGCTCAGAACCCCCCTGCGCCCCAAGTACATACTGCGAGGCCTCACGGTGTGGCCCCAGGATAAGTCTGATCTGTTTCTTCCTCTCTCCCTCCCATGCTGCCCCAGCCACACTGGCCTCCTCCAGGTGCCTCCGTGGCCCCAGCACATGCCCACCCCAGGGCCTTTGCACTCACTCCTCCCACTGCTTCACATGTACTTCCCTAGAGAACTCACTCCCTTGTTGCCAAGTCATTGCTCAAACATTCCTTCAGTTATTAGACCTTCCTTGGTCCCCACCGTAAAAACGAGACACTCCCCTCTGATCAGCCCCTTCCCCTACTGTTTTTTCTGCACAGTACCTGTCCCTGCATATCTAATCACCCTGTGGGTTGCTTTATATTTTGCTTAGGTACAGATATGGATATCTAGACTGTAAATTACATGAAGGCAGAAGTTTCCCTCTGTTTTTTTCACCATTTTATCCCCAGCACCTAAATTAGCCCGGCTCAGGGTAGGTGTCCGGTGACACACGTCGAATAAATGCAGACACACAAAAGGTACAGATTCACGCGCATTCGTTCCCAGGCCTCTAGTCCTGTGCCAAGGTGCCGAGGCTCTCCTACCGCAGAGAAGCATACACGGACACGGAGTCAGGCGGCGCAGACATACGTGGGCAGAGGCACATTTGTGCGTGCCCCCGCAGCCGTCTCCACAACACGGATACTCAGACCTTCACACCAACCCAGAGAAGACATACTCTCGCAAACACACACACACGCACACGCTCTGTGTCCTCAGTCACTGCTCGGAGCCCATCTGTATCAAGCGTTCAGTGTATGCCGGGCAGGTTTGAACTCTTCATGTATTATCTTCTTTGGCGCCTACACTGGCACGTGGAGGCTGAGATGACACTTCTCCCCATTTCACAGGGGAGGAACCTGAGGTTCTCAATGGGGTGGGGACCTGGGCCTCCCCAGGAAATAGGAGAGCCAGGCCTCCAGCTCAGAGCCGCTTGCTTACGGACACAGGCTCACAGCCCTGATGCCGTGCCCACCCCGTGTGGAGACAAACAGTCACTTTCGTCCAGCCCCCACACACGTGCCCCCAGACACAGCCAGGCTGTGGCCCTCTTCCCTCGCCCTGCGTCAGCCGCGCAGATGCAGAGCCCCGGGCGCACCCTGGGCCCATGAGCATCCCCCTGTGGAGGTGACACAGCTGGCCGTCCACACCTTCCCCGGGCAGATGCGGGGCCACGTGATTCAGGAAACGCTACTCCCACGAAGCCATGGGTGGCACGCACGTTTTCCCCGCTGCCATCTTGACTCCCTGAGAGAGACACTCAGAGACCGGGCCTCACTGCCGGCCTGCACGGTTTCTTGCTCCTGGAGAGACGCGAGTTGTCCGAGGGCCCCGGGGTAGCACCACGGGGGGCGTTGGGGCCCCCTGCCTAAGCTGCCTCTTCCTCATCGTCACCCTCCCCCTGCCCCCCACACCAGCTGTCGGCGGCTCTGATGTTCGACGCCGTGCACGTGGTGGTGAGCGCCGTCCGGGAGCTGAACCGCAGCCAGGAGATCGGCGTGAAGCCGCTGGCCTGTACGTCGGCCAACATTTGGCCCCACGGGACCAGCCTCATGAACTACCTGCGCATGGTGAGCGGGGAGCGGGGAGGGCCGAGGGGGCAGGGCCGTCTGTCTCAAGCCTAGCCACTCACTGTGTCCACCCTGTGGCCCCTCTGCCCTCTCCCCCGCCACCAACCCCACCCACCTCCTGCTCTCTCTGGGCCTCTTCCTCCTCCTCTCCTCGGTCTCTCCCCTCCTGACCTCTCTCTACCCGTCCGCACGGCCTTCTCCCTGCTTCTTTGTTCCATCTCCCTTCTTTGGCTGGCGCGTTGTCTTTCTCGCTTAACCGCGGTCCTTCCTGGTCCCTCTCCCTCTCTTGTTCGTCTCCTCTCTCTGTCTCCACCCCTCTGGGCCTCTCCTGCCCTTACGTCTGGGCCCCTGCCTCCCCTCCCTCTGCCCACCTCCCGCCCTGCTAGGTAGAGTATGATGGGCTGACTGGGCGGGTCGAGTTCAACAGCAAAGGGCAGAGGACCAACTACACCCTGCGCATCCTGGAGAAGTCCCGGCAGGGCCACCGTGAGGTGAGCAGACCCGGCGACACTCCAGGGTCCCGATGGGGTGGGGCCGGCCGGACTTGTGCTGATGGTACCTTCTCTGCCCCAGATCGGGGTCTGGTACTCTAACCGGACCCTGGCCATGAACGCCACCACCCTGGACATCAACCTGTCGCAGACACTGGCCAACAAGACACTGGTGGTCACGACCATTCTGGTGAGTGGCCCTTGCGGGGGGGGTGGGGGGGTGGGCAGTAAGTAGCAGGAGGCGCCTCTCCTGAGCGGTGCCCTGGCCCAGTCCTAGTGAAGGAGGGGGATCCCTCGCCTCACACCACACACAGACCAGCAGGCGATGTGACCCACGCACTCAGCAATCCTGATTGTGGCCGCGGTGTCACCAGCCTAGTCGCTGCTGAAACGGGAGCGCACGGGCCTTGCCAGCCGGCTGTCGCGCGGCAGAGATGAGAATGACTAGGGTCATGGGGACCCCACGAGGCTGCTCAGGTAGGGCGCCTCATACCCTTTGTCTGGCCCCCGGAAGTCACGATCGCTAGAGTGGGTCATTTTGCCACCCTTGCCAACTGAGGGTGTCGAAGCATGACAGCTTACTTAACATCCATCTTGAAGATGCAGGAACCAGGGCCCTGAGCCCAGGCACCTTGCCCCGGGCCCCGTAGCAAGTACGTGGCGGAAGTCACGTCCCTGAGGCCCCGGAGCGTGAGCCGTAGCTGCCCGGCTCTGCATCTCTAGTCCTTTGTACTTGAGCACGAGCCAAGGACGTGGTCCCGTAGCCCCCGTGGGTGCCACTCCTGCGTTTAGCAGATCAGAGACCAAGGGCCTTTGTGCGTCAGCGACAATTTACAGAGCACCCGTTCTATACCAGTCGCTGTGCTGGGCCCTGCTCTGTACACCTCTCAGCCACTCCAGGAGGTTTGTCCGGTTTTCATTTGGAAGGTAAGGAAGCAGGTCACAGGGCAAACCCCGGCTGCAGCCGAGTGACCTGCTTGGGGCCTGCACCCTCTCTCCTGCACCCTGCCACAGGGCCACCGGGGGGTCCCGGAGGCGGTGAGACACAGGACCTGGTGGGCTAGAGGCGGCCCAGAGCGGCTGGGCCCGGAGGCTGGTGTGCCAGGCAGCCATGGCCCTGGCCTGTTGGCACGTTCCATCTCTGGGAGCCCCTCAGCCAGCCCGTGAGCTGGGCCGGCTCATCACTGTGGGCGCAGAGGGTCCCGCAGGACGTCAGAGGCCCCCTCGAGTCGCATAGTGCAGAGCTGTTCTCTCGGTCCCTAGGGGACTCCTGATCTAATGTGGACCTCGCGTCCCTCTGGAGAGGGGCCAGTGAGCCTGGTGGGGAGGGACAGATGGCCTCCCGATGGGAAGCCAGACACTTCTTAACAGCCTCAGTGAGGGGCCCTGAGGGCGGGGCTGGGCTGGCTGGGAGAAGTCACACCTGTGTGCGCCGGGGAGTATGGTCAGGCCCGGAGGCTTCGTGGGGCCAGAATAGACGGGGTTCTAGGTGGGGAGCCGGGACAGAGGTCAGGGAGAGGGTTGTCAGGAGAGCCGCGCCATGACCCTGGACTCTTCATCTCTTTCTCATGCTTGTCTCTTCTTTTCTCCAAGAGCCAGCATTGTTCCCTTCCTGACGTGTATGCCTCTCTTGATGGATTCATTCATTCATTCACTCATTCATTCATTCATTCCACAAATATTTGCTGAAGCTGCTGTGCACCAGACCTTACACAAATGCCAGAAGCACATGAATAGTCACAGATGGTCTTGTGGTTTCCTTACTCCTGAGCAGCCCTGGGGGAGGAGATCCCAGTCTGATGGAGGAGACAGACCTGGATGTGATCATTCCAACACAGGGTAATGAGGGACACCTCCCCCCCACCCATAGAAAGGAGGAACTGACTCAGCTTTAGAAGGTTTGAGGAAGACTTCACAAAGGAGGTGGCATTAGACAGGACTTTAGAAGCTGTGAAGGGGGTGCACCTGGGTGGTTCAGCCAGTTAAGCATACGACTTTGTCTCAGGTCATGATCGCACAGTTTGTGGGTTCGGGCCTCGAGCTGGGTTCTGTATTGGCAGCATAGACCCCGCTTGGGATTCTCTCTTTCCCTCTCCCTCTGTCTCTCTCTCTCAAAAATAAATAAAATATAAACATCTAAAAAAAAAGAAGCCGTAGAGGAATGGGGAGCACACAGAGGGAATGGACGGACATCCCCGGAAGCATGAGCTATAGGAACATGGGGCCCTAGGAAATGTTTGCCAGACCAGGTGTGGAGGCAGCGGCCTCGTGTGCACAGCTGGACGTGCCCATGTGTTCGCCGGTGTTTTCTGACTGGTATTCCCTTGGGCAGGGCCTGGGTCAGGCATTTGGGGATTCAGACATGAGCCAGACTGGGTGCCTGGGACCAGATGTGGTCAGGATTTGCCTTTTTCCCTACTCTGTCCCCGGGGCCTAAAACAGTGCCTGGCACGTAGCAAGCACATAGGGTGGGGAGTGCTGGGACAGAGGCTATGAGGCTGTAGGTGGGGAAGGGTCTCTGGTGGACGCAGTTAGGCTTTTCCTGTGCCTTGGACAATGTTGAGCAGGAAGGGGTGAGGCCAGATCTGGATGTCAGGAAAGCTCCCGAGAGGAGAGGGGCTTCAGGTCTGGAGGAGAGGCCTGAGCTTGCAGGGGCTGTGGGGAGGGGAGGGGGAGCTGATGCGGGGATGAGGCTGGCAGAGGAGCTGGGCGTGAGGGAGCAGGGAGAGGTCCGAGATTGGGGGGAGGCTGTCCCAGGAGTGGGGCCTCACTGCTCTGGAGCCGAGAGGGTAGCTGATACCAAGACTGAGAGAGGCCCCACGGGGACGTTAGGGTGCAAAAGAAGGCGCAAGGGGGGGCGGGCGCGTGGGTGGCTCAGTCAGTTAAGTGTCTGACTCTTGGTTTCGGTTCAGGTCACGATCTCACGGTTTGTGAGTTTGAGTCCTGCATCGGGCTCTGTGCTGACAGTGTGGAACCTGCTTGGGATTCTCCCTCTCTCTCTCCGTCTCTCTCTTTCTCTCTCAAAATAATAAATAAACTTAAAGAAAAAATAAATAAATAAAGATAGAATTAATAAAAAGAAGGCCCAATGAGGCAAGGCTGTGTACAGGCTTTCCCTCAGCCTCCAGCCCCTCTCCCTCTGCAGACTTTTCCCAGAACACTCGGTGGGCCCCGTGATTGTCTTCATCATGCTGGGACACCTCATCCTCTTTGATGACTCTGGGATCGGCCAGACCTCACTCTCCTCCTGATTTCATCCCCTACTGCTTCAGGTGGTCTATACCTTCATCTGTAAAATGGGCCTAATAATCCCACCTTGAAGGCCTGTGGGAATATTGCACGAGGTAAGAAAGCCGCCTGGTTTCCCAGCACGAAAGGCAGGCTCTCCTGACCTTGCGTCCTTGATAATAGCCCCCACCGTGGCCAGTGTCTCGGTGCTGTACAAGCCCTCTGCTTGTGTTACTCAGTCTCCCCCACAGCCCTGAGCTCAGTCTCCTTCAGATCCCATGCCGACCATATTGTGGTTTTCATTTCCATTTCCCTAACAGGGAGGTTGACCACCTTTTTTTTGGGTTTATTGGCTATTTGACAGTCTTCTTCTTTTTTAAAGTTTATTTATTTATTTTGAGAGCGGGGCAGAGGAGGAGAGAGGCAGGGAGGGAGAGAATCCCAAGCAGCCTCCATGCTGTCAGTGCAAAGCCCTACACGGGGCTTGATCTCACAAATCGTGAGATCATGACCTGAACCAAAGTCAAGAGTTGGACGCTTAACCAACTGAGCCACCCAGATGCCCCGATGGTCTTCTTTTGGAAAGTCCCCCATCCAACTCTTTTTTTTTTTTAATTAAAAAAAATTAGGATATATGACTTTTTTATTGATTTGTGAGTTACTTCTATTTTCTGGCTGTAAGTCCTTACTGGGTAGATGTATTGCAGATATCTTCCACTTTGTGGCTTTCCTCTTCACTTTCAATCTTTTGATGAAAAGAAAATATTTTCAATTTCACAAAAGTCCATTTTATCCACGTTTTTTTTTTTCCATTTTGATTAATGCTTATAGAATTTAAGAATTGTTTGCCTACCCCAAGGCCACGAAGATAGTCTTCTTTTCATTTGCTAAAAACTTGATCATTTTACCTTGTACGATTAGAGCTACAATCCACCTGAAATTGATTTTTATGTACCCTGTGAGTCAAGAGCTCAGAATATTTATTTCACGTGGATGTTCAGTTGAGCAGCAGATTTATTAAAGGTGACCATTCTTTCTCCTTCACCCGTCTCACCTTTGTGATAAATAAAGCATCTTCTTTTTTAATATTAAAGATTTTATTGTTTTTAAGTAATGTCTACACCCAATGTGGGGCTTGAACTCACAATCCCGAGATCAAGAATTGCACGCTCCATTGACTGAACCAGTCAGGATCCCCTCAAGTGTCTCTTTATGTGTGGGTTTCCAAGCTCTCTGTTCTATTGTCAGTTTGTCTGTCTTTGGTTCAATACCACATTGTTTCAAATACCATAGCTTTCACATTTATTTTAATTATTTTTTAATGTTTATTTTTGAGAGAGAGAGAGAGAGAGAGAGACAGAGCGTGAGCAAGGGAGAGGCAGAGAGAGACACACACAGAATTCAAAGCAGGCTCCAGGCTCCACGCTGTCAGTGCAGAGCCCGAGTGCGGGGCTCAGACCCACAAACTGAGAGATCATGACCTGAGCTGAAGTCAGACACTTAATTGACTGAGCCACCCAGGTGCCCCATCAAATATCATAGCTTTAAATTAAATATTAACACCTGGTAGGGTCAATCCTCCAGTTTCTTTGTTAGGAATGCTCCGGCTTTTCCTGACCATTCGTGGTTTTGTATACATTTACGTATCCTACTTCAAAAATTTTCAATATTTTAATATTTAACATTAAGCTGTTTAATTAAAACAATTCATCACATTGGGAAAGACACAGAAGTTAATACAAACCTATGTAAAATAGAATCCAAAGAGCACTTGGTGGTGAGGGGTGACAAGCCAGGCTCCTTCTCCCCTCCAGGCACCCATTTTTTCCCCAGAGGCCACATCCTTCCAGAAACGTCTATGCATATACCAGCGCTCGCTCTTTCCTTCACCAAGAGTAGCATATTGTACACGTTGTTCTTTGGCTTTTTTTTTTTTTCTCTTAATATATCCGATAGAACTTGTTATTTTAGTAGTTGCCTAGGAGTCTTTGATGACATCAATAATCTTTTTAACCTGTCCCAAATTAGGCTGCCTCAGTCTTTGTTCCCGCTGGGAGCGTGCTGCCATGATTCCATTGGGCATACATTTTATGTACAGATGCACAGCCATTTGTGGGATGGATTCTTAGAATCCGACTTAGCACCAGCCCACTGTCTGTCTGCGGCACTTCCGCAGAAGGCTCGGAACAAGTCTGAAAGCCCTGGATGAGCAGCTCCGTAAGCCCCTTGCTTCTGATGGTCTGGGGCTCCCCACTGCGTCCTAAGTCATTGTTTTCTGATCTTGAGTTCTGTGCACAGGCCCCAGTCCCCGTTTCTGACTCTTTAAGCTCAGGCCCTGATCCTGAGACCTTGAACCCCGATCCGCCACCCCAGCGCCTCAGCCTTGAATTTGCAGCTAAGCTGAGCCCCAGTTGAAGGAATGGGGGCTTCACCGTGCCCAGGAACTGGGTTTTGAGCCCCAGCTTTACCCCATCTCCCCTCCCCACTGGCCTTCTTCACCGCCGTGTAGCCTTGGACAAGACACTTGACCTCCCTGAGCTTCCCTGCTCTGTGTATTGAAAGAGCTTGGTGAGAGCCTTCCAGCGCTAATGCTGGGTCCGGCCTGGGTCCCCCATCTGTCTGGCTTCCCCCACGCCGCTCTCTGGTTCTGTCCACTTGGGTTCCGTCTAGCACGGGGCTTAAGAGCAGAGCCCTGGAGTCGGATTGGCTTGTCCGACTCAGCCGCTTACTACTTCGCTCCTTGGGACCTCAGTGTCCTCATCTCTAAAACAGAGGTAATAATATCAACTTCCCACGCCGACAGAATAGCTGTCACACAGCAAGCCTACAAGAAATGCTAGCTACTGCTGCTATTATTAGTGTCATCTCACATTCCTACTCCCGGTTCCACAGTTTTGGGCTTGGAAAGGCAGCTTCGTTGGAGAGCGAGAAGCACTGACTTCCCTCCATCCCACTACCCTCCAGCTGTGGGGCTCTGTGCGGTCCCGGAATTCAGAGCCTATAATAAGACTGGCCTCATAGTCCTTGTCGCTGTGTAATAAGTCACCTCACTTGACCTCTGTGAGCCTCAATTTCCGGTGTAAGGTCACTGCCAGGAATTAAAGCAATCCTTTTGATCCTTTTGAGCAAGCACATGCGGTGCGGAGGGGCTGGGCACTCAGCAGAGACTCCGCGGGAGGTAACCATCGTGGGTATTCTTGCCAAAGCCCTCTCCACCACCCCCCCCCCCCGTGGTGTCCAGAGTCCTAACTTCTTTTGTGCCTAAGTATGAAGTGACACTATACAAACACCTGTTCAGACCATAACCATGTCAAGATAAGATTCCTTTGTGTTGACGTCATCTTCGTATGCCTCGTCTTACTTGCCCTTTGACACGTTTCCTCTGCTTCTGTGCTTATTTGATGCATTGGGGGTCAGTAAGGTTTGCTGGAATGCCTCAGAAACAAGCATCAGGGTAGCAAACCTATGCACAACCTCAGGTATTTGTTTAGCCTGCAGAGCATCACAAGGATTGGTATTTGAATGTGAATCGTTGTTAACCTTTATAATCAGGACGTTTTATAAAACAGCCGAGGCTTCCAAAACTCTTGACATTGGGCCATCTGGCATCTCAGGCCTGCTGTCCCCCGTGGTGATGGTGTCATCAGCTGGAGTCCTGGTGGCGCAGACCCTCTGATCCCATGCTAGCTCATCAAGTCAGTTCAGCGGGTTGCTACTGGTCGTGTAGGAAAGCGAGGTAGAGCAGGACAGAAAATAATCAGGGTGTGCTGTCCTTAGTCACTAAGGGTACAGACCGTTTAAAGGAACAAAGTCTACGTAAGTGCCTGTGTGCACGCATGCACGTGTGACTTGCATTGGAAAGTGAAATGTATTTCTTACTGTGAGGTCCTCATCAGAAGTCTGAAAGCCCCTGTTCTAGTTTGGCGTGCTCTCCCTCCAGTGTGCTTCACTCTGAGGTTACTAACGTGCATTTGAGTTGGAGATGATTGGGCATCAGGTTGGCTGGTGGAGATTGAGCCAGCTCCCTGCGATCTGCTGGAGGGGAAGCCTCCAGACCCTTGGCCCTAGGCTCCCGGGCCCACTCCCCACTCGGAGCGTTTGTGGGCAAGGAGCAGATGCTGTGACTCCATCCCTGATCCGTACTCCCCCAGCGGCCCCTAGATGCCCGGTCTCTGACCTCACATCTTTGCTTCCTCCCAGGAGAATCCGTATGTCATGCGCCGGCCAAACTTCCAGGCTCTGTCTGGGAATGAGCGCTTCGAGGGCTTCTGCGTGGACATGCTGCGGGAGCTGGCTGAGCTGCTGCGCTTCCGCTACCGCCTGCGGCTGGTGGAGGACGGGCTGTACGGGGCGCCCGAGCCCAACGGCTCCTGGACGGGCATGGTCGGCGAGCTCATCAACCGGGTACGGCTGGGCCAGGTCTGGGGAAGGGGCCGTGGCCCTGGTGGGCGTGGCGGGCCGGGTGTGTGTGTGTGTGTGTGTGTGTGTGTGTGTGTGCGCGCGCGCGCGCCAGATGGTGGCGCTTCAACCAGCCTGGCGCATCATAAGAGGTATGCTATGTTCCGGTGCTTGGTGAACACCACGGGGCAGACGGGGTGTGGGGGACGAGAAGCGTCACCTGCAGCGTCCTGCTTTGCCAGAGGCTCCCCTGATGCCTCGTCGCTTAGCTGGCGCTCAGAGATTTTTGGGGTGGACAAAAAGAGACATGGTGTTGGAATTGGACAAAGACAGAGGAGGTTGAAAGAGGCTTCCTCCAGGACGCAGGGCTGGGTCAGGAGGACAGGGCTGGCAGCACCCGCTGGTGCACTGTGCCACGCACCTGCCGTGAGGGCCTGGCACATGGCAGACGTCAGGGCTGCCTGTCGAACTCATTTATTGAGCACCTGCTGTGTGCCTTGCACCATGCTGGGCGTAGGACATAGCGATGAGCACAGTGGACCTTCCTGGACCCTGCTCTCAAAAGCTTAGTATATCCTTAGGATGCAGGAAGACAAATAACCACAGGATAGCCCTCGGCCTGTGATGGAGAAAACAGAGAAGGGACACAGGAGGGGCTCCTGACCCAGCCAGGCATCCAGGGAGGCCTTCCCTGAAGAGGTGACGCCCAAGCAGATTCCCAAGGTGTGTGAAGGGGACAGGGAGAAGGAGAATGCACTCAGAGCAGCAGAAATGGTGTTTACAGAAGGGGAGTCAGGGTAAGAGAGAGTGGGGGTGCCCTGGAACGGCCTTGAGTGTGGGTGAGATTTAGATGAAGGGGAGGAGGGGAGAGAGGCAGGGGTGTGGGAGGTGGTAGGCAAGGGTGCTGTGGGAAAAATGTTTTGGAGTCAGACCCGTCTGGGTTTGAATCCTCAGGTGAGTTGTTTCTCTTTCCCGAACCTCTGTTTTTCCCTCCCTAGGATGGGGATAAGGAGGCCTCAGGGTCTGTCACGAGGGTTTTAGGAAACAAGGACAGCACCGCACACGTTGCTTGTCAGAGGCAGGGGGACTCAATATGTGGTCCCTCGCTGTATTCTAGGCAGGACAAACCATGTGGGCGAATGCCTGGAGGCAGGATCGTGTCCTGGGAGACGAGCAGTCCCCAGGCTTGCGGCACGCACAGGGCAGGTGCTCAGAGTAGGGCCCTATGGCCCCTATGGCCATGAACAGTCAAGGAAGCCTTGACATTGTACTTGGCTGAGGATGTCAAGGATCCTCACCTTCCTGTCTCTTCTGTCCCAGAATTCTCTGCATCCAAACCCCTGAATGTCACCAGGGTAGACTTGCGAAGGACAAGGGCATTTATTCCTCAGGGCACTGGTTTTCAAAAGCTATTTTGACTACAGAACCTTTTTTCCCAATTGAAAGCACTCTCAGAACCCTGGACAAAGCCGAATTACCCTTGTGGAGGCGGAGTGGGGGTGTCCCTGGGGTCCCAGTGGCTTGGTCTCTCCCACCTCACCCCAGGGGCAGGCCCGAGGCACTGCCCCACAGCTGCTGGCCTGTTTGAAAGCTTCAGTCCTGGGTGGGTTTGAAGGGCCTGAGGCCAGAATCTGAGAAGACAGGGCAAGGAGAGCTGGGGGTGCAGCACCCACCCGACTGGCCTGCTTCCCCATGACCTCCATTTCCACATTCGGGTCCTTAGTCATGTAGGCTCAGAACTCTTCATTCATCAGGTCCCCAGAAATAATCAGACTCTAGCAGAGTAACCCCCCACCCCAAGTCACTATAAACTCGTTTTAGTTTATTCATCAACAAAGAAGTTGTAAATGGTCCTATTGACAGCTTCGAGAACTTGGGGAAGAGTCTTAACCCGCACCCCCCCCCCCCCCCCGCCTCGTGCCTCAGGCCCACCCGAGGGGAGGAGGCTTTGGCGGAATGGCGTCTGGGATGAGCATAGGACAAAGGCCGGGAGCTTTTCTGATGGGCTGCTATGATTGCGGCCCTGAGTCCTGTTTGAATCTTGGCTCTGCCGCATACTAGCTGTGTGACCTCAGGGAAGTTACTCAATCTCTCTGTAACATCATGTCTTTAACAGTAAAATTGGGGAAATAACAGTCACTAGTGCACACGGCTGTCACAAGCATGAAACGAGTAATTCCCGGGGCTTAGAACAGGGCCTGGTAGGTGGTGGGTACTATAAGCATGTGCTCTATTCTATATATATATTTTTTAATGTTTATTTTAGTTTTGAGAGAGAGAGAGAGAGCGCGCGAGCAGGGGAGGGTCAGAGAGAGAGGGAGACACAGAATCTGAAGCAGGCTCCAGGCTCTGAGCTGTCAGCACAGAGCCCGATGTGGGGTTTGAACTCACCAACCGTGAGATTATGACTTGAGCCGAGTCGGACACTCAACCGACTGAGCCACCCAGGCGCCCCTCTATTCTCTATTCTTATTAACGTTCTTCCTACCAGCCTGGCTGGCATGTGCATACATTTGTGTGTTTGTCTCTTCAAGCCAGCTGGCATATACAGAGGGCCTACTGTGTGCCAGGCCCTGTGCTGCACCTGGCGACACGGTGGCCAAGCCTGGCCTTGCTCTTGCTGAGCGGGTTAAGAGTCAGGCAGGCAGTCGGAGGCTCTTGGCATGTGCCCCCAGGGTTGCAACTGGCTCAAGTGAGATAAACAGAATCACTTGGGCTGGGAGGGTCAGCAGCATGGCCTGCAGGGGGCTAGGGGACAGCAAAGATGGGGACAGGAGGAGGGCTTGCGGACGGCCTGCGGCGGGGGACGCCAGAGAGAGGACTGAGCCTCTCCGTTGCTGGGCAGCTGGGTGACAGCAGTGACATTTAGGGAGAGAACACTGGAGGAGGAACAGGCTGGGAACGAAGGGTGGGCGGGGCTTGGCCCTGCAGGGGCTCGGCTGGCTGCCTGCCGTGGGATGGCCAAGTACACGGAGCCTCGCCTTGGAGCCTCGTGCGGGTGGGTGCTCGGGTGCTCGGGGCCGCAGCAGCCGTAGCTGCAGCAGCTGCCTTTGTTGACTCCACACCACATGCAGGAGGCTTTTCCAGTGTTACTTAATGATCCTAACAATCACTGTCCTCCCACTGCAGCTCCGGGGCTCGGAGGCGAAGGGATTTCCACCCCCACGTCCCCCACCACCACCACCTTGGGGCTGCACCCAGGTGTGTCTGACCCCAGGCCCTTCCCAGACGCCCGGCAGGTACTTGGAAAGCCCAGATTGGACAGGATGACGCTCGCTCACGCCAGCTTTCTGAACTGTTATCAACTCCACCCCATGAGGAGGGCCTGGTATCAGCCCAGTTTTCTCTAATGGTGAGCGAGGCACCAAGCTATCCTGTCCAGGCCACACGGCTAGTGACCGGCAGAGCCAGGGCTGGCCCCCAGCAGACTGGCCTGGAGCTGGCAAGTGACTTCCAGATGGAAGCCAGCCCGGGGCACCGGAATCTCCCCAGTCACCCCGCCTGTTCCCCACCCCCGTCCCCAGGCCAGTCTTGAATTATGGTCCATTTATTCCACCCAGTGGCCACTGCTGGAATTGGCCGCCTCCCTGTCCTCACCGCCGTGGCGTGAGTTCGGGCCCTGGCCCCTCGCGCCAGCCTCCTCGCTGGCCTCTTGGCCTCCCTACTCTCTCCGTTCTGGTTTGTCCCCCAGTAGGATCTTCCACAATGCCAGTCTGACCTGTCACATGTTGAAGCGGAAGTGCCCCCCACCATGCAATCTATGCCTGCAGGCCCCACCATCAGGGGCAAAACAGACATCTCGGGTTGGTCCGGGAAGCCATCTCTGATGTGGAGGTTAGCAGGCAGGAGGCCCCCGTGGAAACCAGCCGTGTGAGGGAGTGAAGGAGCGGGCCTGGGCAGAGTTACAGTGTAGTTATGACTGGCCCCATGGTGGGGGACAGCAGCTCTGGAGCTGGAATGGCCTCAAAGACGGCCCCACTGGCCTGTCATTGGAGGGGGCTGTCCTCAGGGAGGGTCAGGGCTTTGGGAGAGGAAGCTTTTCCACCCACAGAGCTGAAAGCGGTCATCCACCGGCATGCTTGGCATCTGGGGCAGTGAGTGCCCAATCGCCCAATCGGGAGGGAGGGTCTGGGTGGCCTCCTCCATGGCCTCTACAACCCTGAGCTAGTTAGGAGTCAGGCAATGCTGGCTTTAGGCGCCTGCATTCCCACATGATCCCCGCAGGCCGTGTCGCCTCTCTGAACTCAGTGTCCTCTCTTGAAATGGAGATGAAATTACTGCCATCACAGAGTTTTGTGGGGAGTGGGTGTGGGAGAGCAGGAGGTCCAAAAGCAGAGCCTGGATCATGGGGCCTTGTGGGTAAGAAGTCTGGATGTTCTTTTCTTTTTTTTTCTTTTAATATTTATTTTTGAGAGAGAGAGAGAGAGAGAGCACACACGTGCGAGCAGGAGAGGGGCAGAGAGACAGGGAGACAGAATCCCAAGTAGGCTCCGTGCTGTCAGTGCAGAGCCTGTTGTGGGGCTCGAACTCCTGAGCTGTGAGATCATGACCTGAACCAAAATCAAGAGTCAGATGCTTAACCCACTGAGCCACCCAGGCGCCCCGGAATGTTATTTGCATTGTGTGTGAAGCTAGTGGAAGGAATTAAGAAGGAAACATGACATGATCTAATTTGATTTTTCTTTATTTGTTGAGGTAAAATTCATATCATGTAAAATTAACCATGTTGAAGTGTGTAATTCAGTGGCATTTAGTATATCCACGGTCTCCGTGGATCTACTTATTCTAAATATTCCATGTAAATGGAGTCATCCAACATGTAGCCTTTTTTGTGTGCCTTTTTTCACTCGGCACCATGTGTTCAAGGTTCATCCATATTGTAGCGTGGATCCAGGACCATAATTCCTGTTGAGGGCTGAATAATGTTCCATTGTGCGGGCATATGACCTCGATTAATTTTCAGAGCATTTAGGGGCACCTGAGTGGCTTAGTCGGTTAAGCGTCCGACTTTCGCTTAGGTCATGATCTCGCGGTTCGTGGGTTTGAGCCCCACGTCGGGCTCTGTGCTGACTGCCAGCTCAGAGCCTGGAGCCTGTTTCAGTCTGTGACTCCCTCTCTCTCTGACCCTCCCCTGCTCACGCTGTCTCTCTCTCTCTCTCCTAGAAATAAATAAAACATTAAAAAAAAAAATTAAAAAAAAATTTTTCAGAGCATTTAAAAATGATCACTCTAGCTGCTCTCTTGAGAAAGAGTGTAGTGGGAGAAGAGTAGACCCAGGGTGGTCCGTTTAGAAGTCCACTGGAGGGTTGAGCAAGCAGAAGATGGTGGCTTATACTCCAGTGGTAGCCATGTTGGGTGTGCCCGAGAGGGAGAGAGGAATCAAGAGCAAGTGGGGGATGTGGCCTAAGCAGCTAGGTGCACGGTGAGGCTGGCTTCCCCCATGGGGAGGTTGTGGGAGGAGCAGTTTGGTGGATCTGGGCATGGATCATTGGAGGTGCCTCTTTGGAATTCAAAAGGAGAAATATGGATTTCATTGTGCAGCTGAACATGAATTATTTAACTCATCCCCTGTTTGGGTGGTTTCCAGTTTTTGCTAGTGTAGACAACGCCACCATCAACAGGGCTGCGGATCTGTGGGTGTATATTCCTGAAGGCTAAACTCGGAATCGGCGGAAGCGCCGGGTCAGAGAGCATGAATGATGTTTTTTTAAGCGGAGTCTACCAACTGGATGTTCGAAAAGGTTCCACCAATTTGTATTCCCACCAGAAGTGCACGAGAATGTCAAATTTCCCACACTCTTGCCAACAAGAGGCATTATCAATCTTTAAAAAAAAAAAAATGAACCTCTGCCGATCGGAAAGGCCAAAAATCATACCTAATTATTTCACCCTGAACAGAGTGGTACATAGCTGTATACTAATCCCCATCTGGATAAACTGTGATTTAGTGAAGCATTTTTTTTTTTATTTAGTTGTTTTCGGGTATTTTTATTTGCTTGTGCTGTTATAAACAACCATAAGCAAAGATTTTTATGCGCCCAAGCTCTGCATTGCAGCTGATTAGACCTGATTCTCTGAATAGAATCACTAGGTAAAAGAGGAGGACCCTTCGTGTGGCTTTTGTTCTATGTTGTCCAGCCGTTTTCCAGAAAACCTACAGCAGTTTCTACATAGCCTCCCTCTCCCACAGAGGGTTGTGATTGGCTTTTAGATAGACAACTCCCCTCCTCCCCGCTCAGTGTCATTTTTACAGATGGCAGATCACTTTGATGTTTCCTGGTGGACTGCAGCGGGCCTTATGTGGTCAGATGACAAATGGAGTCTGAGCCCAAGCTCCACTCAGAATGGGCCTGGTAGGTGCCCAGACCCACCCTGTGTTTTCCCCAGGTCTCGCCTGTATAATTGCAGCCAGCAGAATCCCACACTGGCTCGCCGACCCGCAGAGTCGGGGCCATTACGGTAAAAGAGCCAAGTGGAAGCTCCTAGAATTCCCTGTCCTTCCCAGGGTAGTAATCCAAAAGCAATGCTACATCCTTCGGGGGGATTGCAGAGATTAGTGCCGCCATTAACGGCTTGGAAGAAGCAGAAGTAGTGATCTCATCTCCAGTCAACTGGCTGGTTCGGCCTGTGAGGAAGACAGATGCATCTGGACAAAGACTGTGGATCAGTGTCAGTGTAATCAGGCGGCGACTCCGACTGCGGTGGCTGGCCCAGATGAAGTGTCTGCCGGACCAGGTAGACACAGCCCTTGGCAACTGGGGTGAGCTGCTGACCTGGCAAATGCTTTTTTTCTCCATACCGCTTTCTGAGGACCACCAGGGGCCTCCAGGCTTGCCTCAGGGTGATAGACATTTCCTTGCTTTCTACCGTCACATAGGCCACAGAGAATTGACCTTGACAGTGTACCCGGGGTCATGCCGGTCCGCTCCACGGACAACATTACAGCGATCAGATCGCGTGAGCAGGAAATCGCATTTCAGGGGGTTGGCAGTAAACGTCCTGTTGACATCAGCCAGTCAGGATCCAACGTGGAGACAAAAACACCACCAGGTACTTGAATCACATCAGCTACTTGAACAGAGAGGATTTGTTATAAAGAAGTATTACCTGGATGTAACGTCGTTAACCAGGTAACTGGGAAGAGTAGAAAAACTAAGGGATCACGGGGAGGCAGGAAGCAGCCACTGTCCTGAGAGCTAAGAGGACAGGGGAAGAAGTTGGAAAGATTAAAAATTAGAAACTCAGACGAAGGGCCCAACGGAGCTGAAACTCAGACCTTAGAGGAGGGGGTGTTGATTGGTACTGGGGACGCCCGGTGGGGCTTGGGGACTTGGGGATAAGTTGCATGCTGGTTCAGCCCATTTACCAGAAACCCACATGGCGTTTCATTTTGAGGGAGGCCAGAGCACACATGAGGGTCGCTACAGGTGCCAGCTGTGATCTCCCACCTGGGCCTGATGGCCCAGCAGATCAGGGACGTGCAGAGTGCTGGTGGCAAATAGGGACGCCGGCACCTGGAGGTGACTCATGGCGCAGAGCTCCGAGATTTCCAAGCAGATTAACTATTCTTTCCAAAAAGTGCTCGTTCCTGGGCCCTCCTAGAGACTGGCCATGTGGCCCGAGTGCTCTCGTGACCTGGCTCTTGTCATTTCTGCATCAGTCAGGGTCCTGCCAGGATGCAAGCTGTACCAGAGAATTCTTCACTAGGAATAAAGCTGTTTCACTAGGTAACTACGGGGGTAAAAGTTGAGCCCCAAGGCAGGGCATCAGCAAACTTCTTCCTGTCGAGGGCCAGATAGGAAGTATTTTTGGCTTTCAGGCCATACATCACAACTACTCAACCCTTATGTAAAACAGTCATAGGCAATAAGTACGCACACAATTGGGCCTGGGAGTGTTCCAATAAAACTTTATTCACAGAATCAGGCAGATGGGCTGGGCTTGGCCTGAAGGCCGCAGTTTGCACTCCCTCTCAGGTATCATGTTGCAGGGCAGGAAATGGCTGCTTCCCTAGTTCTGAAGGAACTCTTCTCTAGAGAGAAGAGCTGAAACTACTGGAAGCTTTAAGAGGAAGGTGCTCGCTGGTTGGTGCTGGGTTCCCCGAGTGGGGTTTGGGGGGGCCGGTTCTACAAGTCCAGGGAAGCCACAAACTGATTTATACGTTGCCCCTGGAGAATCTGCTGAGAGCGGGCCCAAAGGAGCAGGCAGGTCCCTTCTCCTTCCTCCCTCGTGAAGTGTCCCGCTATCGCCCCCTATCGGCAGAGTCTGACAGGGAGCTGATGGCAAAGCAGAAACAGCTGGGATAGAGGGCTTTTGGGGCTGGGGGCATCAGTCCTTCTACCCTGTCATTTCTACAGGTGGCTCATCCTTTGGATTTTTCCAGATTTCTTTCCAGAGATTAAACATCAGGGTCCCTTTGTGGAAGGAAATCTCTAGAAAATAGGTGATTGTGCTAGGAAATCAAGGGTGAGGAGGAGGAGGTAGGAAAGGGGGTTCCAAAGGCTCTCAGACCTTAGAAGGAGCTTGCAGCGTTTAAGGATGGGTCTGTCCTTCCTTCAGAATGAAACCCAGATCTGACCACCTCTCTCCACCACCACCTAGCCCCGCCCCTAAGTATCTCCATGGACTTCATTAGCCCCCCAAGCCCCCCACTTCCACTCTTGCGCCTGTGATCTGTTCTCAGGGTGGCCAGATCACGTCATCCCCTGCTCACACTCTCCTATGTGACGTCCTCTGTTGCCCCTGGGGTAGCATCCAGCTCCCTTCCCGTGTCCCATGCCTGCAAGGCCCTACAGGGCTCTGGTCCCGGCTCTGCTGCATTCCCCGCCCCTCCCAGGTGCCCCGGCCACCTTGGACACCGCAAGTCCCTTCCCACCTCATGTGCTTGTCCCTCAGTCTGGAACTTTCTCCCTAGTTCTTCTCAGGCACACCCCACCCTTCCTTCACATTTGTACTCCAGACCTCCCCGCAGCAGGGAGCGTATCCAAACCAGTGGCTCCCAGCAGGCTCTGTCGCATCACCCTGCTTTGTCTTCGTAGCGCCTGACTTTATCTGTGCACGTTCACTGCGGGATTCCCAAAGCTAGAACTGTGCTGGGCCGGTGGTGGATGTCCTGCAAATATTTGTCAAGTAGGTAAATGAATGGATGGACAGACAGGATGGGCAGAGGGGCTGCCACGGCACAGGTACACAGAGCAAGACGGCGGGTGTCTAAGGCTGTTTGTGCTTCTCTCACAGGATACCAAGGGCGGGGTGGCTTAAAAACAACAGACGTTTATTTCTCGCAGTTCTGGAGGCTGTGCAGTCCAAGATCAGGGTGCTGGTAGATTTGGTGTCTAGTGAGGGCCCTCTTCCTGGTTCATCGTCATCTTGAGCCTCGTATGGTGGAAAGGGCAAGGGAGCTCTCTGGATAAGGCCACTGATCTCACTCATGAGGCTCTACCCTCCTCACCCCCCAAAGGCCCCACCTTCTCACACCATCATGTCAGGGGTTAAGATTTCAACATGGGAATTTGTGGGGGGAACACAGACATATTCAGTATATAGCAGTGGGGGTGAGGCTGGTGAGGTAGTTGGGGGCCGGGTGGGGCAGGGCCCCAGGGCCCCTGGTGAGGAGTTTGGATGGCAGTGGAAAGAGAATAAGAGTTGCTGCCGGGTTTAAGCAGGACTGCTGTGACCAGGCTGTAGTTTCCGCAGTCCCTGGGGCCGTTGGCTGGGCTTTCCTGTCCTGAGATGCTGAGATCTGGGCAGGGGCGAGGCAGGAGCGAGGCAGCGAAGGAGGAGGGAAGCGGTCGATTCCAGAGGTGTTTGGGGAGCAGAATCAGGACAGCTTGGAGACAGAAGTGAGGGGTGGGTGGTGTGAAAAGGGCCCCAGGCAGAAGTCTGGGATGATGCTGGGGAGAGGCGAGGGCTGAGTTTGCCGTGCGTTCAAGAGAAGTTCAAGGACTCGCTCATTCTAGTCATTTGCAAAGCTCCCATCTCCTGAACCCCCCGGGGGCCAGGGAGGAGTCGCACACCTGGACCCTGACCGGAGATGCCCTCCCCCTCCGGCCACGGAGGGTGGGGACAGCGGACAGGTGACACTCCTCATAGGGGCACTGGTTCTGCGTCCTGGGGTCAGCTAGAACCACGTACTTAACCCTCACTATGTCTGTTTCTTCAGTGGTGGGAAGGACAGGGTCGCTCTGGAGACTACGTGAGCTACTCTGGGGAGGGAACGCCCCAAAATGGTGACCATGGGGTATGTGCTGCGTAAGTGTGAGCTTTTAGAGCTGTGTGCAGCTCCATGAAACACAGGGACAGAGAGCTGTCTCTCTTTGGGACACTCTAGGAGGCTCCCTGTGGAGGGAAGACATTCCCAGGCTTTCAGCAGAGGAGATGACGACGCATCCAGCTGGCCTTGCTTTTGCAGATTTAGTAGCAGAGGCAGAAAAGTGAACAGATATTTTCCAAACTGAGCTCAATGCTGTGATAGATCAAGGGGGTTCTGGCATGTGGGGGGGGGGGGTCCATAGAAGGTGCCGCAGAGGAGAGAGGGAGCAAGGGGCCCCTGTAGGAGTGGGTGGGGTCCATGGGCACCTGGGTGGCTCAGTCGGTTGAGCGTCCGACTTTGGCTCAGGTCATGATCTCGCGGTTCGTGGGTTTGAGCCCCGTGTCGGGCTCTGTGCTGACAGCTCAGAGCCTGGAGCCTGCTTCAGATTCTGTGTCTCCCTCTCTCTCTGACCCTCCCCTACTCACTCTGCCTCTCTCTCTCTCTCTCTCTCACAAAATAAATAAAACATTTTAAAATATTAAAAAAAAAAAGAGTGGGTGGGGTCCAGTTCTGCAGGGCAGAGTGGGGTCCCTCAGGCAGAGGAAGTGATGTGTTCAGTGACGCTGAGGCCAGAGAGCAGCTGGTACGAGAGGACACAAGAGACCCAGGAATATGGCAGAGAGCTGTAGCCGCCCTGGGCTTCATCCAGAGAGACCAGACTTGGCCAAAATCCAGCAGTATTTGTTGGGAAGCCCCATGTAGGTTCTTGGGTACACCTCCAACCAGATAGGCAAGGAACTTGTAATTTAGTAGGAAAGACAGTCCATTAATAAGCAAATGGCAGGACCATCCCCACTAGTGCTGAGCAGGATATAAAACAGGGTTATGGGGGTACCTGGGTCGCTCAGTTGGTTAAGCGTCCAGCGTCCACTCAGATCACGATCTCGTAGTTTGTGAGTTCAAGTCCCGAGTCGGGCTGTGCGCTGATAGTGCAGAGCCTGCTTCAGATCCTCTGTCTCCCTCTCTCTCTGCCCCTCCTTCACGCACTCAGTCTTTCTCTCTCTCTAAAATAAATAAATATTAAAAAAAAAAAATGCCCGGGGTAACGGGTAATATGAGAAAGAGGACCCAGAGTGCGATCCGGATGCCACTGTGGGGAGGGCTGAAGGGATGAGGTATGAACCAAGCCTCGAATATTGAGGAAGAGCTACAGAGGAGCACATGCAAAGGGCCTGAGGAGGGTAATGAGACTGCCTGTTGAACAAAAGGCAGCCATTGTGGTTGGAACCGAGGGGGTGAGGGGAAAGGGCATGAGGTGAGGCCAGCAGGCAGCTGGGTCTCACATCACCTGGGGCCTCTTGGCTAGAAAAGGGCTTTATTTTAGGTGCAGCGTGAAGCCACCCAAGGGTTTTAAACAGGAGACTTTCCCTTTGGACTGTGGTATTCTGAGCAGTGGCTGGGGGCCTGGTGAGCTGGCCAATGCGGTTATCAGGAGAAAGCCATCAATGGTGGGGGCCCTGGAGGGGGCGTGGAGAGAAGTGGACAGATCTGAGTTGTGTTTTGCGGCAGAATCACTCCCCTTGGTACTGGAGAAGATGTAGAAAATTCAGGAAAGGGAAGAAGCAGGTTTGGCCCCGGTGTTAGCCTTAGGTGAGGTCTGCAGAGTGGGCGAGGAAGCTAGTGAGCAGAGCCAGGGAGGCAACAGAAAGGAGCTGGGAGCCCTTTAGGGAGGAAGTGGGTCCTGGTGCCTGACGCAGGGACCGCTGGTGCCCTCCTGAGCCCACGTCCGGGAAGCCACTGCCCCCTGCCTTCTGAAATGGAGACTCGGGGGCCCTCCCGGGGCACGCCTCCCGTGGGCGCCTAAAAGTAATCGGATTCCTGTATGAGCTGACGTTGTTCCTGGCAGTTCCCATATTAGTCATCAGAGTGCAGGTGTGTAAGAAGGGGCAAAATGCTCCTTAGTCTCCCCACCTAGGAATTCCCCAAATCCAGCCAAGTCTGGGGCCCCCGCCATGCTTCGCCGCCTCTGAATTCTGCTTTGGGGCTGTGCCCTCTCCTTCCTCTCAAGTCATGCTGGGGCTGGTGCTGCCTCTCTCCCCACCCCAGTTCTGTCCAGACCTGTATTACCTTGTGTGCTCTCAGTCTCAGCCCCTCCTGGGTGAGTGTGTGTCTCCTCCTGGGTCAGTGATCTGGGACCTCCACTCTTATTTCAGCCCTGCGGGGGTCTCCGCTTGAATTCCGAGTCAATTCTGGGGCCTGGTTGAGGCCTGGGGGAGAGTCAGTATGCCTGGAAGGGGTATCCTGGGAGCCGGGTTCCAATCCCAGGATGAGGAGAGAGCTGTGTGAGACATCTTGCCCAACCCTCACCCCCATTTTGCAGATGAGCAAACTGAGGCCCAGAGACGAGGAAGCCCCTGCCCGAGGTCACCCAGCGAACTCAGGGCAGAGCCGGGGCTCCCCATTCCCGCATCGGGCCCTTCCCAGCGCCTTGCCTTGCCTGCTCCGTCATGTATGTACGCATGTGAGGGCCGCGTGTGCCAGCGTGTGCACTATGCCTCCTGGGGAGGCCCTTCCACCGTGTGTCCCCGCCCTTCCCTGCACTGTGGACAGGGCACGAGTCTGTCTGCCTGTGCCTGTGTGGGTGGTACGTCACTGGGCCAGCCTGTGTCTCCGCACGTGTGTGTGGATGTGGCGTGGTGTGGCATCAGTGGGGGCATAGACATGACCGTGTACAGTGCTCACGCGTGCCGCGGGTATGTGTGTCTGTGTGGTAGGGAGGGTGTGCGGCGTGCTGGGCTTTTCCCCAGTCTTGTGTCCAGCCCGCAACTGAGGGCCGGCCGAGTCCCCTTGAGCTGGAGCAAAATGACCCTTTTGGATCAGGGTTTCTGGGCATGCCGGCCAGACCCCAACCCAAACCCTTCTCTGTGTCCCACCCCCCCCCCCCGACCCTCTCCACCTCAGTCCTGGACCCCAGACGCCCCCACTAGAGACCACGTGCAGCTCCCCCCAAGGTCATTATCTCAGTTGAGCTGGGAATTGGTCCTGTATCTTGGGGGTGCCTTCATGCACCCATGTAGGTCGCCAGTGCCTGCCGGCAGCAGGAGAGTAGAGGTCCCACGTCTGCATTAAGGTCCCCAGCTCCTGCCTTTGCTGACTGGTGCCTTTGCCTCTCTGAGACTCAGTTTCTCCATCTATAAAATGGGGCTAGTAGTGGCCCTCTGGGAGCTGTTGGAAGGAGGATACAAGGTAATCTACAAAAAGTGTTATCTAGTATGGAGCCTGGCATGTAGTCAGTGCACAGTAAATGTTCTGAGTTGTTAACTCTAAAGACAGAAGAGGAAACCAAGGCCTGACAAAGTCCCCGAATGGGTCACCGTCCGAGCATCTTAACACCAATGTCAGGGTCTCTCCGGGACCTGGGTGGTAGGGGAGGTGGGAGGTATTGTGGGTCTGTGGGGGGAGGGGGGGTTATAAAGCAAGGCCGTAGCAATGAACTTGATAGGATGGGGAGCGCAGCTGGGCAGGGAAGAGGCCTCAGGAGCCTCTTCCAGCAGATATGAGATGACGAGGTTCCCGTTTGGGGCCCAAGGTGCCATTCTGGGCCCGGCGCAGGCTCCCGGGCCCTCCTGTCTTCATCCTTTCTCTTTGCCGCTCTCCCAGCTTCTGTGTTCTCTCAAGAGCTCTGTTGGTACATTTCTCCCTAACTGCCTGTCTGTCTTCCTGGCCCACCCCTCTGCCCCCGCCCTGCTTCCCCTCCAGCAGAAGGCAGACCTGGCTGTGGCTGCGTTCACCATCACAGCCGAGCGGGAGAAGGTCATCGACTTCTCCAAACCCTTCATGACCCTGGGGATCAGCATCCTCTACCGAGTGCATATGGTACGGCTGCCCTGGAGATGTGGAGGCTGTGGGGCGGGAGCCTGGTGCTGGGCACGACACCTGGGTCCCCAAGGGAAGCAGAGGCTGTGGGCTGGACCTCGATGGGCCACTTGGGCTCACGGGCGCCCGGCAAGGCAGGGGCAGGGGATGCAGCTGAGGTCATGGTGCCTCCGGGCCTCACTCCCTCTGTGCACCCCCAGGGCCGCAAGCCTGGCTACTTCTCCTTCCTGGACCCCTTCTCCCCTGCTGTGTGGCTTTTCATGCTTCTCGCCTACCTGGCCGTCAGCTGTGTCCTGTTCCTGGCTGCCAGGTGAGTCTACTGCCTGCTGCCCAGGGAGAGGAGGCAGGGAAGGGGCACGGGCTGGGGCCTCTGTGACCGACCTGCGTGCTCTGTCTGGACCTCTCCCACCCCCTGCCATTTTCTCTCTCTCTCTCTCTCTCTCTTTCTCTTTCTCTGGGTCTCTCTATACATCTCTTTCTGCCTCTCCTGTGTCTCGGTCTCTGTGTGTGTCTCTCTGTTTCTTTCTACCTCTTCTCTCTGTGTATATCTCTTTCTGTTTATTTCTCTCTCTCTTTTCCCTCTTTTTTCTAACTATACCCCCACCCAATCTCTTCGCATCATTGTGTCTTTGTCTCTTTCCTCTGTTTATCTCTTTTTTTCTCTCTACCTTGGCTCTTTCCACCCCTCACCCCCCACGTCTCTTCACAGGCTGAGCCCCTACGAGTGGTATAACCCGCACCCGTGCCTGCGGGCGCGCCCCCACATCCTGGAGAACCAGTACACGTTGGGTAACAGCCTCTGGTTCCCCGTAGGGGGCTTCATGCAGCAGGGCTCAGAGATCATGCCCCGGGCGCTGTCTACACGCTGTGTCAGCGGAGTCTGGTAAGAGGCCTTCCTTCTGTCCCATCCTGGGCGGGGAGGGCCCCTTCTAAGCCTGGGTGGATTCCGGTCCCCCTCTGGCAGCTGTGTGACAGGGAATGCAGTGGGGAGAGCTGAGCCCCAGCTCTGCTCCCTGCTCGCTGTACGACCTTGGTTAGGCCACATCCCCTCTCCGTGCCTCAGTCTTCTCATCTGAAAAATGGGGATAAAAATGCCCATGCCGCAGGTTGTAAGGATTCAGTTGGGCTGTAACGGAAAAGCACGTCTGCTGACATGAGAACTATAAGTGGAACAGCATAAGCATGGATATTACTGGCTCGCACATGCCAAGGCAGTCACAGAGACTTGGGGGCCTGCACTGTGCAGGGACATAGACTCCCTCAAAGTCCCTTGGGGACCCCGGTAACATGGACAGAGTCTATCTAGCCCACATCACAAGCTCCAAGAAGCTACATGTCAGAGAACAGACATTGTCAACCTGTGTCTGGACCATGTTTTTTAAAAAGTTTATTTTTGAGAGAGAGAGAGAGCAGGGGAGGAGCAGAAAGAGAGGGAGACACAGACTCTGATGCAGGCTCTAGGCTCCGAGCTGTCAGCATAGAGCCCGACGCGGGGCTCGAACCCATGAACGGTGAGATCATGACCTGAGCCGAAGTCAGACGCCCAACCGACTGAGCCACCCAGGCGCCCCATTTAGCAACATTTAAAAATTGGGCAGATTTACTCACAAATCCGGATTTCTCACTCTTCTTTAAAATTCGGCAGCTCCTGTAGCCCCAGGTTGGCTGGCACATTCCTGGTCTTACGCATGAAAGGACGGAGCCCGTCCACTCCTCCCGAGGCAGGGCAGGGCCGAGCAGGCTCTCTCCCCAGGGCCACTCACCCCAGCGCCACCTGAACCCAGCCTGCTCCCCAGGCCCTTCTGGAAGACCCTTTCTTCCTCCCCTCCTCCCTGTCAGTTAGAATTCACGCATCGACAGTCGTTCACCAGATGCTTCTCGGGCCCCGCCTTGTGCCAGGCACTCAGGTGAAGAATCCGGCCTCGAGAGGCAGAGGAGCCGAGAATAAATAGCTAAGCAAATAAACAAACAGGGGAACGTTCCATTTTGTCCCAGGAACAAGTGAATCCCAAAGACGTTGTCTAATTCAAAGCTTGTTCACAACTAACTTTTCACGGGCAGCAGGTTTTTCTCTCCCAACTAAGTGGGACGAGCTACCACAGAGCAGGTCATGGGCAGTTTGGTTGGTCCACTGGCTTTGACCCTTTTGAGTCCCGATGACATTTTTTGAGATTGGCATCATTTCAATGTCACATACCCTGTATTAGTTTCTGATCGCCGCTGCAACAGATTACACAGGCTTAGTGGCTTCGAACAATATGAACTCGTTCTCTTACGGGTCTGGAGGTCAGAAACCGAAGTCTCTCCAGGCTGAAGTCCAGGTTTTGGCAGGGCTGGCTCCTTCCGGAGGCTCTAGGGGAGAATCCATTTCTTTGCCTTTTTCAGCTTTTAGAAGCTGCCTGTGTTCCTTGGCTTACGGCGTCTTTCTCGGTCTTCAGAGCGGGGAGCATTGCATCCTCGCATCTCTCTCTGTGGCTCTAATCTCCTAGCACTTATAAGAACCCTTGTGATACTTCTGGACCCACCCAGATAATCCAGGATAATCTCCCCCAGTTCACATTCCTTAACTTGATCATTTCTGCAAAGGTCCTTTTACCCCGTAAGGGGACAATACCTCATGAGTTCCAGGGCTTAGGATGTAGACGTCTCTGGGGGCTGGGCTGGGGGGCTTTCCTCCGCCTCCCACATACCCCAGCTGCAACTTACTGACATTGTCAATGTCAACGGTGTATGAAGATGTATGCAGACTGCTAACTGAACCGAACAGGGCACAGTGAGAGAGAACAGTAGGGAACGAGTTGCTCAGGGAAGCAAGCCCCTTTGAGGAGGGGACAACTAGGCTGACTCCTAAAGGCTAAGACAGAGGTGCCCACACCCAGAAGAGGGAGGAACGTTCCAGACAGGCCAGAGAGAGCAAGAGACCTGCTGTGACAGATCCGCCTGCATCCTCGGGTCAGGTGGCGGACCGGTGACCTCTTCTCTGCAGGCCGTCCCTTCTGCTCCTCGGTCAGGGACCTCTTCAACTGGGCGTTCTCTGCCTGTACCCATCACCGTCACCCCGGAAGCTCCCAGTCATGCCCCTCCGCCTGGAGACTTTGACCCCAAGCTCGCTCTCGTCTTCACCCTCAGCCCTCCCACACATTCGCTCGGCGAGTGGATGTTTCAGCAGCTGTTTGTTAGTCTCCAAATGTGACGCCAGCACGATGACTTGGCAATCCGGCGCCAGTATCCTAGGGGACTGCCGGGGGCCCTGAACCCACCTCCTGGGCCCCTCATCTTCAGTGTGCCTTGGGACCCCAGCCTCCTACAGCTACACCCAAGGCCTCATCATCATTCAGGACAGCTCTGCCTCAAAACCAGTGTGTGTGGTTTTTTAAATTAATTCATTATTTTGAGAGAGAGCATGAATGGGGGAAGGGCGGGAGCGGGGACAGAGGATACAGAGTGGGCTCCACACTGACCACACATAGGCCCGATGTGGGGCTCGAACTGCGAGATCGTGACCTGAGCCAAAGTCAGACACTCAGCTGACTGAGCCACCCAGGTGCCCCTGAAAGTCAGTGTTTTTGAGATTTTGCCTGACCACAGCCCCTTCCTCCTGGGCTCCCGCTGGGTCACTCTCGCAAAGTAGTCCTTGGGTCTCCCTCTTTCCTGTTCCCTGAACCCTGCGTGCTTTCATGTCCATCCGCCTCAGGTAGGCTCTTACGCTGTGTCTTCAGCCACTCTTCCCGTTGTCTTCAACTCCTCCTCAAGTTGTCCTGTCCCCAGGGTCCTCCTGGCATCTCAAGTCTGGCCAGCAGCTTGGCTCTCCCTCCCCTGGCTCCACATAGGACCCCCTTACTGAGGCATCCAATACATGCATATTAGCCACCCTCCTTCTAGAAACGCCTCACTTCCAGGCTGTTGTGGCCTTTGGTTCCCTCCTCCTGCTTTGGATCCTCTGTTTCATTTCACGGGGCGGGGAGAGGGGGGAGGTGACTGCCCTCGCCGTCTCTCACACGAGCTCCTCCCTCCACACCAGTGACCTGTCAGTGCCTGCAGACCCAGCCCCTCCCCCCACTTTGCAACAAATGTTTTATAACATCTGCTTTCCTACCATGATGAAATTCAAGGGTAATATATCTCCTTACCCACCTACCTACGCATGTGATTTAAAACAAGTCGGTAATACGCCCTGATTGCAATGCAACGGGGAAAAGGGAAGTGATGTATAATGAGTAATAGAATAGGGATGCATACATGCTTGGGCGGGGCTATGGTAGAAGACAGAACGCAGCAGTCAGGTGGCTGCATTTACTTATAACGGGGATGTTGGAAATTGCGAGAAGTGAGGCCATTTAATAGAATCATGTAGACACCTGAGTCTTGACGCTTTGACCTAGTCAGTAAATGAGTATGTTTGTGCAGACACTTATCACCACGTGAGTGGCGATTTACTAGCACAACCACTCCAAGAGCCTTGACTCGGTGACTCAGATGCTGTGAGCGGGGCTGCTGTGTCAGAGGCCTGAGTCCCAAACCGGTGAGGGGTTCCCAGCAAACTTTCAAGCACAAGAACATCTAGTTGTTCCTCAGTCTGAACAATGCATGCGTTTCTAGAAATTTTGGTTTCTGTTATAACCATGCAAACATTTTTTTGGTTTTTATCTACCAAGGAGTGAGGCTCAGAGAGTCAGATACCGGCTTTTCCCCTGTTGTTTAGATGGGGCTACTTTGCTGGACACCTGCCCCCACCCAGCAATGCCAGGAGCCACCAGAGTGCCCCACACCCAGCCACATGCCTTCCTCAGACACCTCCCAGGGGGCTCTCCCTGCTGGGGGGGGCCACCACTCCATACACTTGGGGGCCTTCTCATCCAGCCCCGGCTCCCCTTGTGTTTTGTAACCAACGCTTATCAAGTCTTCACCCCTAGACCCTCCCCACGTGTGCCCAACAGGCATCCCTAAAATAGTTTGTCCAAAATGGAGTGCACAATTTATCCCCTTCTGTGTCCCTCTGCTCTGTCCCAGTGAGCGGCCTCACTGTGCCACCCCCACCCCTCCACCCCGAGTCATTACCACCAGTCAGCCACGCTGTATCCTTGGGGTCAAGGTGGCACTTGGTATATACTAGGCACTGAACAGTTTTGTCTTGAGTGAATGACATTGGCCTCTGCGGTGCGTTTGAAGGGACTTGGTTCCTGGAGAGTTGTGTCAGCCCCTGGGTCTGTGTGTGTCAGGTTTCAATTTTCTTTTGCAGGAGGCTGTCCTCCATTCCCTCCCCCACCCCAGGGCCTAGCACAGCACTGTACATGTGTGCTCCGCAAAGTCGGCTGCTATTTTTGTTATTATCTGCTCCGGGGCGGGGAGGGGGGGGGGGCTCCCAGCCTCTCTCTGTCTTCATGCGCCACAGATCTGGACCATCTGCAGGGAGCATGGCCGCTCTCACCTGCCAGGCAGGAGACCAGAGAGGGTCAGGTAAGACAAGCTCTTGGGCTCCGTAGGGAGGCCAGTGGGTGTCTCTTCTCCTAAGTGGCCAAGACAGCGCATCCATGCACAGTGCTCATTCTACGTCAGATGTGGCTCGCTCTTCCCCCAGCCCTGTGAGGGGCAGCCTGTGGCCATCCTTACCTCACAGGTGAGTCCAAAGCCACACAGCTAGGCCGTGATGGAGCCAGGATTTGGGGATTTTCCAGAGATCTTTCTGGTATTGATTTCTTGTTCAGTTCCATTGTGATCAGAACAGCGTCTGTAGGATTTTCATCCTTTGAAATGTATTGGGACTTGTTTTATGGCTCAGTGTATGTTCTTTCCTGGTAAGAGTTCTGTGTGCGCTTGCAGAGAGCATGCTGTCAATTAGGGCCAGCAGGTTGATAGTGTTGTTCAAGGCTTCTATATCCATACTGATTTTCTGTTTGCCTGTTCTGTCAGTTATCGAGAGGGGGGTGTTGCAGTCTCCACCTGAACTTGCAGAGAAATCGTATCTATTTCTCTTTTCAGTCCTAACAGTTTTTGCTTCATGAATTTTGAAGTTCTGTAATTAGGCACATAAACATTCAGGATTGTTACGTTGTCTTGATGAATTGATCTTTATCATTGTATAAGGCCCCCTCTTTACTCCTGGTAACATGCCTGCTCTGACGTCACCTGTACTTGATAGTAACATCGCTACCCGAGCTGCTTCATGCTTAGTGCTGGTGTCGCATATCTTTTCCCATCCCTTCACTTCCAACCTGCCCGGATCATTGTGTTTGTTTATTTATTTAATTATATTTTTTTACGGAGAGAGAGAGAGGGCACATGAGCAAGGTAGGGACAAAGGGAAAGTGAGAGAAAGAGACAATCCCAAGCAGGCTCTGCACTGTCAGCACAGAGCCCGATGGGGGGCTCAGACCCACAAACCATGAGATCATGACCTGAGCTGAAATCAAGAGTCAGATGCTTAACCAACTGAGCCATCATGGTGCCCCAGATCATTATATTTAAAGTAGGTTTCTTTTTTCTTTTTCTTTTTTAGTTTATTTCTATTTATTTTGAGAGAGAGAGAGCAAGCACGTGCCTGGGTGCGCACAAGCAGGGAGGGGAGAGACAGAGAGAGAGAGAGAGAGAGAGAGAATCCTAAGCAGGCTCAGAGAGAGAGAGAGAGAGAGAGAGAGAGAGTCCTAAGCAGGCTCTGCTCAGCACGGAGCCTAATGAGAGGCTCAGTCCCACAAACCACGATATCATGATCTGAGCTGAAATCAAGAGTCAAACACTTAACCCACTGAACCACCCAGGTGCCCTTGAAGTGGGTTTCTTATAGGCAGCGTGTACTTAGGCCTTGGAGGAGGAGTTGGCAAACTTTTTCGGTATTGGGCCAAAGAGTATATAGTTTAGGCTTTATTGGCTATCCAGACTCTGTCACAACTAATCAGCTCTGACTGTATTGTGAAAGCAGCCATAGATGATATATGAATGAATGAGTGGCTGTATTCCAATAAAATGTTATTTATGATCACTGACACTGAGAGAAGAATTTTATATGTCACGTGTCTTGAAGTAGTACTCTTCCTCCAATTTCTTTTTAAACATATAAAATGTGAAAACCACTCTTACCCTGTGGGCTGGGCAAAAGCTGATAGCAAGACAGACTTGGCCCATGGGTCATCAGTTGCCAGCCTCTGGTTGGGACCATTTACCTTTAATGTAATTACTATGATAGTTGGGTTTAAATCCGCCCACTTGCTATTTGTAATTCATTCCATCTCTTTTGGTTTCTCTTTCTCCCTCTTTTCCCACCTTCTTTTGGATTTATTGAGATATTTAGGATTCTGTTTCATGTCTACTATTGAAGCATACTTCAATAGCATACTTCTTTTTAAATTTTTCTTAGTAGTTGCTTTGGGTTTATGATATGCATCTTGAATTGATTACAAAATACTTTCAAGTAACATTCTGCGACTTCACATAAGATGAAGATCCCTATGACAGTATGCTCCCATCTCTCCTTCCATCCTTTGAGCTACTCTTGTCATATAGATTACTTCTGTTTATCTTACAAACCCTATATTAGGATTGCGTGTGTGCGTGTGCTTAAACAGTAAATGTCTTTTTTTAAACATTCATTTATTTTTTTATTGAAAAAATTTTAAACATTTATTCATTTTAGAGAGACAGAGCACGAGCAGGGAGGGGCAGAGAGAGAGGGAGACACAGAATCCGAAGCAGGCTCCAGGCTCTGAGCTGTCAGCACAGAGCCCAATGTGGGGTTCAAACTCATGAACTGTGAGATCATGACCTGAGGCAAAGTTGGACGCCCAACTGAGCTACCCAGGAGCCCCTGGAGCTTGGAACTCTTGATCTTGGATTTGTGAGTTTGAGCCCCACATTGGATGTAGAGATTACTTAAAAATAAATAAAATCTTTAAAAAAAAAATAGAGGGGTGCCTAGGTGGCTCAGTCAGTTAAGCGTCTGACTTTGGCTCAGGTCATGATCTCATCATTTGTGGGCTTGAGCCCCGCGTCAGGCTTTGTGCTGACAGCTCAGAGCCTGGAGCCTGCTTCGGATTCTGTGTCTCCCTCTCTGTCCACCTCTCCCCTGCTCACGATCTCTCTCTCTCTCTCTCTCTCTCAGAAGTAAATAAACATTAAAAAGTTTTTAATAAAATTACCAGTGATACAAAGGTACAGGAAACTGTGAGAGAAAAGTCACTCATTTAAAACAGACCCAGCATTGGCAGAATGATGGAATTAGCAGATGAGTATGTTAAAGAGCTACTATAGATATATTCAGAATGCTCAAGGATATAAAGAAAAACCTGAATGTAATGCAGAGAGAAATATAAAAAAGGAGCAAGTGGAACTTCTAGAGATCAAATATACATGCGAATGGTAAATTTTACTGGAATGGCTTACACAGATGAGACATCGCAGCAGAAAAGAAAAGAGAATTGGAAGACAGCAATAGAATCTATCCAGATTGAAGTCACAGAGGGAAAAGATGACTGGCAATACGCACAAAGCCTGAGTGGCCTGAGGGATAATATCAAGTGGTCTTACATATGTGACTGAAGTCCCATAAGGAGAGGAGAGAAAGGGAGTAACAGAAAAAAAATTGAAGAAGTAATGGCCAAAACTTTTTCAAATTTGATGAAAATTATTAACTTGCAGATCTAAGAAGGTCGGTAAAACCCACGTGGAATAAACATGCATACACATAAAACACATCAAGACAAATTATAATCAGCTGCTGAAAACCTGTGATAAAGAGAGAATCTTAATGCAGCCAGAAGGCGGGGGAAAGGGACACGAAGAATTAAAATAACAGTGACAAAGATTTCTTGTCAGAGAGTATGCAAGCCAGGAGACAATGCACGAATGTGCTGAAAGGGAAAAACAACCTGTCAATCTGGTATTCTATAGCCATCAAAAAGATCCTTCAAAGAAGAAAACACACTAACAAATGTTTCATGCAAACACAAGCTGGGAGAATTAATTGCCAGCAGGCCTGCGCTTCAAGAGATGTTATTTTGGAGGCGGGGGTGCCTGGCTGGCTCAGTCAGAGGAGTATGCGACTTGATCTCAGGTTGTGAGTTCGAGCCCCACATTGGGTATAGAGATTACTTAAAAATAAAATCATTTTGGGGCACCTGGGAGGCTCAGTCAGCTAAGCATCCGACTTTAACTCAGGTCATGATCTCATGGTTTGTGGATTTGAGCCCCGCGTCGGGCTCTGTGCTGACAGCTGACAGCTCAGAGCCTGGAGCTTGCTTCGGGTTCAGTGTCTCCCTCTCTCTCTGCCCCTTCCCTGCTCACATTCTGTCTCTGTCTCTCAAAAAATAAATAAATGTTTAAAAAATTTAAAAATACAAATAAAATCTTTTTTAAAAATGAAGGAAATGTTATAGGAAGTTCTTCAGGTAAAAGGAAAATAATGCTAGATGTAAAGTTGGATGCACATGGAACAATGAAAAGTACCAGAAATAGTAGACGTGTGGGTAAATATAAAAGACATTCTTCATTTTAAAAATCTTTTTATTTATTTAAAACATTTTTTATGTTTATTTATTTTTGAAAGAGAGGGAGAGAGAGAGACAGAGCGGCAAGCAGGGGAGGGGCAGAGAGAGAGGGAGACACAGAATCCGAAGCAGGCTCCAGGCTCTGAGCTGTCAGCACAGAGCCCAACGCGGGGCTCAAACCCACAAACTGTGAGATCATGACCTGAGCCAAAGTCTGATACTTAACTGACTGACCCGCCCAGGCACCCCTATCTGGTAATTTTTTACTGGATGACAGACATTGTGAAATTTACATTGTTTTGCATTGTTGAATATATTACTTTAAAGAGTCTTGGACTTTCTTTGGCAGGCAGTTAAATTCCTTGTGGATAATTTTGATCCTTTGCAGGCCTGTTTTTTAAAGCTCTTGAGATCTGGCATAGTCTTTACTAGGGCTTACTTAACTCTGTTTGTAATATGTTGTCCTTTGGGGTCTCTACTGAATGTCTCATCTATTCAGTCAGATCACTACTCAGGCTGGAGAGATCTCAAAAGGTTCCCAGCCCTGTGTGAACCCTGGGAATTGTTCTGTCTTTGAAAGCAGTTCTTCTCTGGCCCCTTAGAGTTCCACCCTATGCGTACACAGATTGATATTCAGCCAAAGACTCAAGGGGCCTCTGTGCATACTTCTGGAATCCTCTCTCTCTGTGCAGCTCCCTCTTCTTGGGTTCTCTGTCCCACAAATTTTAGCCAACTTGGCCTCTCTGGTCTCTACCTCTGCAACTCATGAGATTGCTAAACTGTTTGGGTTTCCCTTCCTGGCACCTCAGTCTGTAAATTAAATTAAGCCAGACAGCCTGGGCAATGATAAGTCTCACTTCATTGCTTTTTTTCCTCAGGGATCACAGTGCTGTGATGCCTATTGTCCTATGTCTTTAAATAGTTTTCTATATTCTGTCTAATTTCCTAGTTGTTCATGGTGGGAAGGTATTTTCAGGATACCTTATTCTCTTAGACCTGGAAGTGGAAGTCTCTGGAAGCCATATTAAACCCAGAGAATCTGGCTCTAGAGTTTCTGCTTCCAGCCTTTCCATTAGTCAGCAGTCACTGAGCCTTCTAGATGCCGAGGTCATTAAGAGTGGCGCCACCAATAGGGCGCATGGCCATAGGGGGAGGGTCGCGGCGGTGGCTCCAGACTGTAGCTCACTCTTTCTCCCCCTCAGGTGGGCCTTCACCTTGATCATCATCTCTTCCTACACGGCCAACCTGGCCGCCTTCCTCACCGTGCAGCGCATGGAGGTACCCGTGGAGTCAGCTGATGACCTGGCAGACCAGACCAACATTGAGTATGGCACCATCCATGCTGGCTCCACCATGACCTTCTTTCAGGTGCGGGCCTTTGAAGTTGCCCAGGCTTGGTGTTGGTATCCTCACCTGGCACAGCTGCCCAGGTGCGGCTGGGTGGGGCCTCCTGGGTCAGAGGGATTCATTGCCATGACAGTCAGGGAAGCTGAGAAGCAGAAAACACACTCGTGAGGTCACAGAGAGTGTTGCTGTCTGGCTGGAGAATCTGGACTTTCCCCCCAAGGGGGCAGAAGGGAGGCAGGTAGGGGATCTAATGTCGTGTCAGTGCTAGAGGAGCCAAATGGGGTCATGGAGGCTGCTAGAAGGGTCAGGCCTGGGGATATGCGCCAGCAAGAGGAAGGCAAGGCCCTTCAAGATGAAAGGTGTGTGTCCCTGTGTATTATGGGGTGGTGGGAAGGAATCAAAAGGAAAGCAAGGAGGTAGAGGCCCCAAATGCCAAGATAGGGTTGAGATTAGGACCCGTAAGTGGGGAGGTAGGAATAGTTACTAGGCAAGGATGACCCGTTTAGAGCTGAAAGTTCCCTCTGGGGCAAGCGGGGGGGGGGTAGGCTAATGGTCTGAGGGAGGCTGGGGCTGGGCAGGGGCCACTGGTTGAAGCATGAAGGAGAGGAGAGGGGAACTCCCAGGTCTCCCGGGTGGGTTGTGGGACCAGTTTGCAGGTGGGAGAAAGAACCTCAGAGTAGAGAAGGAGGGCATGTGTCAGGAGTAGTGACGGGGGTGGCCATCCCCCACCTGGCCTCCACACACCTCTCCCTTGGGGCTGTACCGGGGCAGGCTGGGGCACTCCCCAGAAAGTTCCTGCAGGGCCTGAAGGAAGTAAACGGTCCTATTTGGCACGATGCAAGTCTCCCTGACCCAGGCTGGGCCCTGGGTAAATTTGGGGTTGAGCTTCTGTGCATAAGACCTGGGAGCGCTGGGAAGACAGGGCCGGTGTCAGGCTGAGCCCGGACCAGAGATGGAAGAGAGAAGAGAGACTGAAGAATAGACCCTGGCTCCTTCTACCCAAGCCTTCTGTCCTCAGGGTCCTCACTGGGCTGGTGGGTGTGCAGATGACTTGGACCTGACCTTGAGCAGTCTATCTTGTCCCTCTCATCTGACTTTGGCTCTTCCTGTCTTCGTCTGGGCTCCACGCTCTCTCTCCGGTTGAGAGTTCTGGGAGGGCAGGGGATAGGGCTCGGGGGAAAAGCAGGGGGTGGAAAGACCCTCTCCTGACTTCCCCCTGTATACCCCCTCTGCCCAGAACTCACGGTACCAGACGTACCAGCGTATGTGGAACTACATGCAGTCGAAGCAGCCCAGTGTGTTTGTCAAGAGCACAGAAGAAGGCATCGCGCGGGTTCTCAACTCCCGCTATGCCTTCCTGCTCGAGTCGACCATGAACGAGTACCACCGGCGTCTCAACTGCAACCTCACCCAGATCGGGGGCCTCCTCGACACCAAGGGCTACGGCATCGGCATGCCACTGGGTATGGCAGCGGCGGGGCTGGGGAATGTGGAAGGGGCCCCGGGTATCCGAAACCGAGCCATGTGAGCAGGCCTGGGACTGGGCTGGGCCCTCCCCGTGGCAGGCCGGGTACGTTGTGTGTGGCCCCCTGGCTGCGTGGCCTGGGGCAGATGTCACCACCATTCTGAGCCTCTGCACTCAGCCTGCAAACATGGGTCTAGCAGCAGTCAGTTCCAGCCCTCCATGGCTGGTGGGAGAACCCAGTGAGACTGCACAGCCCAGTACTTGCGGGCCATGACACTTGCCACCTTCCCCTCTGGCTCGAGGACCCGTGAAGGTGAAGGCCTGGGTTTATGTCCATCACTGTCTCTGCACAGAGCACAGAGCCCAGCTCAGAGCAGGTGCTCAGAATACGGATGATGGAAGGGACAGGGGGAGGGATAGGTCCACCCGGGAGACTTGGACATACTTTTTCAGGCCTCACTGATGGAAGCCTAGAAATTTTACCACCAAATCTTGACACTTTGTCCTTTAAATCCATCTATCTTGATGACTGCTGTGTTAGTTATCTATTACTGCGCAACAAATGACCTCAAGTCTTAGCAGCTTCCCTGGGCCAGGGAAGCACGTAGCCCGGTGCTTTGGGGGACAGGCTCTGGAGTCACACCGACCTGGATTCAAATCCCAGCTCCACCACCCCACCCCCTGACTCCGTGCATGACCTTAGGCAAGAATGTCACCTGCCTCATCCAGAAAATGGGGGCGGTAACACCCAGTAATACCAAGATCATGAGGGACTTGAATTAATGTCATAGGTGCCTGCTAAATACTAATCACTCCACCCGCCCATGTTCCTAGTTTCCGACACCTGGGAGATGCTGAAGACGTGTAGCAAATGGGGAAATGAGGACAGGACGGGACATGTGTGGGGTGTTTGGGGCCGAAGGATGTTTTGAGGAGAGGACCCAAGGGTAGGGAGGAGAGAGGTGGCCAGAGATTCATTCACTCAGCAGACTGCCTGATGCCCTACTGTGTGTGGCGCGCACTGCGCTGCTGGAATACCACAGCGGTGGGGAGGGGGTGCAAAGCCCCCAGCCTCTTCCCTTCACCAAGGGGCACCAACGGCAAGCACCCAATAAACACGTAGCTTTATAAAATGATGTCAGGTGGTGAGAACTGCTCTGAGGTGAAGTAAGGGGAAGGGGCTGACAGGGAGGGGGTGCTTGGTGCCATGTGAAGTTAAGGTCATCGGAGAAGACCCCTTGAGGAGGCACTGTGTGAGTAGAGGCCTGAGTGACAGGAGGGAAGGAGGTCCTGAGGTGGCGCTATGCCTGGAGGACTCAAGGCACAGCCAGGAGGCCAGCGTGGCTGGAGCCGGGAGCCTCAGGGCTGGCAGGAGCTCAGCTGGCGGGGCCAGTGACCCCAGATCCTGAGGCCGAGGGAAGGACCTGGTCCTCTCCACATTAAAAAGCCATTGGAGAATTCTGAGCACGAGAGAGGCAAGCTCTAGGACTATGTTTCTGAAGCTGCCCCTCTGGCTGCTGTTGAAGAAGACCCTGGGTGGGGGGAGGTGAGGGGAGCTGCAGGGAGGGAACCATGACAAATGTCACATGAGGTATCATGGGGACCTGGCCCAGGGTGGTGGCAGGGGAGGTGGCAAGCAGTGGTCAGGCTTGAGAGTGGACAGGGAAGAAGCCGGGGACGCGGCTGAGGCAGGAGGAAGGGTTGTGGTGAGGGGGCAGGTGGGGCTGGGTGGGCAGGGCTCCAGGGCCCCGGCGGCCAGTCCAGCCCCTTGTACGTCCGGCGCAGGCTCCCCATTCCGGGATGAGATCACCCTGGCCATCCTGCAGCTTCAGGAGAACAACCGGCTGGAGATCCTGAAGCGCAAGTGGTGGGAGGGGGGCCGGTGCCCCAAGGAGGAGGATCATCGAGCTAAAGGTCAGCGCCCCACACCCCGCACCCTTCCCGAAGCCCCCTAAAGCCCCCGTGCCCACGCAGCCCCCCACCCTGTGACTTCCCTCTTGACCCGCAGGTCTGGGAATGGAGAACATTGGTGGCATTTTTGTCGTGCTCATCTGTGGCCTCATCATTGCCGTCTTTGTGGCGGTCATGGAATTCATATGGTCCACGCGGAGGTCGGCAGAGTCCGAAGAGGTGAGGAGGCTGCCGAGGGGTGTGGGGGAGAAGGGGGGTCCCAGGGGCGGAGGGGCATGGAGACTGGGGCATTGGTAGCCTTCCTGAAGGGGATCTAGGAGCAGTGAGGGGCCGGGAGCAGGGCATGGAAAGGACCCGAGAGTCCCCAGGGGCAGAGGGGGTCCACGAGGTGAGTACAGACAGAAGGGAGAGGGAAGCTGGGCACGAGGAAAGCCAAAGGAGAGAAAGTGGGCATGAGCAGAGGTGAGGATGCAGGGGAAGGGAGGGCCAGAGGGGAGGAGGGGGAGGGGCAGGGGGCAAAGCAAGAAGAAATGAGAAGTGACAAAAAGGCAGTGGGTGCGGCTGGAAGATAGGGGGCTTGCTGGCTGGTCCCAGCTCCATGGCGCCTGGTGCTGCCCAGTAACATCCTCCATTTCCGCTTATGCCCTTCACCCCCTGACCAGTCCGCCTCCGCCTCTCCAGCCCCCAGCCCCCTCCCCCTCCTCACCCTGGCTGTTGACCTTACTTCCACTTCCCTGAGAAAAGCGGAGGAGTCAGAGGAGGGCATGCAGACCTCTCCACATTTAGGCACCTGTCTTTCTCCACTCGCCCTGTTGGTTACCCCGAGGGAACGTCCATAATTCCAGCTAAGCCACCCTCCCCTGGGCCCCCATCTCCTCTCTCGCCCTGCCAAGGACATCCCTCAGCGGTTCTTTGCACCCTCCGCCCATCATCAGTTTCCTCCTCTCTGTTGGATCAAGGCTGTCGGTATACAAACGTGCGATCATCTCTCCCATCTTCCAGAAATTTCTCTTGACCCCGCTGCCCTTCCTGGGGTCAAGGGACCCCTTCCTTCACTTTCCTCCTTCTTCTGTAGCCAGTCCTTTATTGAGGGGTTCTAGGGCTTCCTCCTGGACTCTTCTCTGTCTTTCTCCACCCCCTTGGTGATCTCATCCAGCCAGATGGTTTGTAAGACCACCGCTATACTGATGAGCTGTTTTAGTTGTCTATTACCACGTAACATCCTAAGATTTAGCAGCTCAAAGCAGCAAACTTATATCAGTTTACAGTTTCTGTGGGTCAGGAATCTGAGAGCAGCTTAGCTGAGTGGTTCTGGCTGCCAGGGTCTCTGGTGAGGTCATGATCATGATGTTGGCTGAAGGCTTGCCTGGAGCCAAGGGTCATACTGTCCAAGTATGGCATACGTGTCCAAGGTGGCATATTGTCTCTGAATATACTTGCAGGATTTTGACTTATGGAGGTGACTGACTGATGACACGGAGAGGCCAAGGCCCCTGAAAGATTTTGATGACTTACATTTCCCAGGAAGGGGTCATGCCACACCGTAGGGCCACAGGGGAAGCACCAGGTTTGCAGCAGGGAGCCGGAGCTGAAAGCCTAGGCCACAGACGTCATTGGGGTTTGAGCAGGCAAAACAGATTAGAATGGGTTAGTGTGAATAATGTCAGTGGGCTCTGGGCCGGAGGGGTGGTCTGTAGCTGTGTGTACCTGGTCCTGGGTGATTTATGGCAGCTTGGTGTGAGAGTCACCTCAAGCTGGCAGTGGGGGGCCGGGGAGGTATAAACTGGGATTGGTTGGTTTGCATATGAAATGGGGGCTCCCAGCCCTCTGCTATCCCTGAGAATCTAGCTGTGGGAGGGCCGGGTCTCTCCCTGACCAGCAAGGTTTCCTATATGTCAGAACATCCTAAGATAGAATAAAGAACATGATGAACACGCACACTCAATGGCAGTTGACAGGAGGCCTCAGTCCCTCCCACGGGGACCTCTCCACAGGGCTCGTTGGGTGTCCTCACACCGTGGCAGCTGGGCTGGCTTGCCCGAGAGCGAGTGATCCGAGGGCGAACCCAGCAGAAGCCACAGCCGTATTCTGTGGGTCACATAGCAGCCCTGATACAAAGGCAGAGGGGACCACACGGGGTGGGGACACTGGAGGGCAGGACTCTGGGGGCCGCCTGCCATCACCCCCAGTGAGCATCCCTCACAGGGACTTCTCCCTGGACCCGGGCTCTGTAAACGCCCATCTCCCGGTGGATGTCTGACAGGTACCCCACGTAACATCACATCATGTGGCCAAGGCAGAGCTCCTGCCCACGCACCAGACAGCGTGTCATTCCGCCTGCTCAGACCAAGACGTGATTACCCTTCACTCTCCCCTCTCTCTCGTGCCCTTCCTTGGATCTCTCAGCCAGTCCTCTTGGCTCCACCTTCAAAATACACCCAGAATCCAGCCCCTTCTCACCTCCTTGGCCACTGCCATGCAGCTTGCCCTTGGTCTGTTCTCAGCACAGCCCCAGGGAGAGCCTGTGTACAGCTGCCCTCTACTTAAAGCTCCCCAGTGCCTCCCACCTGACTCAGAATAAAAGCCAGACCCTCCCAGTGGCCTAGGGGCCCCATTGCTCTTCGACCTCCTCTTCTCCTTCTCTCCCCTGCAAACCTCACTCCAGCACCCCTTCCCTGTTTGTGGTTCCTCCCACAAGCCCCGCGGTGCCCTCGCACTGCCCTGCCTTGCAGTCTTACTGAAGGTCTTTGCGATGTGTCTTCCCTAACCTACTACAGATCAGTATCGCTCCCCCACCTCTCTTGCCAGTTTTATCGCTCTCCCCAGCACTCATCATAACATACCCCCTGCATTTACGTTTTCCTCAGTTTTATCTCTGCACGCTGGAACGCAGCCTCCATGAGGGCAGGGACCCCGGCTTTGTTCCGTGCGCACAGCAGGCGCTCAGTAACTAGGTCTTGCCATAGTTGGTAGCCTGAGTTACAGGCAGAAGATGGAAAACAAGCAGGAGGGAGTCAGAGACTTTGGAAAGATAAGAAAGGGAAAGAGAGGAGCCTAGATAGGAGGTGAGGGCAGGCCCAGGGAGGAAACCCCGAGGACCGAAGCGGAGAGAGAGGCGGAGAGACAGGAATCGAGAGACAGAGAGGGGAGACAGGCAGAGCATGAGAAAAGGTGAGGGAGAGAGGAGGGGAGCAGTGGAGCCCCGGGACGCGGTGGGCGGGCAGGGGGAGGGGGGGAGGCAGAGAAGGGAAGCAGGACGTAGAAGCCAGGCGAGGGGGCGGCGACGGACAGTGACCATCGCGCCCCGCCCTGCGCCGCCCACAGGTGTCGGTGTGCCAGGAGATGCTGCAGGAGCTGCGGCACGCGGTGTCCTGCCGCAAGACGTCGCGTTCCCGCCGGCGCCGGCGCCCGGGCGGCGCGAGCCGGGCCCTGCTGTCGCTGCGCGCGGTCCGCGAGATGCGCCTCAGCAACGGCAAGCTCTACTCGGCCGGCGCGGGCGGGGATGCGGGCGGCGCGCACGGAGGCCCCCAGCGCCTCCTGGACGACCCGGGGCCGCCCGGCGGGGCCCGGCCCTCCGCCCCCACGCCCTGCACCCACGTGCGCGTCTGCCAGGAGTGTCGGCGCATCCAGGCCCTTCGGGCGTCCGGGGCCGGCGCGCCCCCGCGTGGCCTAGGCGCCCCCGCCGAAGCCACCAGCCCGCCCCGGCCGCGGCCCGGCCCCGCAGGCCCCCGCGAGCTGGCCGAACACGAGTGACCACAGGCGGAGCCGGGCTGGCGGCCGGACTGACCGCAGGGACGGGGCCCGCTCCAGGCCCGGGCCGCCCCCGCTTCCCCAGCAGGCGAGGGACGGGACTTGTGCCCCGGTGCTCCGGACGCCGCGATTTTGCCTTCGGCTCACGGTGTTGTCCGAGGCCTGGCTCCGGAGCCTTCCTGCGCCCCCTAGTGGACTCGCCAGAGGGTGCCACGGACCCCGCACTCCGCCCCCCCCCAACTGCGGACAGGAGGAGCGCAGGAATCGAGGACTCCAGGGGCCGGGGACTGCGGGGCCGTTCCGGAAGCGGAAAGCAGTCCGCGAGGAGAGCCCCATCCTGGGACTGCTCGGGCTCCCCAAGACTTGACACAGCCCTCCCCACTTCTGGAGGAGGGGAGGGCGTCTGGGCAGATGGGTGTCCCCTGGCGCCCCTCAACTCTTCTCTTTCTCTCTTTTTTTTGGGGAGAAACCTCGGAATTTCTATGAGACACCCCCCCAGGGAGGAGGTCAGTTGGGCCCCCGTCCCTCCCCCTGACACACCCCAGTCCCCATTGGAATAAAAAAAAGAACAAAACCCCAAAAACTGGGGATACCTGGGTCTCATTTCCTGGGGTATGAGGGCATTAAAGGCTTGGGCTCCCCAGGGATTCTGCTGAGAACCACACACTGATGGTCACTCCTGGACTCTCTCCACCCTTGGGCCCTGCCTTCAGCCAGCAGGTCAGCCCAGGTCCTGGCAGCTGGCCCCTCTCCACTGACCTTCTCTCAGGACAGAAGGAGGCTGCGACAGAGACCCTGAGACAGATGGAGAGAGATGCAGGAATCTGGGGAGGCGGAGACACCAGGGAACAGAGACACAGAAAGACAGAAACCAGATGGGGTGGGGGTAGGGGAGGGGGAGTGAACTGCTCAGTGTGACCGTGCCTGGGGTGGCCACGCAATGGCAAGTGTGTGCTTGGACCGGGGTGATTTGGTGACTTTTTAATTGTGTGTCTGTGTGTGTACGCACCTCCGTGAGGCCGTCTTCACCTGTCTGTGACTGTGACCCTGTGTTTCTGCTTAAAAACCTTCCCAGCCCCCAGGAGAAGAAGTGAGAAATCCCAGTAGAGTGGGGGTGGCTGAAGGGCTGGTTGAGCAGGGAGAGGGGTGGGTCTGCTTTCTGTCTCCGCCTTCCCCCGCCCCCGCTGGAGGTTTCCACTGGAAACTGCAGCTGAGAAAGGACGAGTGAAGGTCACACAGCGAGAGCCGTAAAGAGGCCGAGTAGAAGGGGGAGAGATGGGGAGGTGGGGTGGGGGAGAGATGGGGCAGGGGTGGGGCAGAGGGAGAGCTGGGGAGAGACGAGGGGGACAGAGAGGGAGGAGGAGAGAGTTGGGGCAAAGAGGGGGAGAGACAGAGACAGACCGTGGTGAGGTGAGGTAGAACGGAGAAGGGGACGCGAGGGATGAGGCAGACGGGGAGACAGATGAAGCAGGAAAGTTAAGAGACCCTGGGGAACTGAGGCTGGGAGAAGGAGAGATTGGGGTGGGGCAGAGACAGGCTGGACACTAGAAGCCAAAGACAACTAGTTGGACAGGAGGGGCCGGAGCGGTGAGGAAAGCCAGACGGAGTGGGACAGAGCGGGGGAGCGCAGAGGCTGGCTGCCGGGAGCCGGGAGCTGTCCGTTCAGCACCGGCCTGGCGCGACGAGTCTGCCTTGCAGGACCTGCCTGCCTTCGGGGTCCTTGCGCAGGCCACACCCGGGAGACCCCGCCTGACACGCAGGACCCCCAGTCTCCACCTGGACCCTTCTGCGCCTCTGGCACTTGTGTGTGTGCCCCTCAGGGACAAGTGTGGGGGCGAGCTGGTGTCTCAGGGTCTCTGTTGGTCCTCACATCAACTGCACCGACTTGAATCAATGTCTCTGCCCTTGGGCCGAACTCTGTCTGTTGAGGCGACTAGAATATGATTTCAGACATTTCTGGTCTCTCCACCTCTCGATCCCAATACCATGCTGCTGATCTCTGAGGTCTCTCCCCATTTCCGAGTACCCCCAATTGTCCCCATTTCTGTTGCAAGTATCTCCTGGGTCTTTATCTCTGACTCTCCCCAGTTTGCCAAATGTGTCTCTGCCTGGCTCTCTATGTCCCTGTGTCTCTCTGTCACCTTCACTGAGCAATTCTGTTGCTGTTTCCCTCAATCTGTTTTCTCATCTGCCATCTCTGGCCTCTCTGTCTTTGTCAGTCTGTCTGTATCGGCCTCTACCTATTTCTGAACTGTGTCCATTTCTTCTTAAGTCTCTTCTTATGTCTCTCTCACTGAGTTTCCCTGTTCCTGTCCATCTCTGTGACCTTCCTAAGTCTTCCCTCCTCCCCCCCCAACTTCCGCAGAGCCTCGCGCTGGGAGCACGGTGCACAGTCATCAGTCTCACCAGGCTGGTGCTTGAGGGAGTGCATAAGGGGGGGGACATAGCCCGTATCTGGGGTGTCATGTGGGGGGGCAAGGTCTCCCCCAGCACAACTAGAGAACTGGGTAGAGAGAGCCTAGAATGTCCAGGGATCCGAACACCCTATTAGGCATCTCTGTCCCTGTCCCCGCAGTCCCTTTCCCCATGGTCCAGGCCCATCCCTGCCAGAAACAGGCAAGGTGTGTGGGGGGGGGGGGCCGGAAGGAGGGATGATATGTTGACAGGTCCTCCCCCGACCACAGACACCCCCAGGAAGGGGGCAGAATTGCAGAGGGGACCTGGGTGCCAACCACCTGGGCTAGAAGATATGGCTCCCCCCTTCCCCAGTCTCCATGGAGACAGGCCAGGTCTGCAGGCCCAGCCTCCTTTGCTGCATATTCGGCCTCCCTATTACCATGGCAACAAGGGACAGCAGGGAGGGATGGGGATGGGTCAGAGTACAGGATTGGGCCAAGGCTCTGGGTCCTGGGAAAAGCCAAGGAAGCTGACTCCCTCCTCCCCCCCCCCCCCCCCCCCCCCCCCCCCCCCCCCCCCCCCCCCCCCCCCCCCCCCCCCGACCCTTACTCTCTGGCCCTGTCTCCTTGTCCATGCTTGTGTCTCTCCGGCTTTGAATCTCTCTCTCTCTGTTTCTATCTTTTTGTGTGTGTCTCACTCTAGCCTTTATTTTAGCCTTTCACACATTTCCCTGACCAGGTCTTTAAACTTCACCACCACCACCCATACACACCAGGCTCACTCTGTGCCCTCGCCTGTGTCCCCCACACCTCCACTCCCACTTTCTGAGAAAGCTACAGGGACAGGCTTTCACTTGCTCTCTGCCCCTTCGACAGTCCCTAGGGAAAGTCTGGGGTGTTCCTCATGGAGCAAAGGGTGGGGGTGAGAGGCTGTGACTCCTTAAGCTTCAGTGGGTGGCTGATGGGGTGTTGTGTGTGTGTACATGTGCACACACATACTGAGATGGGATGTGTGTGGCAGGTGGGTGGGGGCACTGGGTTGTGTTTGCAGGTACAGCAGAGGTGTGTGTATGTGATCGCACTATACTACGTGATGTGTGTAGTGTGGGAAGTGTGTGGGATGGTGCCATATGATCTGCTTCTGTGAGTTATTGTGCTGTGTGTCAGTGTGTGCGCAGCTTTTTGTCTGTTATTCACCATTAGCAACACTTTGGCAAGTGTGCCCTGTGGGCTTTTGCTCACGGGGGGGGGGGAGTGTGTGTGCGATTTTGTGTGTGCTGTTGTGTGACTCGGCAGCAGTGTCCACAACAAAGGCTTATGTGGTGTGTGAAGCTGTGTGAGGCCTGTGCGTGTGAAATGGTGCCACGTGTGGATAAGTGTTGGTGTACGGATTTACGGGTTTGTGGTTGTTGGTCTCTGTGTGAAATGGTACGAGGCCAGGTATGGTGGAGGGTGTGATAGGCATGTGTGTGATGTAGTGTTCTGAGGGTGTGTGTTACATGGCAGTTTATGCCTGTGATTGTGATTCTGTTTTGTGATGGGGGGTGTTTTATTTCTACATGTTGGTGAATCTCTAGGGTTGTGTGATGGGGTAGTGTTGTATGCATGTGAAGGTACAAGCTGGTATGTTCTGGAATGTGGTTGTGAAACTGTGGTGGTGGTGGTGTGTGTGTGTGTCCTCCCCATCCGGGCTATCTAGGTGATAGTTGTGTGTATGAGGCTTGGTAGGGTCCTCTGGCTGTGATGTGTCTCCTGTGGACCTGTGCAGTTTTGTGTCGGGGCACACACGGTGAGGGGCCTCAGTATGAGGTCTTCCTTGCTCTTGAGCTCCCTCAAGCTCCCCCTCTTGAACAGCACCCCCACAGGGTTTCCAGCCCCCCGCCCCCGCCCCACTGCGGAGTGAAGGCCCTAGGCCCCTTGTCTTATTGTGATGGTTTACGGGGCTTTCCTCCTACCCCGTGTGTCCACCTCCCACAGCGCACCCCCTCCCTGGTGGCAACACCCCCACCATGAGGGGATTTTCGGGACTCTCCCTCAGCGCCCCCTCCTCAGAAGCGCCACCCCACATTGCGGGGGTCTCCAAGTTTTTCGTTGCGGGGTCTCCGGGATCCCCCCTTCCGCAGCGCTCCCCCTCCTCGGCGGTGCCGCCACTTTGCAGAGGCTGGGGGGCGGGGAGGACAGCTGCAGTACCGGGGGCGGGGCCGCGGGCCATCCGTCAGGGCGGCGGCGCCCCTGATTGGCCTGCGCCGGCCCCCCCGCGGGCGCAGGCATATGAGGAGGCGGAGGCGGCGGCCGCCGCAGACTCTGTGCGGGAGGGCTGCCGGCCGGACGGACGCGCGGACCGAGGCGCGGGCGCTGCAGAGGCCCCCCCCAGCCCGAGCCCGCGCCTGAGCCCGCCCTGAGGCCTCTGCCCCGGCCCCCGCCCCGCCCGCCCGCCCCTCTCCCCCGGAGCCGCCAAGATGGGGGTAGGTGCTCGGGCCGGCCGGGCCGTGCGTGTGTGCGACACTGTGGGTCCAGTGACATTGGGTGTCTGCGGGGGGCTGGGGCTCCGGGACCCCTGCGCTCCGCGGCCAGGTCTTCGGGACCACGCCCGGCCGTTTGGTTGTGCCCCTGGTTGAGCGTGTGCACGGGGCCGCCTGGGGCCGCGGGGTCTGTGGCGTATGTTGGCGTGTCTTTGTGTGTGGGGTCGGAGGGGCACGGACCGGCCCTCGGCATCTCTGCCTGACCTGGTGTGGTTGCAGGCTCCATCGTACGTGTGCGTGTGCGTGTGTGCGTGTGTGAGCTCCCGGCTCTGCCAGGTCCTGCCAGCACCGTCTGCCAGCGATGGGGTGGCCCAGGTTGTGTCTGACTGTCTGTGGTCGTGTCTGCGTGTGTCTGAGAGCTGGTGTTTGTGTCTGGGGGTGTTGAAACCCCTCTGCTTCCCTGGCCGGGTGGGGACAGGTCCAGGCTATGGGATGAACACCAGATGACCTCTCTTTCTCCTTCCAGGCCTGGATGGGGGGGCTCCGCAGTGCGGCGCGTGGCCTGGGGCTGTGGTGTGTGTCCAGCCCCTAATCTGGGGAAGCTGATATGGGGGGGCTGGGAGAAGCAGGAGAGCCATGGCGGGGAGACTGAGTGCCTGGCCGAGGGCGCATGTGTGTGTGCAAAGGTGGGGGGCGGAGGGCGGGGGAGTGTATCGTGCATGTCTGGCTATGCCCTTGCCTCTGTGTCCGTGTGTCCTTGTCTGTCTGTGAGTCTCTCCAGCAGATGCCGCCTCCTTCCCTGGCTGACCACCTGATCCCCTCTGCAGCCCTGGATTCCTCCCTGCGTGTCTGGGGCGGGGCGTGTGGAGGAGAGCGGGAGAAGGGGGAGGGTGGGCTGGGCGGGGTAGGATGAAGACAGAGGGTCGGGATGGGAGAGACTAATGGAGAGGGAGTATGAGGGATGGGGAGAAAGATGGCGGATGAGGGCTGATGGGCCCAGGGATGGAGGTGGGGGGTGGGGCTGTAGATCTGTGACTTGGGGTGGGCGAGGGGGATGGAGAAGAATCGGGTGGGGAGAGGACTGGGAGAGAGAAGGGGGGAGGTGAGAGTCAGTGATGGCTTCCAGGTAAGTGGAATGGAAGGAGGGGAACTGTGGGCAGATTAGAGAGGCCTGAGGCTATATGCCCCAGAGAAGGAAGAGGGACATTAGGAAAAGAAGAGGGGACAGAGGAAGAGAGGCTCCTTAGACATTGGAGGCAGAGAGGCAGAAACATATGGAAAGAGCAAAAGAAATAGGCAGAGACAGAGAGAGATGCTCTGAAAGAGACAGAAAGAGACATAGACACAGAGACAAAGAGACACAGAGAGACATGCATAGACACAGGTGAGACAAAGACATGGAGAGAGATACAGAGACAAAGAGAGAAACTGAGTCTGAGATTAGGAGACCCAAGGACAGACATTTCCTATCCAGACACAACCAAAGTCAGCTTGAAGGATGAGAGGAGGAAGCAGAAAGCAAGAGGAGAGGTGGAGGGAGAGATGCTCAGAGATGAAGGCCCCAGACACCCTGAGAGGGGGAGGGACAGGCTGGCCAAGGTGCAGAAGCTGCGTGAGCTAAAGGGTGTCAGGGGGAGGCGGATAGTGGAAAATGGTGAGGAGGCGCAGAGACTGGCTGCAGCGAGACAGGCGTGTCCCCCACCCTCAGAGATGCTCCCGCCCCGCAGTGCGCCCATCTGGGCCTCCTGCCTTGACTGGGAAAGCCGTGGCTCCCCCTCCAACAGATGGAAGCCCGCCCCCAAGGGAGTCTGGTCATAGCAAGGGCAAGCAGTCGCCTGCCAGGGACTGGGGTGTCCCAGACCCCTCCTCCCTCGGACCCAGGAGTCCAGGGCCCCCAGCCCCTCCTCCCTCAGACCAAGGAGTCCAGACCCCCAGCCCCTCCTCCCTCAGGCCCAGGGGTCCAGGCCCCCAAGCCCTCCTCCCTCAGACCCAGGGGTCCAGGGCCCCCAGCCCCTCCTCCCTCAGACCCAGGGGTCCAGGCCCCCAGCCCCTCCTCCCTCAGACCCAGGGGTCCAGGCCCCCAGCCCCTCCTTCCTCCACCTGTTCTCTACCAACCTTTCCTAAGGTTTCAGGGGTGGGCTGCTGGTTTTCTCCCCCACTTCTGCCAGGCCCCCATCTCTCTCCTCTCCCCCTCATTTCTCTACCTTGACCCAATGACCTTCTATCCCACATCTCTCCATCCATGGGTCCACCCCTGTGTGGAGGTAGGACCCCTTCTGGCCCGGGGAGTGGAGATGTGCCCTCCCTGTCCCCCAGGCTGCTGTGCTTTTGAGTCAGACGCAGTGCTGCTGCAGGGCTGGCCTGGGGCCAAGCCTCCCTCCCACCCCCTGCAACTCTCTCAGGAGGCTCCCCCTGGGCCTCCAGGCTGCAGTAACCCCCCGGGCTCAGCCTCTGGGTCTGGGGGCAGCCGCCAGGCAGCTCAGCCCTCGACAAGGTCACGAGGGGATTAGCGCTGAGCTGCCTGAGCCTGGGATCCTGGCTTGGCTCTGGGCCTGCAGGATCTGTCAGCAGCCCTCTCCCAGCACCTGGCCTCGCCCCGCCCCTCCCGCCGGCCTCCAGGGACACTGCCTTCTCCATGAGCCCAAGCTCCCGCCCGGACTGGAGCCTCGCTCCCCCGCTCCCGCTGCATCCAGTGCAAGCAGGCCTGGGGCTTTTGCGTCCTGCCCTTCTGCACCCCGAATCGTAGCCAGCTCCTGGTCTGTGCTCTAGAGACCTGACCTTGCCCGTCACCTGTGCAGAACTGTCCGTGGCTCCCACCGACCCCCAAGAGGGAGGTCGGGGCCCACGGCTTGTCACTTAAGGCCCTCAGGACTGGCCGTATATCCAGCCAGCCACCATCCCTGGGCATAGCAGGCCGCCTCCCGGACTTTTGTCCCAGGCGTGACCAACACCTGCACCTTTCCTCTCCGTTCCTGCCGGGCCTGGGAGGTCTCCTGAGATTTGCTGGGTCCTTTGAGAGACAGAGACTGAGACATCCGTGGGGCTGGGGAGACGGGCCCAGGCAAAGAGCCGGGTAGAGAAGACAGGGAGAATGACATAGCGGAGAGACCCGGAACTGGAAGGGCAGAGATGCCAAGACAGACCGGAGACAGACAGACATATGGGAAGGTCGCAGAGGGAGATGGTGAGAGATAGACAGGGTGGTTGAAACAGGAGATAGGGAGAGACACACCCAGCATTCCAGAGAAGAAAACAGCTCAAGAGATGAAGACAGAGACCCAAGACCGAGAGAAACAGAGATAAGGACACAGAAGGATTCGGAGACGGGAAATACTGATACTCAGAGACCTTCTGAGATCCCGCAACACATCGACTTGGAGAGAGATGGGAACCCAGAGAGAACCCAGAGAGAGACACAGCCAGATTTGGGGAGAGATGATTCAAGAGACAGACAGAGAGACATTAAGAGCCAGAGATCAGACAGACAAAATTATACAGAGACACATGCCAAGAGACTCAGAGCCAGGGAGACAGATCTGGGAAGGAAACAGACACAGAGAGACATGCAGAGGTAGAACACAGAGAGACAAAGCTGAACAAGAAGATGAGAGAGTCACAGAGACCTGGAGAGACAGACAGACAGACATAAGAGATGGACACTGAGGGAGTTTGGACAGGCCCGGGGAGAGGGAGAAGGACCCGCAGGAATAGGCACGGAAGCAGAGAGAGAAGCACAGACAGACCCAGACGGAGACCCTGGGGGACAGAGACCCAGAGATAACATGGAGTCAGAGATGGTGAGGCCCATTGCGAGAGACACGACCCACGGATCTGAGAGACACCTACACGGAGACACAGGGCAGAGATAGGGAGGTGCAGGTGAGCCCTGGGAGACAGACCCGCACAGAAGCAGGCAGGGGTGAGAGCGGGGCACGGAGGGCCGGTGTCCCCCTTGCAACCCCTTCTCGCCCGCAGTCTGGTGGCTCTGACAGCTATCGTGTCGCCACCTCGCAGGACAAGAAAGATGACAAGGGCTCGCCCAAGAAGAGCAAGGGCACCAAAGACCGAAGGGACCTGGATGACCTCAAGAAGGAAGTGGCGATGGTAAGCCCCACCCTTTGTGCCTGCGCACCCTCCCAGGGAGATCGGCGGGGATGGGCCTGATGCTCTCAGGTGCTGCCCCACCCCAGAGAGGCTCTCACTGCCTCCCCACAAACTCTCGTTCCTCAGACAGAGCACAAGATGTCAGTGGAAGAGGTCTGCCGGAAATACAACACAGACTGTGTGCAGGTGCGGCTGGGCCTCGGGGAGGGGGGCTTCAGGGAGGAGGACGCTGAGCCTGGACCCCTGGGCCTGAGGGAGGAGGGGCTGGGGAGCTAGGATCCCTGGGTCTGAGGGAGGAGGGGTTGGGGGCCGGGCCTCCTGGGTGCCTGGGGTCCTTGCGCAGGTGGGGGTGCCCAGGTTGCTCAGGGAGGGTTCCATATGAATCCTGTGTCCCCCAGGGTCTGACCCACAGCAAAGCCCAGGAGATCCTGGCCCGGGACGGGCCTAACGCGCTCACACCGCCGCCCACCACCCCAGAATGGGTCAAGTTCTGCCGTCAGCTCTTTGGGGGCTTCTCAATCCTGCTGTGGATTGGAGCCATCCTCTGCTTCCTGGCCTACGGCATCCAGGCCGGCACAGAGGACGATCCCTCCGGGGACAACGTGAGTGCCCTCCCCACTACCCTGCGCAATACATTTAGGAGCACACCTCCTGCCCTGCCTCTCTCGCCCCTCCAGACTTCTCAAGCCCACTCCCCAACTTTTTTGTCATCCGACTTTCATCATCAGTGAGGGGACCAGAAAAGGTATGAGGGAAACCGAGGCTCACTCAGAAAAGCCAAGTAACTTGTCTAAGCTCACACAGCAGGATGTGGATTCGAGGTGCTATCCCAAGGCTTTGTGATCTCAGTGGCCTTTGGGGACAGGCACCACCAGGTGGCCATGGCCTGAAAGATACCCCAAAAAGTGAGTTCACTGGTGTAGAGAGCCAGGCGTACCCCCCTGCTGATCTGTCAAGACCCATCACCCAACACAGGGGACACAAAGGGGACACAGTCTCAACAGACACTGCGCCCATGAACACAGAGCCACACACCAGCTACATAGAGATCCTTGCACACGCACATGCACACACATGCGTGCACCGTATGCCTGCAAACACAAGTAAAGACGACACAGTCATGCCTGGACAGACATTCAAACACGGCTGCCTAGTTCAGACACACAGGCACAGATACAGACACAGGAACTCAGACACACACAGAGTTGCAGGCGTAGCCTGGTGACAGACAGAATGATGTGAGAATCAAGCACGGGACAGATAGGATTCTCAGCAATTAAAAGCTGGGGCTCCTGGCTGGCTCAGACAATGGAGCACGCGACTCTTGATCGCGGGGTCCTGAGTTCGAGCCCCACGCTGGGTGTAGCGATTTAAAAAATAATAATAATAAAATAAATTAATAAACAAACATTTTTTTAAATTTTTTATTTATTTCTAGGAGAGAGAGAGAGAGACAGCGTGAGCAAGGGAGGGTCAGAGAGAGAGGGAGATACAGACTCTGAAATAGGCTCCAGGCTCTGAGCTGGCAGTCAGCACAGAGCCCGACTCGGGGCTCGAACCCATGAACCGTGAGATCATGACCTAAGCGAAAGTCGGACGCTTAACTGACTAAGCCACCCAGGCGCCCCTAAACGAACATTTTTATTTTATTTTATTTTATTTTTTTATTTAAATGTTTTTATTTATTTCTAGGAGAGAGAGAGAGAGACACAGCGTGAGGAGGGGAGGGTCAGAGAGAGAGGGAGTCACAGACTGAAACAGGCTCCAGGCTCTGAGCTGGCAGTCAGCACAGAGCCCGACTCTGGGCTCGAACCCACGAACTGCGAGATCATGACCTAAGCGAAAGTCGGACGCTTAACCGACTAAGCCACCCAGGCGCCCCAATTTTTAAAAAAGAACTTAAAACCTACAGGCAGATAGACCCAGAGTCTCAGACCTAGGCAGACTGAAAGAGACAGAGAGACAGAGATCGACGTACAAAGACTCAGACACAAACGGTGCCATGAATTTAAAGCCAGGCATGCAGACAGATAGTCAGACGCACTGACCTAAACACAGGTCCGTGGGTGGATAATAGACATTCAGATTCACTGACATAGGCAGAAAGATAGACAGACGCACAAAACAGAGAGACGGACGCACAAAACAGACAGATGGACTGACTATAGACTCAAACACACCCATGTGCAGAAAGAGGGACTCAAACATGAGCAGGCCGACAGACACGTGGGCCACCCAGCCCGAGGCCAGACACACAAATACAGGCCCTCTCCCCGGCCCCGCATTGACTCAGCGTTCCCTTCCTGGATTCCACGAATCTCACAGTGAGTGGCCCTGAGGCGTGACCCCATTCTCTCCACAGCTCTACCTGGGTATTGTGCTGGCAGCCGTGGTCATTATCACCGGCTGCTTCTCCTACTACCAGGAAGCCAAGAGCTCCAAGATCATGGAGTCCTTCAAGAACATGGTTCCGCAGGTGAGTGGAGCCCGGGAGGGGGCCAGCTGGGAGTAGAACCGTGGGGGTGAGGTGTGGGGGTGAGGTGTGCCATACAACCCCAGGCAGAGAGCCAGGGCGCTGATGCTTCTCCATTCTGCCCCCAGCAAGCCCTGGTGATCCGGGAGGGTGAGAAGATGCAGGTGAACGCTGAGGAGGTGGTGGTCGGGGACCTGGTGGAGATCAAGGGTGGAGACCGAGTCCCAGCCGACCTGCGAATCATCTCAGCCCATGGTTGCAAGGTGGGCCTGTCCTTCCGGGAGCGGCTCAAGTGCCCAGGATCCCAACCCCTCCTCCCTCAGACCCAGGAATCTTGCCCCCCAGTCTCCTCCTCCTTCAGACTTAAGAGTCCAGGTCCCCGGCCCCCTCCTCCGTCAGACTCAAGCCCCTAGCCCACTCCTCCCTCAGACCCAGGAGTCCAGGCCCCCAGCCCCCTCTTCCTTCAGACTTAAGAGTCTAGGCCCCCAGCACCTCCTCCCTCAGACTTGGGGGTCCAGACCCCCAGCTCCTCCTCCCTCAGACCCAGGAGTCTTGACCCCCAAACCCCTCCTCCCTCAGACTCAGGGGTCAAGCCCACAGCCCCTCCTCTCCAGGCCCCTGGTCCCCACCCCTGGACCCATCAATATCTTAGACCTTGACAATAAGCCTCCGCTTCCCACCTTTGAGAGCCCCGCTGCTAGCACCCCAGACACCACTCGCCCACCAGGTGTGCAGGCTTCTAGCTGTGACCTCCAGGGATACAGGCTCCCGCCCCAGTGTCCTCCAGACAAGTGCTCCCTGGCCCCAGGGCTGAGCCCTTTTTCCTTCCCCCACCCTCAGGTGGACAACTCCTCCCTGACCGGCGAATCAGAACCCCAGACCCGCTCCCCCGACTGCACACACGACAACCCCTTGGAGACTCGGAACATCACCTTCTTTTCCACCAACTGCGTGGAAGGTGGGGCGGGCTGTGTGGGGGGCACCCAGCTTGGGGCGGGGCTGGTCCAGACAGAGGGAGGTGCGTCTGGGACTCGAGGTTCTTCTGAACTTCACCGAGACCCCACCTCCACCTCTGACCCCGCAGGCACGGCTCGAGGTGTTGTGGTGGCCACGGGCGACCGCACTGTCATGGGCCGCATTGCCACCCTGGCTTCAGGGCTGGAGGTGGGCAAGACACCCATCGCCATTGAGATAGAGCACTTCATCCAGCTCATCACCGGCGTGGCTGTGTTCCTGGGCGTCTCCTTCTTCATCCTGTCCCTCATTCTCGGGTACACCTGGCTTGAGGCTGTCATCTTCCTCATCGGCATCATCGTGGCCAATGTCCCTGAGGGCCTGCTGGCCACTGTCACTGTAAGGCCCGGACTCCCACGTCTGAGGGAAGAGGGGGCCGGGGGCCTAACGGCAACTTTCCCAATGAGGATAGGTCACGCACCGAGGGCCCAGCCTCCTAGATCTTGCACGATGGGGCCCGGGGACCCCGGGTTAACAAAGCCAACAGACAGGAGTCCTGAGATGCATTGCAATGGGCTAGCAGTCCTGGCCTTTTCTTCTTTCTTCTTTTTTCTTTTTTTTATAGTTTATTTTTGAGACAGAGAGAGAGACAGCATGAGTGGGGGAGGGGCAGAGCGAGAGGGAGACACAGAATCCCACGCAGGCTCCAGGCTCTGAGCTGTCAGCACAGAGCCCGATGTTGGGCACGAACCGTGAGATCGTGATCTGAGCTGAAGTCGGACGCTTCACCGACTGAGCCACCCAAGCGCCCCAATTCTTTTACTTAATATATCTTGTAGCATTTTCCATATTAGCGTATTCAAAGCTAGGGTAGGTCAGAGGCTTTTTATAGCCATGGCATATACATACATGGGGACGCACAGACAGATGTACCGGCTGCTGAGTCTGGATGCACCTGTCTGAGCTGTACCCAGATTGAGTTCCCCAGAAACCCCCTCAAGACCTTGTTCAGCTTCTTCCCCCCGACCCCCCACTCCAGCCCAAAGGTAACCCCTACCTCAGCTTCTAGCAGCATAGTTTTTATATTTCATATCGATGGAATAATTTAGTGTTTGTTTATTTTTGAGAGAGAGACACACACACAGAGAGCGTGAGCAGGGGAGGGGCAGAGAGAGAGGAGACACAGAATCTAAAGCAGACTCTAGGCTCTGAGCCGTCAGCACCAACGAGGGGCTCAAACTCACGAACTGTGAGATCGTGACCTGAGCCGAAGTCGGACACTTAACTGACTGAGCCCCCTGGCGACCCTGGGGACAAACCGTCTTTTACAATCCACGATTGTCCCTAGGCCGGGCGTGTGGGTTATTGGTGTTCATGTTGTGGTCCAGCCCTGCTGCCCACCTCTACCTGTAACTTGCCTGCCCTTGGACGCCCCCAGGTGTGTCTGACGCTGACCGCCAAGCGCATGGCTCGGAAGAACTGCCTTGTGAAAAACCTGGAGGCCGTAGAGACCCTGGGCTCCACATCCACCATTTGCTCGGACAAGACAGGGACCCTCACCCAGAACCGCATGACGGTCGCCCACATGTGGTTTGACAACCAGATCCACGAGGCTGACACCACCGAGGACCAGTCAGGTGAGAGTGGGGCCCAGGCAGGGACCAAGGGGGTCCGGCGCCAAGACGCTGTGACATGTGACACGTGCCCCTTCAGGGACCTCCTTCGATAAGAGCTCGCACACCTGGGTGGCCCTCTCCCACATTGCCGGACTCTGCAACCGTGCCGTCTTCAAGGGAGGTCAGGATAACATCCCTGTGCTCAAGGTGGGTCCAGCGCCCTGCCTCGCCTTGGCCCTGCGGCGCCCACGGCCCGCTGCTCCGCCCTGACGGTCCCCTTTTCCCCCAGAGGGACGTGGCCGGCGATGCCTCTGAGTCTGCCCTGCTCAAGTGCATCGAGTTGTCCTCCGGCTCCGTGAAGCTGATGCGTGAACGGAACAAGAAGGTGGCCGAGATTCCCTTCAATTCCACCAACAAATACCAGGTACTCTGGGCTGCCTGGGAGAGCCGGCCTGGGTTAGCCTATAGGTGGTCACCTCGCCCCACTGCCCCCTTGCTTTGGGCAAGCTACTAACCTCCCAGGGCCTTGGTTTTGGCATCTGTAAAATGGGAATGATAGTATCTACCTGGTTAGGTAAGGAACAGGCAGACCCAAGAGTGTGAGCAAGGCCTCTGCCAGTGTGGGAGGGAGAGGAATGGAGATCTCCCTGCCGCAGAGAGTACCAGCCGGGGAGCTCTCATTCATTCAACAAATTTTTTTTTCTGAGCAGCCCCTGCATGTCAGGCACATGCTTAAGGTGCCGGAGTACCTATGGCAGTGAGTGAAACAGTGGAGTCTCTCCTCACAAGGAACTTACACGCTAGTGCCGGGAGACAGACAATGACAAAGGCATGAGGAAATATAGACTATGCCAGCTGCAGGTGTCTGGGGGAAGAGTGTGCTGGGCAGTGTGCCTAGCATGTGCAAAGGCCCTGAGGCAGGAGTGTATGGATGCATCTAAACAACAGTAGAGCAGTGAGCCAGGGCAGTGTGGTGGAGGTAAGGGCAGTGGGTGCCTGGACAGGTCCCATTGGGCTTGTGGAGAGGACTCAGGTGTGACTCTTAAGAGGGACAGGAGCCATGGAGGGTTCTGAGCAGAGGAGAGAGAGGAGGGTTCTGAGCATGAGGACCTGACTCATGTTTTTTAAAAGAATTTCATTGAGGGGCATCTGGGTGGCTCAGTCGGTTAAGCGTCCAACTTTGGCTCAGGTCAGGATCTCATGGTCCGTGAGTTCGAGCCCTTCCTTGGGCTCTGAGCTGACAGCTCGGAGCCTGGAGCCTGCTGTGGATTCTGCGTCCCTCTCTCGCTCTGACCCTTCCTAGCTCATGCTCTGTCTCTCTCTCTCTCTCAAGAATAAATAAACATTAAAAAAAATTTTTTAGGAGTTTCATTAAGATGTAACTCATATACCATAGGCCACCCACGTAAAATGTGTAGTTCAGTATTTTGGTACGTATATATCTATGTATTCACAGATACGTAGAATCAGCTTCACGACTGTGGAACATTTTATCGCCTCAAAAGGAGGCCCCATCACTCCTTAGCTTTTGCCCCCCCTCTTCCCCATCTCCCTGATCCCTAAGCAATCACTAATCTGCTTTCTGTCTCTTATGTATTGACCTGCTCTGGACATTTCATATGAACGGAATCACACGATGCGTGGCCTTTTGTGCCTGGCGTCTTTCACTTAGTGTAGTGCCCTGTGGGTTCATTCGTGTTGAGGTGGGTGTCCACACTGCAGACCTCAGGATAAGGTTGCATTGTCTGGCTAGTCCCCATTTTGTTCATCCGTTCCTCTGCTGATGGACATTTGAGTTGTTTGCCCCCTTGAGTTACTGTGTCTGACACTGTTGGGAACATTCACACACACGTTTCTGTGTCAACATACCTTGCCTGTCTCTTGGGTGTGTTAGGGGACTGTCAGACTGTGTGCCGAAGTGGCTGCACCACTTTTCACTGACTCACATTTTTAATTGTTTTTCTTTAAAAAATTTTTAATGTTTATTTTTGAGAAACAGAGAGAGTGTGTGTGAGCAGGGGAAGGGCTGAGAGAGAGGGAGACACAGAATCCCAAGCAGGCTCCAGGCTCCGAGCTAGCTGTCAGCACAGAGCCCAAGGCGGGGCTCGAACTCACAAACCGTGAGATCATGACCATAGCCGAAGTCAGATGATTGACTGAGCCACCCAGGTGCCCTGATTCACATTTTTTGAAGGGTCCTCCTGGCTGCCATGGGGAGGAAATATGAAGGGCTGGGGAGGGCAGACACACAGACTCAGTGTGGAGGCTGCTGTGATATTCACTATGAGAGATGGGGGTGGCTGGAAAGGGAGGGCGGGGGGAGGTGAGGAGGGTCAGAATCTGGGCGTATCTGAGAGGTGAGCTGAGCAGATCGGGTAATAGGTCAGATGTGGGATGAGAGGGAGCTGGGTAAGGCAGGGAGAGAGACACACATCCTAAGGATGGCCGAGATTTCTGTGCGAGAGATCTATGGGCAGAAACCTCTGTGAGACGAAAAGACAGAAATGGGCAGGGGGAGCCGAGATCTCTGTGGGAGACTCCGAGAACCAGAGGGAGATCTCTCGGGTAGAGAGATTTGGGTAGTGTATTCTGGGGGAGCCCCAGCTGTGGTCTGTCCTGGCTCCCGTGGCTCTGAGCTGGAGGGAGGTTGGGGGTGGGGAGGGCAGCCCTCTCCCCCAGCTGGGGGCAGGCAGCTTCATGCCCGCCCTCCACTCTCCCTCCTCTGCCTCGTCCACAGCTCTCCATCCATGAGACTGAGGACCCCAACGACAACCGATACCTGCTGGTGATGAAGGGCGCCCCCGAGCGCATCCTGGACCGCTGCTCCACCATCCTGCTGCAGGGCAAGGAGCAGCCACTGGACGAGGAGATGAAGGAAGCCTTCCAGAACGCCTACCTCGAGCTCGGCGGCCTGGGCGAACGTGTGCTTGGTGCGCTCCATGGGTGGGGCTGAGCGGGGGCAGGGGCTGGGCCCAGCTCTGGGGGGCCTTTGAGGGTGTGGAGGGGTGCAATGCCACCCAGAGCCTGGCTCAGAATAGCACCTCCCAGAATGTACCATGAATGAATGAATGAGCGAGTAAGTGAATGAATGAGAGGGGAAGGCATGTTCAGGAAATGAACGTTGACAGACTATCCCAGTGGCTGGGACTGTCCTGACTGTGGAGACCCTGACGGCCGGGATCTGTGGGCATGAAGCACGGGGATCCGAGGCTGGAGCCCTCACGCCCACAACCCCACCTGCCATCAGGTTTCTGCCATTACTACCTGCCTGAGGAGCAGTTCCCCAAGGGCTTTGCCTTTGACTGTGACGATGTGAACTTTACCACGGACAACCTCTGCTTCGTCGGCCTCATGTCCATGATTGACCCACCCCGGGCAGCCGTACCCGACGCAGTGGGCAAATGCCGCAGCGCTGGCATCAAGGTGTGGCCTGGGGCAGCCGGGGAGGCGGGGCCAGGGCCCCCGGGGTCAGCAGGGAGTCTGGACCATCTCCAAACCATGCCCGCAGGTCATCATGGTCACGGGTGATCACCCCATCACGGCAAAGGCCATTGCCAAGGGCGTGGGCATCATCTCCGAGGGCAACGAGACTGTGGAGGACATCGCTGCCCGGCTCAACATTCCCGTCAGCCAGGTCAACCCCCGGTGAGCCTGCCCTGCCCCCACCTGGCCTCCCGCTGGGACTGCCTGTCCCTCCTTCCTTCTGGGTCTTCCCTGTTGACTCAGCTCCCGGGTCCTGCTCCCCCTCCACGTGGCGCAGGGCCGAGTCCCAGCTTTACGGCTCACGGGCTGTGTGACCCCGGGCAAGGCAGTTACACTCCCCGAGCCTCGGTTTCAGAACCTGGTCCTTTGCCTTGTCCTGCATGGCATGGGTTCGGTCGGACTGGCTATCTGCCCGCTAATCCCCATGAGTCCTGAGCAGCTGTGTGCCCTCCCCAGGGATGCCAAGGCCTGTGTGATCCATGGCACCGACCTCAAGGACTTCACCTCTGAGCAAATCGACGAGATCCTACAGAACCACACAGAGATCGTCTTCGCCCGCACGTCCCCCCAGCAGAAGCTCATCATCGTGGAAGGCTGTCAGAGACAGGTGGGCTCGGGCTGGCGTCCCCCTCGTGAGGAGGGGGCCGGGGCCAGGCCCCCGGGCGTCATCCTCACCCTCTGTCCCTCCAGGGAGCGATCGTGGCCGTGACTGGCGATGGTGTGAACGACTCCCCCGCCCTGAAGAAAGCCGACATCGGGGTGGCCATGGGCATTGCCGGCTCTGACGTGTCCAAGCAGGCAGCGGACATGATTCTGCTGGACGACAACTTTGCCTCCATCGTCACGGGTGTGGAGGAGGGTGAGTTGGCCGGGGTGGTCCTGGAGACCAGCTTTCCTGCATGAGGCTGGAGAAGTGCAAGAGGCACGGGCCAGGGCTGCAGCCGAATGACAGTGGGGAGACACCAGAATCCTCCTGAGCCCCCGGTGGATCCTGAGCTTGTCCCTTCCTGTCTTCCTCCCCCTTGGGGTTGGGGGCTCCCTGGGGGCGGGGCTGCGCTGATGCATGCCTGGGTCCCAGCATCACCCAGTGCAGGCCCAGGCTGGTGGGTGATGCAGATGTGGAAGCATGTTAAAAATACCTTAAATGCAAGGACAGGGAAGCAGAGGGTCCTTCAGGAGCCCTGTGGAGCCCCCCACCTCGCTGGGGTTAGGGGGCAAGGGAGCTTCCCAGGATGGACAGGGATCGCTGTACGGAATCCCAAGGGCCAAATTGGAATGTTCACGTAGAGTAGTGGCAGGGAAGGGAGCTCTGGGCCGAGGAACAGAACGCATACAGGCAGGGCAGGCTAAGGGAGCGCATGTGGCACCGGACCTGGTGTCCAGGGTGGGGGACACCGAGCCCAGGCTGCAGAGCCGACGGGCGCAGCCTCCTGATGTGGCCACAGATGGGGCTTGTTCACAGTTAATTTTATTCTGATCATTGAAGTCATTCCTGATAATTAGAGGAAATGTAGACCAGCATTAAGCAGAAAATTAGAATCACCCGTAACCTCACCATCCAGAAATAGTCACTGTTGACGCCGTGCTGCATTTTCTCGCAGTTTCTCTCTCCCATTTGGAATGTTCCTCAGCATGAATAATAACACACGATAACAGGGAATCTAAACAGTAAAGCTGAGCCTAAGGCGACAGACGCCCTTATCCCTTGTCTCCTCTGTCCCAGAAGACGCTATGGTTACCCCTTTCTTATTCAAGTCATCTGCCTGTACACAATGCGCACACTTGTGGATACACTGTTCATACTTTCCAGACATTTCCTGGGCTCCTTCCTACGTGCATCTTGTCTGGTGCTGGAGAGACAGAGCAGACGTGATTGGTCCCTCCCCCCCAAGGAGCTGGGAGAGGCAGCTTTAAACAACTTAACACACAAATTGTAACATAACAAATGTAGTTGTGAGTTGGGACAAGCCTTAAGGAGCAACCCAGTGGGATGCTATGGTAGACGATATCAAGGGTCCTGCCTAATGTGGGGGGTGGGGCAGGGGCAAGGAAGGCCTCTCTGAAGTGGAAAAAACCCGCAAAATTTAACTTCCGGTAGGGGAAATTCCAGATATACCACAGAGAAGAGCTAAGAGCCTGCTCACCATCCACAACAGCTCACGGCCAATCTTGTTTGGTCTCAACACACACACTGGATTATGTTGAAGCGTATTTATTTATATTTTTTTGGAGAGAGACAGAGCACAAGTGGGGGAGGGGCAGAGAGAGGGGGAGACGCAGAATCCAAAGCAGGCTCCAGGCTCTGAGCTGTCAGTGCAGAGCCTGACATGGGGCTCAATCTCACGAATCGTGACATCATAACCTGAGCCAAAGTCAGACACTCAACTGACTGAGCCACTCAGGTGCCCTGTGTTGAAGCACATTTAAATCACCATTCCCTCCCTTGAGACTTTAGGATGAGACCCCAGTCGTTTGTGGAGAGCAGAGGGTGCATGGCAGGAATAGGGAATAGCGGGTCTTACTTTTACATATGAGCAATCAAACCATCCATGCCACTGTGCAGCCTGCATTTCTGTTCCACGCGAATGACATTTCTTGTTATTCATGTTTCTTGGCGCATTAGGGAAGATGGAATGAAGTGCTGGCTGGGTTAATCTTTAGTTTCTTTTTACCTACACACACTGGGTTTACTGAGTTTGTATTGAGATAGGACACGCATACACTAAGCTGGGCAGCTTGATGAATTTTTACACACGTACATACCCATGCAACCACCAGACCCCCAGTTGAGATAAAGAACACTTCCAGCCCCATTAGGGTTTCACTGCATCCCCTCCAGCCCGTATCTCCCTTCCTAGAAATAATCACCACCCCAACTTTTAGCACTAATCCATGATTAGTTTTGAACCCCATCTAAAGGGAGTTGTGTGATATGAACGATTTTGTGTTATGTTTCACTCAACATAACATCTGTGAAATTCATCCTTGGAGTTGGGTGTGTCAGTGGCTTGTCCCTTTTTCCTGCTAAGTAGTATTTTGTTGTGTGGATGGACTGTAGTTAATTTATTCTGTCCCTGATGGGCATTGGGGTCAGTTCAGGGCTTTGGCCATGGTGATAATGCTGTGGTGAACCTTCCTGAACTTTTTGGTAGACATAAATACCTATTTAAACCTATAAGTAGGATTACCAGGTCACTAGAGTTGGGGGATGGTTTACTTTAATACAAACTGCCAAACAGTTTTCCAAAGTGGCTGTATTTCAAGAATGTTTGAACAGGGTGTCATGGCTGGATATCTACATGGGAAGGTGGGCAGGTGGGAGGGCAGATTGGAAAAGGACTCGGAGACCGGGCAGGGCAGGGGTGGAGGGCTGGGGTGCCCGGGATCTGAGCCTGCCCCTGCCTCAGGCCGCCTGATTTTTGACAACCTGAAGAAGTCCATCGCCTACACCCTGACCAGCAACATTCCTGAGATCACGCCCTTCCTGCTGTTCATCATGGCCAACATCCCACTGCCTCTGGGGACCATCACCATCCTCTGCATTGACCTGGGCACTGACATGGTGAGCGCCAGCCACTCTCTGGGCCCCGGGAGGGGAGGGTCCCCCACTCCCAGCTCACATGGCCCTGTCTGCCCAGGTCCCTGCCATCTCCTTGGCATACGAGGCTGCAGAGAGTGACATCATGAAGAGACAGCCCAGGAACCCACGCACGGACAAGCTGGTCAACGAGAGGCTCATCAGCATGGCCTATGGGCAGATTGGTGAGGACTTGGGAACCACACTTCATTTATGGCTGGTTGTCCAGGGCCTAGAGCAGTGCCTGGTCCAGAGTGAGCACTCTGAAATCCTGTGTCGGATGAATGGGGGGAGAAAGTAGGACTCGGTGCTGGAGGTTTGGAAGGAGTGACTTGCAGATGGGTGGTGGTCACCAAAGCGGGGCCAGTACAGGTGGAGGACAGGCCTGGGGTACATCCAGGGAGCACATGGGACACGGAGTAGCAGATCAGGGTTGGCCCCAGGCTGGCCACCGCAGACCCCACTGTCCCACCCGCCTCCATGGGGGGAAGGACAAGATCAGCCTGTGAGCGCTCCGAGGGCAGGAGTGAGCACCAACCTCTCCTACCTCCTCACCCCACTCCCGGAGGTGACGTGTACAGGGCCTTTGGAGGTGCTGAGCTCCGCATTGCTAGGAGTGTTCCAGAAAGTAGAGGCTTCACTGTGGTGGTCAGAGGCCTGGGGAGATCACTCCTGCATCGGGGAGCCTGTTAGGCTGAATCCCAGGGATTCCCTGATGATCGGGTGGCCTGGGTCAGGTGGGACAAAGCCTCCAGGTGAGTCCCTTCCCTGAGGCTCCAGTCCCAGGCGCCCACCACCAGGTGGCGCCCTTGGATCGCCATCCGGGAGCCCAGCCTCCGCTGATGCTCAGGCGGTGAGTTCTGAGGCAGCCTCACCCACCTCCCAGTGGGAGCCTCAGGGGGCCTCCGAGGTGCCCTGGACTGGCTACTGGCCCCGACCTGAGCTTCTGCTCATCTCCTCCCCACCCCCAGGAATGATCCAGGCTCTCGGTGGCTTCTTTTCCTACTTTGTGATCCTGGCAGAAAATGGCTTCTTGCCCAGCAACCTGGTGGGCATCCGGCTGAACTGGGATGACCGCACCGTCAATGATCTGGAGGACAGTTATGGGCAGCAGTGGGTGAGTGGGTGGGCCCCACAGCATGGGGGGGGTGGCGCCCCTGCCCATGACAGGAGCCCGGGGCCGGCTGGCCCAGCCATGCAGGGCTGCTCCCTAGGACGGCCCTTCTGCCCCCAAGGGTGCCATACTCTTGGCTCAGCCCACCGAGGTCCTCGCGCCCTCTGGCCATGCTCTGTCCCACCAGGCAGGACACCTCTGCCGCCTTCTTCCTCGTCCCTGTGTGTCCCTTCAAAGCCTGGCTGGTGTCCATTGTCTCGAAGGCCCCCCAGGGTCTTGGGTTCCTGGTGGACAACTGAGGCCACCATTAACTTCTCTCCTTCCCCGTACAGCCCCCGCGGGGCCGTGAGTCAGAGTGGGGAGGCCCCGTCTGGACAGAGTCACCGCTTGCGCCGGGGCCCGTGCAGGGGGCGCGGACAAGGGGCATGTGGGCCCCGGGTGCGGCTGGGCGCTGACTGTCACCGCTCCCGCAGACATACGAGCAGAGGAAGGTGGTGGAGTTCACGTGCCACACGGCCTTCTTCGTGAGCATAGTGGTGGTGCAGTGGGCCGACCTGATCATCTGCAAGACCCGGAGGAACTCAGTCTTCCAGCAGGGCATGAAGTGAGGCTGGCGGCTCAAGGCTGTCTTCTCTGTGCCCTCCGTGTGTCTGTCTGCCCCTCGCCTCGTGTGCCATGTTTTGCATGATTCTCTCTCAAGTGGTCCATGTATCTCGGATTCTCTCAGTCTGTCTCTACGTGCGTGTCCGGGGGCGGGAGTGTCACTGGCTGTCCCTCTCCACGCCTGTATGTGTGTCTGTTGCTCTCTCTGTCTCTCTGCCTTGATCTTTCTTTTTTAATGTTTATTTTTGAGAGAGAGAGACAGACAGACAGACCTCAAGGCAGGGGAGGGGCAGAGAGAAGGAGACACAGAATCTGAAGCAGGCTCCAGGCTCTGAGGTGTCAGTATGGAGCCCGACGCGGGGCTCGAACTCACGAACCGTGAGATCATGACCTGAGCCAAAGTCGGCCGCTTAACCAACTGAGCCACCCAGGCGCCCCATCTCTGCCTTGATCTTTCCGTGTTGCCATCTCTCTGCCTCTGTCTCTTCTCGTCTCTGTCTGTGTGACTCCGGGTCTGTCCTGTCTCCGTGTGCCTGTCTCTGTGGGGTTGGGGGCTGGGTCAGGTGCTCCGGGTCCAGCCCTGCCTGTCCCTCCAGGAACAAGATCCTCATCTTCGGGTTGTTTGAGGAGACGGCCCTCGCTGCCTTCCTGTCCTACTGCCCTGGCATGGACGTGGCCCTCCGCATGTACCCTCTCAAGTGAGTGCCCCTCCCCGCCCACACCCCTGCTCCAGGATCCTCTGAGGAGCCTTCCCTGCAGCGCAGCCTCACAAGCCCCGCTGGGGGTCTCAAGCCCCACCTCTCTGGGTGGCTCTCTGGGCCCCACCTCTGTGTCCCCCATCACAGTCCCTGTTCTTTTTTTTTTTTTTTTTAAGATTTTATTATCTTTAAATAATCTCTGCACCCATCGTGGGGCTCAAACTCACAACCCCAAGATCGAGGGTCACACGCTCCACCGACGGAGCCAGCCAGGTGCCCCGCAGTCCCTGTTCTGATGCCACTGAGCCTTCCCCGTGGACATCCTCACGGGGGGGAGGGGCACCCTGCAGGCCCTGGCCAGGCACCCCTTTCCTGTGGGCGCATAGGGCAAGGGAGGACCCCCCCAGGGTAGCCCTCCTGTTCTCCAGACCCTGCAACTGCGTCCCCCGTGCCTCCCTCTCTGCAGGCCCAGCTGGTGGTTCTGTGCCTTCCCCTACAGTTTCCTCATCTTCGTCTACGATGAGATCCGCAAACTCATTCTGCGCAGGAACCCCGGGGGTGAGGGGACCCAGCAGCTGGAGGGGGGAGGCCGGGGGGCGGGGCAGGTGGAGGCGAGGTGGGCGAACGCTGTGCTGACCTCTCTCTGTCTCCCCCGCCTCCCTCTGTGTGGCCCCTCCGCCCCTTCCCCACTTCTCTCTCCCTCCGGTTCCCCTCCTCTCCGTCTCCGTGTCTCTCCTGTGTCCGTCTCCATCTCTGTTCCTTTCTTTGTCTCCAGGTTGGGTGGAGAAGGAAACCTACTACTGACCTCACCCCCCCCAACATCGCCCATCTCTTCCCTGCCCCCCCCAGCCCAGGACAGCCCCCACCAGTCCCCCCGTTTTGTATTCTGGGGGAGGGGCCCTCTCTCCCCGCGGCCCCACCTTGGCCCTCACTCCCTCAACTTATCTCCTGCCTCCCGTCCTCTTCCCCTCTGGCTGGCTTCTCTCCCCGCCCCCCGGTCCCCCACTTCCCCCCCTCTCTTTTCTGTGCGTCTGTTCCTCTCTTCTCCTCGCTCCTTCCTCCCCGCCCCCACCCAGCCCCCTCCCTGGGCTATTTTTTACTCCCCCTCACCCCCGGCTGATGCCATCTCTGGTTCTGGACAATTATCAAATATATCAGTGGGGAGAGAGAAGCGTGTGTTGTGCTTGCTTTCTGGCCCCGGGGTGTGGGCGGGCGCTGGCACCTGCTGCCGGGTGATTCGCTGAGCTCCAGGAATTTTGCCTGGCACGGGCTTGGGAGCCACGGAATCTCAGAGTCCTCGAGTCACGGGGTTTTAGACCCAACCAAGCTTAGAGTGAAGAGCAGCCTGAAATAGCCAGGCCATGGGATTATGGGATCAGGACAGGGGAGAGGAAGGGAGTCTCGGAAGCCTCTCCTATTGGAGTAGGGTGGGGGGAGGGGGGGCAGTGCAGGTGACAAGGACCACGACGATGATGGTGATTCGTTGGGTGCCCGCTCTGTACTCTGCCCTCTCCGAAGCACCCTGTGTGCATCTGCTCATTCAGACCTCACAAGGCGTGAGGCACAGAGAGGGAAAGTGACTTGCTCAAGGTCACACAGCTGAGAGGTGACAGATCTGGGATCTGAGCCTAAGATGTCCAACCTCTAAGTGCTGTGCTACCCTCTCGCTCTTTTTACTGAAGTACACTTTCTGTGAAGTGCTGAAATCTTAACTCTTAAGGGCACAGCTCAATGATTTTAAAAATTACATTGTGGGGCGCCTGGGTGGTGCAGTCGATTGAGCATCCAACTCTTGATTTTGATTCAGGTTATGATTCCAGGGTCATGGGATTGAGCCCCATGTGGGGCTCTGCGCCAAGCGTGGAGTCTGCTTAATATTCTCTACCCACCCCCTGCCGGCCCTCTCTCCCACTCTCTCTCCCTTTCTAAAATAAAATTTTAAAATAATTGCACTGCATAACCACCACGCAGATGGTATGGAACATTTCCATCCATCTAGAAAGTTCCTGCCCCTTTCCGGTCAGCAGCCCCCCCCCCCCACACCTGTTCTTGGACTTTGTATTAATGAAATCTTACAAGCATGTTGTCTAATGTGTTTGCCTTCTTGTTCTGAACACATTGTAACAGTGTCTTCTGGCTTAGGAGTGGGGGTGCTGATCATGGAACAGCTATATTTAGCTTTTTTTTTTTTTAATGTTTATTTTGAGAGAGACAGAGAGCAAATGGGAGAGGGGCAGAGAGGGAGGGAGACACAGAATCCCGGGCAGGCACCGTGATGTTACTACAAAGCCCGATCTGGGACTCGAACCTAAGAACTGCGAGATCATGACCTGAGTTGAAAGCAAGAGTCGGACACCCAACACAGCCCATAGATGTGAGTCAGAGGAGGGCCTGGGGCCAGATCAGGGACTACCTGCCTCCCAGCACAGGTGTCTGGGTGACCCAGATGCTGAGAGCCCACGTGAGTGTGTGCACATGCCCACTGCACCAGCTACACTTTCCTACGTTAGTGCCTAATGGTCCATAAAGGCGAAAATCGTCTTTGGATTTCTTTAGTTAGCCAAACGGGTACTAACGTGGGTGTTTTGTAAAAGTGAAGCGGCGTATTGTGGACTTTTGGAAATACGCCTCACTTTACGCCATTGGCTTATGAAAGGTTTTATGGGAACCCTCTATTTTGGATAGTAGGGGAAACCTGTACTCCCATAGACAGCTGTGCAGTCTGAGGCCCAGAGAGGGCAGGGACATCCTTGAAGTCACACAGCAGGGATATAACCCAAGTTTCTGATCATCTGTGCTAAGGTCCTCCTTAGCCAGCTCCACTCCCTCCAGGAATCCAAGAGGCAGAAAGGAGGCTTCAGACTGGAAGGAGCACAGGGCGAGGCCCGTCTCCCACAGTCTTTTCAGGGGCCCCTTTATCTCCCGCCATCCCCCTAATTCAGGGCCCACCCACCATGGCCTCCTCTCTCCACTATCTCCCCCCATCCCCCTGCCTCAGAGACCCTCCCATCTCTGACACTACCTCTGCCTTAGGGCCACCTCCCCCACATTGCCCCAGTGCCAAGGCCCTGTCTCCTGGTTCAAAGTCCCCCACACCCCTCTGAGGGCCACCCCCCACAGTGTCCTTCCCTCTGGACACCACTGCCCACAGCCCACGCTGTTTGACACCTCCTCTAAAGAAACCCAACAGCTCTCAGTCAAAGCCAAATTTCCCAAGGTTGGCCATGGGAGGAGGCCACCAACTGTGTTCAAGATTCATCTCCCTCTCGAGGGCCCCCATGGCTTTGAACTCAGGTGCCGCTTCCCCCATTAACACCCTGGGCTAACTGTGCCCTCAGAGTCCTCCTTTGTAGCCGGACCCAAATGGGACACCTGAACAAGATTCGGCTGCAGGCCCGGAGCTGAAAAAGTGGGGAGGAACAGTGACCGGCCCATCTGACTTTCAAAGTGTGGCTCATTCAGCTTCAGCTCGGGACCTCCCCCACCCGGGATGGGGGGGGCCTCCCGGCCTGTTGCTCTACTGGCCCCTTTGGCAGGAGCCGTCTCCCCACCCCAGCAGGCCTCAAAAAGCCAGAAGGGACAGTGGGTCTTAGCAGACAGCGGGGTTAACTAACAGTCGCCTGCAGATTCTAGCTGGATATTCTTCCTCAGTCCCACCCAGCCCTGGAACTCCAGTCCGCGCAAGGGAGCCCAGACTTCCCGGTCCTTCCAACACCATTTCCTGAGGCTGTTCTGGTGTGCCCCTTTAGAACTCTGGCCATTTACCTTGCTCAGGGGCAGGGGCAAAGGCTGAGAGAATGAACCATAGCGAAAAGCGAGGGCCATGTCTCAGACACTAGCCCCCCCCCTCCGGAGACGTCCAAGGGGTCAGCAGCTCCTAATACGTGACTGTTACATTTAGGAAGGCAAGGGGCGTCTGGCTGGCTCAGTTGGCAAAACATGAGACTCTTGATCTCGGGGTTGAGTTCAAGCCTCAATGGTGGGTATCCAGGCTACTTTGGGGGGTCCTGGGTGGCTCAGTTGGTAGTTGGTTAAGTGTCTGACTTCAGCTCAGGTCATGATCTCACAGTCTGTGAGTTCTAGCCCTACGTTGGGCTCAGAGCCTGGAGCCTGTTTTGGATTCTTTGTCTCCCTCTCTCTCTGCCCCTCCCCCCCTCAAAAATAAATAAGCATTTTTAAATATTAGAGGCGTGTCTGGGTTGCTCAGTCATTTAAGTGTCCAGTTCTTGGTTTCATCTCAGGTCATCTTATGATTCGTGGGATGGAGCCCTGCATTCGGCTCTGCACTGACTCAGTGGGGCCTGCCTGGGATTCTGTCTCTCCCTCTCTCTGCCCCTCCCCTGCTCTCGCTGTTTCTCAAAATAAATAAACTTAAAACAAAAAAGTTTTGAGGGGCGCCTGGGTGGCTCAGTCAGTTAAGCATCCGACTTCAGCTCAGGTCATGATCTCACGGCCTGTGGGTTCGAGCCTCGCATTAAGCTTTGTGCTGACAGCTCAGAGCCTGGAGCCTACTCCAGATTCTGTGTTTCCCTCTATCTCTTCTCTCCTGCTTGTGTTCTCTCTCTCTACCAAAAATAAATAAACATTTAAAAAATATAAATATCACATGAAATAAAAACAAAATAAAAAAATAAATTAAAAATATAAATAAAATAAAATAATAAAATAAATTTCAAAAATCTTGAGAAGGCTTAACTCTAGAAAAAAATCAAACCATTCATGATAATGTAGTGCCAATTATATTGACTTCCATTTATTGAAGAGAATAAAGTATCAAGAATCTTTTGGGCACTGTATATAGACCACTTAACTGAATCACCATAACCCCATGAGTGAGTGTGGTACTATCCGGATCTCCACTGCCCTGATAAAGTCACTGAGGTTCAAGAAGGTCAACACAGCCTAGACTTTCATCTCTGACTCCAAAATCCCAGCTCTTTTAATTACAACATTTCCCTCTTTTATTCATTTAAAAAAATTTAGGTTTATTTATTTTGAGAGCGAGCACATAAGCTGGGGAGGGGCAGAGAGAGAGAGAGAACCCCAAGCAGGCTCCACACTTCCAGCACAGAGACTGATGTGAGGCTCGAACCCAGGAATGGTGAGATCATGACCTGAGCTGAAGTCAAGAGCCCGAGCCTACTGAGTCACCCAGGCACCCCTCAAACTCCTCAAGGCTCCCCAACAACTCCCTCTTTAAAAATTCTCAACCCTTTCCCAACTCCCCTCTTCCTAGTAGGGGCAGGGCTGTCCCAAGGTTCCTAGTGCTAACCCATTCGTCCCTGGGAGCTCAAGGGTCGTGGGAGGAGCTTTGCTCTCCATCTCAGATACTTCTTGCAGCAGCCTTGGCCCTCTCGCCAGCCTCTGCCTCCAGGAAGAAATAAGATTGCCACGAATCGTCTAGTCTCGCCATTCAAACTGCGGTCCATGGGCCAGTAGCATCAGCGTTAACCTAGGAACTCGTAGGAGATGCAGATTAATGGGCCCCACCCTGGATCTCAGGAGTCAGAACCTGTGAGTGTTTTTTATCAAGCCCTCTAGGTGTTTTGTATGCACGCTAGAGTCAGGACGACAATTCTCCACGATCCCCATTGTACCCTGCAGGGGACACGACAACTGCTTCTGCCTTTCGAGCTCCCATAAAGCCCCGACTCCTGAAGTCCCACCTTCCCCATGCCAGACGCTCCCCTTCTAAAACTACAACTCCCACTATGCCCAGAGGCGCTCAGGCGCTTTACGCGACTGCACCTCCCAAGGTGTTTCACGAGCCGGACCCTCCCGGACGTCATCACGACTACAACTCCCACAATGCTCGGCGGCAGAACCACCGCCCCCGGCGGCTCCGGAAAGGCGCCACGTCTGCTCCGCTGGGTGGGGCAGGGCTCGAGCGGGGCCGCCGGGGTCTGCAGGGCCACGGGCTCGTTACAGCGGTTCTACCCCTCACAACACAGACATGGCGGCCGAGAAGGGCCAGGAGAAGGATGCCGAGCCGGAAGGACTGAGCGCCTCGTGAGCCAGCCCTAGACCCCCCATGATCGAAAGCCGGGGGCCCTGGCCCCCCGCCCCTTCCGCCCCCGGGTCCCAGAAATCCGGGCCCCAAACACCAGAGTCAGGGCTCCCGGTGTCCCCTTCGAGGACTCTGCAGTCTGGGCCTTCAGCCCCCCCCCCCCTCCCCTTGGATCCAGGAGTCTTGGACCCTTAACCCCTAGGACCCCGGAGTCCAGCCCCCCTCGGCCCCCTTATTGCTTAGGGGTAGGGGATTGGGGGTCCAGGCTCCATCGCGGTCTACCGCTGACCCGGCCGCGTCCACCAGGACCCTGCTGCCGAAACTGATCCCATCGGGCGCAGGCCGTGAGTGGCTGGAGCGGCGCCGCGCGACCATCCGGCCCTGGGGCTCCTTCGTGGACCAGCGGCGCTTCTCGCGGCCCCGCAACCTGGGCGAGCTGTGCCAGCGCCTCGTCCGCAACGTGGAGTACTACCAGAGCAACTATGTCTTCGTGTTCCTGGGCCTGATCCTCTACTGTGTGTGAGTGCCTCTCCCGCCCCGCACTTAACCCCGGCAGCGGGGCCTCGCCCCCACGGGGAGTACGGCCCCGCCCTCCGCGTCCAGTCCCTCCTTGTCAGCCTAGCAGGGACACAGTGTGACCAGATGTGACCTGGCCTTGCCTGGCCTCAATGATGTAGCCCGCCATCCACCGGTGTAGGTGGTCAGGGTCCCCTTGGCAGGCTCCTTCCCAGCTGCCTGACCCATGCCTCCCTACGCTTCTCCAGGGTGACGTCCCCCATGCTGCTGGTGGCTCTGGCTGTCTTCTTTGGCGCCTGTTACATCCTCTACCTGCGCACGTTGCAGTCCAAGTTTGTGCTTTTTGGTGAGAAATCCCAAATCCAGACGGTTCCCTGATCCTTATCCTGGTCTTGAAACACAAACCCTGGTCCGCCCAAGCCTAGATCTACACTAGATCCCTCAAACTCGATCCACTAAAATCTCAGGCATACCACATGCTCCCACCCAGTCTCAGACCCCCCCCCCCAGATGGTACTCCACAAACCTGGAGATACCCCAGAACCTACGTTTCACTCTGTCCCGAAAACCTACTTTTCCTCCTCCATCCTTCCTCGCCTCTCTGCAGAAAGTAGCAGCTGCAGGTACCCACATTGGACACCTGGTGGCGACCTTACACTGGCCTAGATCTGTGTCCTTGCCCTTTTCCTGCTTCCTGGGGTGGGGCGTGAAAGATCTCAGGACTGCTCAGAGAGGGAAGCTGAGGTTTGTGGCTCATGTGGTCCCAGACCGGCCCTGGGCAGCACCGGGAAGAAAGAGGGGCCTGAGTCTCTCCCCACCTCCCAGGGGAAGCTCCCAATTCAGAGTGGCGATCTGGGATCAAACAGGAAGATCTAAGAGAGAGTCCCTCAGGGGCTTGCACCTTCTGCCCGCTACAGGGGTGGGCTGGCTGAGGGGCATGTCAGGTGTACACAGGGCATGGAGGGAGTGCCCAGAGCACGGCTGCGACTTGGCTTCAGCCCCCACTGCCACAGAGGCAGTGATCTTCCACTGTGTCCCCAAGAAGCCAGAAATCTGTATCGTTATGTGAAATCATTGTTTCTCCATCAGCCATAAATCAGGTTTTGGGGGAACATTGTACAGACACGAGAAACACATCCACAGGGGCGCCCAGGGGCCTCAGTCAGTGGGCGTCTGACTCTTGATTTTGGCTTAGGGTGTGATCTTGTGGTTCGTGAGTTCGGGCCCCACATTCGGCTCCGTGCTGGGAGCCTGCTTGCGATTCTCTCCCTCTCTCTGCTCCTCCCGCTCCTCTCTCTCTCTCTCTCTCTCTCTCTCTCTCTAAATGAATAAATCTTTTGGAGAGCCTGGGTGGCTTAGTCGATTAAGTGTCTGACTTTGGCTCAGGTTATGAACACAGTTCGTGGGTTCAAGCCCCACGTCAGGCTCTGTGCTGACAGCTCAGAGCCTGGAGCCTGCTTCAGATTCTGTGTCTCCCTCTCTCTCTGCTCTGCCACTTGCACTCTTGTTTCTCTTTCTCAAAAATAAATAAACTTTAAAAAAAAGAGAGAGAGCGTGCCAAAGTCTGGAGAAGGGGGAGCCTGGGGGCTCCCTAGCAGGAGTGGGGCTGAAGGGCAGTGAGCACGGGGAATGGGGGGTGGGGGGGAGCGGGTAGGGCAGTAAGGAAGGTGTGCTCAGTTCTGGCGGACGGAAGGTGGAAACATCAGAGAAATGGGTGAGGCCAGGGCTGGAGGGAGCCTTGACATGAGGCGTTTAGATGATCCTGAGGCTCCTGGAGCTTGTGACAGCAGACTGGGGTGCGGGACACCAGGAGTTACTGGGGAGAGATCATGAGTGTCCAATGGCATCTATCCCCCAGGCCGAGAGGTGAGCCCCGCCCATCAGTACGCTCTGGCCGGGGGTGTCTCCTTTCCCTTCTTCTGGCTGGCTGGTGCAGGCTCTGCCGTCTTCTGGGTCCTGGGTAAGTACAGGGTCTGGGGAGCTGGGGCCGGTGGGGGGGGTGGTGGTGATGGGGAGCAAGTGAGGGAGTGAGGCCCCGATCTGCCTGTTTTCGTACAGGAGCCACCCTCGTGGTCATCGGCTCCCATGCCGCCTTCCACCAGATCGAGGCCGTGGACGGGGAGGAGCTGCAGATGGAGCCAGTGTGAGGTGTCTGAGGACCCGCCGGCCTCCCGAGGCAGCTGCCCCGCCCCTGGCCACCCCTGCCCTGCACGGCCCTGCACTCCTGGCCAGAGGCCTCCTTCCATCCAAGCCCGGGGGGGAATTTCAGCTTCCGAAATAAAGCTGTTACAGTTGTCATTCAGCCGATACACTCCCGGGGTCTTCTGTGGGCCTGTGCGGGGGGTGGGGGGGTGCTGGGGAGACTGCGGGGGGGGGGGGGACTCATTAAGCAAGGTAAGTTACTAAAGTATGCTAGGACAGCAAATGGTGGTAAGTGCGGTACCCCAGACCGCCCCCCCGTGGTCAGGGATTTGCTAGGCGGACTCTGTATACAATTGCACCTACAGCTGCAATTCATTGTCGTGAAAGACGACAGAGTGAAAAGAAAAGGCACGTGGGGCAGACAGAGTCCAGAGAAAGCCGGGCACAGGCTTCCCGGAGTCCTCACTCAGGGGACCCCCACGCGCTGTGCTCAGCTCCTCCGCAGCCAGTTGTGAGAGCAGGTGTGGGTGTCAGCCAGGGAGGAGGTTCACTGGGGACTCAGTGCCCAGGCTTCCTGCGGGGGGGAGTGGGGAGGGGGGCGGTACATGAGCGCCCCCTGTCTAGCATGTCCCGGAAGTCCAGACTCCCAGAAGGAAAGCAGGTATTGAGCATAAATGGTCCCGTTGGCACCAACAGTGTAGACAGTGAGTCACTCTTACCGAGGACCAGGGAGAACCCTTCTGGAATCCCAGTTCCCCGACACCTGCCAAGGGCCAGCTACGCAGGCAGCCGTCTCCAAGGACAGCCGACCACGTTAACCCTTCCCTGCATGAAGAAAGTTCTGGGGACGAGCTGCAGGTTAAAGAAGGCCTCCCTGAGGTGACGCTGAGCGAAGGAGCAGCTGCAGGTCCTTAAGAAGAAAATGCTCTGGGCTGAGGGAGAAGCAGGTTCAAGGTCCAGAGGCGGCAGCAAGACTGGGGGTCCCAGTGGAGCAGCCAGGAGGCCCACGTGGCGGGAACAGCAGGCGGGGACAGTGGGAGGCTGGCCGGCTTCGGTGAGGGCTGCAGCTGTACCCTGGGTGACGCAGCCTGCGTTTCGTCGTGACATGAACACCATCCGCCGTGTGGCAGCAGCGCTGACACGAGAGGAACACTGGGCAGATGTGACAGCAAAGCGGGGCTGCCGCACACGGGGCTGGTCCCGGAGGGCTCTCAGAGGAGGTGACCTTTCAGTGAGCCTTGAGGGGACACGGAGGCGGCCGGGGAGAGCTGTGGGTGGGGGTGGCCTGAGCAGACCCCACCCCCAGGCCTCGCAGCGCCACCCCCTGGCCTCTCCAGCCTTGAGTGTCGCCACCCAAGCTCCACCCACTCACCATTCCGTCAGCACGTGCCCACTGGGTACCCTGCATTGTTCCGGAATCATCTGTCACACAAGGCACCAGCCACATGTGGCTATAGAGCACTTGACAGAAACGTGGCTGGTCCGAATCAAGATGTGCTGTGAGTATAAAATCACACCAGGTTTCAAAGACTTAGCAGGAAACAGCGTAAACTGTCTTATTAAGAATTTTCTACCCTAGTTATACATTGGAAGGACAGCGTGTTGCAGAGATGAGGCAAATGTATTATTTTCACTTTTTTTTCTTTGCTTTTTATTTTTTATTTATTGATTTTTTAATGTTTTATTTATTTCTAGGAGAGAGAGAGAGAGAGACAGCGTGAGCAGGGGAGGGTCAGAGAGAGAGGGAGACACAGACTCCGAAACAGGCTCCAGGCTCTGAGCTGGCAGTCAGCACAGAGCCCGACGCGGGGCTCGAACCCACGAACCGCGAGATCATGACCTAAGCGAAAGTCAGACGCTTAACCGACTAAGGCACCCAGGCGCCCCTTTTCTTTGCTTTTTAAAATGTGATTAAGTAGGGGCGCCTGGGTTGCTTAGTCGGCTGAGCGTCCGACTTTCGCTTAGGTCATGATCTTGCGGTTCGTGGGTTCGAGCCCCGCATCGGGCTCTGTGCTGACTGCCAGCCCAGAGCCTGGAGCCTGTTTCCGAGTCTGTGTCTCCCTCTCTCTCTGACCCTCCCCTGCTCACGCTGTCTCGCTCTCTCTCCTAGAAATAAATAAAAATATTAAAAAATAAAAATAAAAATAAAATATGATTAAGTAGATGGGGCGTCTGGCTGGCTCAGTCAGTTGAGCGTCTGACTCTTGATCTCAGCTCAGGTCTTGATCTCAGGGTCGTGAGTCCAAGCCCCATGTTGTGCTCCGTGCTGGGCGTGAAGCCTACTTTAAAAAAAATGTGATTAAGTAGAAAATATAAAGGGGCTGGTATCCTGGGTCCACTGGACATGCCGGCTGACATGCTGGGGAAACAGCAGCACCACAAACAGACTAAGCTCTGCCCTCCCCGGGGCTCACGTTCACTGGGACAGGTGCACAATACAAACACCCAGCAAACAGGAAACTCAGAGAGTGATCAGCTTGTGGCACCAATAAAGCAGGACGGGGCGAGGCTAGAGAGTCCTTGTGGAAGGAGAGGGCTCACTTGGAGTGGTGAGGCAGGGCCCTGCTGGGCACAAGGAGGAGATTGCTCCCTGGAGGTCTGGGGGAAGAGTATTCCAGCCAGAGAGAACAGCAAGTGCAAAGACCCTGTGGTCGGACGTGCTCAATGACAAGGCAGCGCTTGTGGCTGGGTGAAGGGAGCAAAGGGAATAGCCGTAGGGGATGACGGTGGAGAGGTTGTTGGTGCCAGATCATGCAGGACCTGCAAGCCATAGAGAAGCTCTTTGGATTTTAACTTAAGGTAATGTACCTCTAATTTTTTTAATGTTTTTTTTTTTTTTAAATTTCTGAGAGAGAGAGAGAGAGAGAGACCGTGTGAGCAGGGGAGGGTCAGAGAGAGAGGGAGACACAGAATCTGAAACAGGCTCCAGGCTCTGAGCTGGCAGTCAGCACAGAGCCCGACGCGGGGCTCGAACCCACAAACCGTGAAATCATGACCTGAGCCGAAGTTGGATGCTTAACCGACTGAGCCACCCAGGCACCCCGATAATGTACCTCTAGAAGGGTTTTTGAACAGTGGCGGCACAGATTCAGGTGTGAATGTTAAAATATCCCTTTGGGGTCGTGTGGGCGTTGGGCTAGAGGGAAGGGGGCCAGGGAGGATGAGCCAGGGACATGGAGTGGAGGAGGGACAGGTAAAACAGATTGAGGACAAGGAGCTTCGTGACTGGTTGTGTGGGGACTGAGTGGGAGGGAGCAGGCCAGGATAAACCCAGGCCTCAGTTTCCAACAAGACAGGGAGACCAGGGCGCTGGGGTGTCTGGGTCCACCTTGGTCCCGGAGGGCACCAGGGGCGCGCTTCCAGTGGCCGCCACCAGAGGGCGGAAAAGTGCTTCCCGTAGACCTTCTCCAGGGAGGGAGCCAGAGAGGAGTTTCTGGGAGATGAAACCGGGGAGCCGGAGCACAGGCAGGCTCCTGGGTCTACCCGGAAGCCAGGCTCCCAATCCCAGTGCTGGGGTAGTAGTCGGAGTTTTGTTTGCTGATGGAGAAGCCAGTGCTCCTTGGGGAGAGGGTCTTCATGCCCCTGGGGCAGGTGGCCACTCCGTTCAGTTTACGCAGCTGAGCCTGGAGGGAATGTGGTCAGGCTGCCTTGTTTGTACTTGATGAGGTCAGGGGCCCAAGGGCCGGGACTGAGGTCACTGAGGCAAGTGCTCCGCAGCCTGGGGTTGGGGGCTTGTGTGGGAGGTTGAGAGGTCTAAGGTTGGGGGGGGTGTGGCTGATTACAGGTCCCTAATTCTGATGTTGGGTTATTGAGATGCCTCCGAATAGAAGTTTCCATCCGGATGCTCACGCCTGTTCTCTCGCATCCCTCCTGCATGACCTGCATGACCTTGCCTTGAGAGGTTTGGATTGGAGGCAACAAAAACAAGGGCTTGGTGTCTTGTCAGGGGGACAAAGGGCTGGTTGTCTATTTTGGTGACAGATCCTGGGGCTCCAGCTGGCTGTCCGGGAGTGACAAATCTGGGATGTGGCTGTCGACTTCATGTTGAAAGAGCCTGTGGGTCCAGATTTGGTGGGACAGGGACAAGGGGTGCCTCGCCTCATTTTAGGTGTCACGTGGGACATCTGGCTGTCTTATCTGAGGAGACAGTTTCTTTTTTTCTTCTTTTTTTAAAATGTTTTATTTGTTTCTGAGAGAGAGAGAGAGACTGTGAGCAGGGGAGGGTTAGAGAGAGAGGGAGACACAGAATCTGAAACAGGCTCCAAGCTCTGAACTGGCTGTCAGCACAGAGCCCGGCGCGGGGCTCGAATCCACAAACTGTGAGATCATGACCTGAGCCGAAGTCGGACGCTTAACCCACTGAGCCATTCAGGCGCCCCTGAGGAGACAGTTTCTAGTGTGGGGTAACAGAAATTGGGGATGGGGCACGAGGGGGGGGGCGCTCAATCAGTTAAGCATCTGACTCTTGATTTTGGCTCAGGTCAGGACCCCAGGGACATGGGATCAAGCCTGAGTCAGGCGCTGTGTTGAGCGTGGAGCCTGCTTAAGCTTCTCTTCCTCCCTCGCTTTCCTTCTGCCCCTCCCCCACTTATGTTTTCTCTCTCTCTCAAATTAAAAAAAAAAGAGAAATTTGGGATCTTTTATCACTTTTGAGGTAATCATTTATCTAGCTTTGGATGACAGAAAAAGGGTGTGGCCTTATCTAGGTAGCTAATTTGGAGGAATGACCCTGAGAGCCCAGGACCCTTGCTTGGGATGACAAGGCAGGGCGTCCCCTTGGTTGGAGGTGACCTGATTGGGGTCTGTCGTCCCCTCGAAGCAGCAGAAACAGTCCACGTCGTCTAGTTTGGAGCAGCAAGAGCACGGGGGTGCTGCTGTGTAACTTGGGGCAACAGAGATTGAGGGGTCTCACTGCCGTGTGCAGGGACAGTGACTGGGGAGACAGTTTTTAGTTTGGGGAATGTCTGCTTGTCTCGTTTGGGGTTAAGAACGCAATGGGTCTAGTTCTCAAATGTTAAGCGACAAATTAAGGACTCTTTTGTCTGTTTGGGAGTGACCGGGACTGGGGTTGTCAGAGATGGGGGGTTTGGCCAGGGTTGGGGTGATGGCTCTGGGAGTCTAAGGTCTAGTTTGGGGAGACAGATGGTAGTTGCTAGGCTGAGACACCAACGTTAAAAAATGTTTTTAATGTTTATTTATTTTGGGGGCGCCTGGGTGGCTCAGTCGGTTCAGCGGTCAGCTTCGGCTCAGCTCATGATCTCACAGTTCGCGAGTTCTAGCCCCATGTCGGGCTCTGTGCTGACAGCTCAGAGTCTGGAGGCTGCTTGGGATCCTGCGTCTCCCTCCCTCTCTGCCCCTCCCCTGCTTGTGCTGTTTCTCTCTCTCTCAAAAATAAATTAAAACATTAACATTTTTTTAAAAAATAAATAAACGTTTGTTTATTTTTGAGGGAGGAGAGGCGGAGAAAGAGGAAGACACAGAATCCGAAGCAGCCTCCAGGCTCTGAGCTGTCAGCACAGAGCCCGATGCGGGGCTCAGACTCACGAACCATGAGATCGTGACCTGAGCTGAAGTTGGACCCTTAACGAACTAAGCCCCCCGGGCGCGCTGAGACACCAACATTTTAAGGTTTGGGATGCCAGACTGAGCATTCAGTGACTAGTTTGGAGCAACAGAAATCGGGGGTCAGGTGGACTCCATCGGGGGGTCTGAGATTTGTGGTCTGGTCATCTCATTTGGGGTATCAGACACACAGTCCAATTGTCCAGTTTGGGGTTACAGAGACCGCCAAGGGACTGGTTATCTGGTTTGGGGCGATGACCCTGAGGTTCAGGGCTTCGGTTTGGGGTGAGAGCTATTGGGGGCCACTGGACTAGTTTGAGGCGGCAGTTGGGGTGACGGGCTGATTGGGGTCTATTGTTTGGCTTGGAAGGCAGGGCTTAGGCATGTGGTTCTCATGATTGGGATTTCAGAGGCCTCTGGGCTTTCTTTGTCTAACGGGGAGACCAGACCCTGGGGATCCAGATGCCTAGTTTTGGATATATGAAATGGGGTTCACTAGCCTAGATTGGGGTGGCAGAGACTAGGGTTCTGGGAGTCAGGACGTGGCTTGGAGTGGCAGAGCCTCGGAGTCCAGCTGTCTAGTTCGGGATGACAGAGATTAGGAAGTAGTGGTGCACCTTGGGATGAAGTGTCTGGGGTTCTTGGGTCTTGTCTGGGGTGACGTCAAGTGGGAGTTTGCTCTTCGAGTTGGGCATGAGTGGGATGAGGGGGTCTGTCTGCCCCGTTCAGGACAGCAGATGAGTCTGCCTCACAAGATGAAGGTTAAAGGGGCTTTGGGTCCCCGTCTGTAGCGTGAGGTGACACTTCATGCACCCACCTAGTTGTTCCACGTTGATTGACAGGAGGACCATTGTCTTGTTCAGGGTGGCAGGGTCTGGGGTCAGTTGTCTGGTGCTGTGGGGCAGAGAATGGGTTCCAGGAGTATTTGATAGAGACGGAAGCCTTGGTTGTTGTAGGGAAGAAAGCAGAGGCGCCTCGGTGGCTCAGTGGGATAAGCGTCCAACTTCGGCTCAGGTCATGATCTCCCAGTCCGTAAGTTCGAGCCCCGCATCGGACTCTGTGCTGACAGCTCGGAGCCTGGAGCCTGCTTCAGATTCTGTGTCTCTCTCTCCCAGCCCCTCCCCCACCAGCTCTCTGTCACTCTCTCTCTCTCTCTCTCTCTCTGAACAATAGATAAACATTAAAAAATAATTAACAACACGCCAGTCAGAGTGGCTAAAATGAGCAAATCAGAGAACTCTAGATGCTGGCGAGGATGTGGAGAAACGGGCACCCTCCTTCACTGTTGGTGGGAATGTAAACTGGTACAGCCCCTCTGGAAAACAGTGTGGAGGTTCCTCAGGAAACTAACAATAGAACTCCCTTATGACCCAGCAATAGCACTGCTAGGAATTTACCCAAGGGATACAGGAGTGCTGAGGCATAGGGGCACATGTACCCCAATGTTCATAGCAGCACTCTCCACAATAGCTAAAACATGGAAAGAGCCTAAGTGTCCATCAACAGATGAATGGATCAAGAAGATGTGGTTTATCTATACCATGGAATACTACATGGCAATGAGAAACAATGAAATCTGGCCATGTGTAGCAACATGGATGGACCTTAAGGGTGTTATGCTGAGCGAAATAAGTCAGGCAGAGAAGGACAAATATCATATGTTTGCACGTATAGGAGGATTAGGAGGAACTTGACGGAGGAACAAGCGGGAGAAGAAGGGCGGAAATGGTGGGGGAAAGGGAGAGAGGCAAACCATGAGAGACTCTTGAATGCTGACAAAAACTGAGGACTGATGGGTGTGGGGGGGAGGGGGGGATGGGCATGGAGGAGGGCACTTTGGGGATGAGCACTGAGTGTTATGTAGAAACTAATTTGACAATAAACTATTTGTAAAAAAAAATAATAATAATAATTAACAAAAAATTAAAAATAATAGAAAGCAGGGTCCCAGGGACCCTTTGCGTTGACAGACTCCGGACATCTGGCTGCCCAGTTTTGTGAGACAAAGATGAAGGTCCCTGAGATGTTTGGGATGACAGACTGGGGTCTGGACTGGGGTCTGGTTGCCTAGTGTCAAGCGACAAACCGGAGGTACTAAGGCGCATTTGGAGTAAAGAGACGGGGGGTTTTCCTGTCTAGTTTTATAGGACAGAAGCCAGGGGCCCAGGGTGTTTGGGGGATGACAGGGAGTGGAGGCCTGGGTGTCTAGTTTGCTAGAATAATGACTGAGCTCTCAGGGTGTATTTGGGGTGGCAGAGATCAAGGTCTGCTTGTCTAGTTTTGTGGGGCAGAAGCCGGTGTCCCCAGGATGTTTCAGGGTGACCGACCAGGTGAGACCAGAGGCTTGGTTATATAGTCTGGCTAGGGAACTGGTGCTCAGATTCCTAACTTGTGAAGATTGTTGGAGCGACAGACTTTATTCCCCCCACTGTCACATCCGAGGTGACAGACGGTAGGCCTGGTGGTCTTGAAAGGGTGACAGAAGCTACGGGTCTTGTTTTCTGGTACGGGGTGACAATGACGGAGTGGTCCTTTCGTCCAGTTTGGGTTGAGAGTGGCTTGGATTCAGTTGTCCAGCTGGGGGAGACAGAGGCTGGGATGGGCTGTCTAGGTTGGGGTGATGAGCTCAGATGTTGAGGGCCCTGTTTGGGGTGATGTCAGTGAGGGATTCGGTCTCTCCGTTCCAGGTGACAGACACTGCTGTCCCCGGGTCTGGGGCCAGTTTGTGCGAACATCGGTTCAGTTTAGGTTCAGAAACTGTGAGGCCCGGCATCTTGCTCGGGGTGAAGGCTTGGAGTCCCCTGATCTATCTGGGGGTGACGAGATGGGGTAACAGAGATTGGGGGTTCGGTGGGTAGTTTGAAGGAACTGTGAGGGTGTCTGCTTGTCTCCTATGGATGACAGAATAGGGGTGCCTTGTCGGGGGTCTCAGAGACTGGTATATACTTTGGAGTAACAGATGAGGAGCTCAGTGGTTTAGTCTGGGGGGGCACAAAGTGGGGATCTGATGGTCTGATTTGAGATGATGCTCATTGTGAACAAGAGAGATGGAGACACAGAATCTGAAACAGGCTCCAGGCTCTGAGCTGTCAGCACAGAGCCCAATGCGGGGCTCGAACCCATGAACCATGAGACCATGACCTGAGCCAAAACCGGACACTTAACCGACTGAGCCACCCAGGCGCCCCGTGTGGACACTTTTCGTAACAAGGGTCTGGTGCTCTGGGGCAGTAGGACTGGGATGTGGGAGCCCCAGTTCGCATAACAGGGGTTAAGGACCAGGGCCTGGTCTGGGCCATTGGGCCAGGAGCCCGGCTGTGTGGTGCTCTTGTGGGCAGAGAGGCAGCTGACTGGCTTGGGGCAGAGGCTGGGCGTGCGGCCGTACAGCCGAGGGTGCTGCCCTTCTTAGTTTGGGGTGGCAGGAACTCCTTCCGGTCTTCCTGTCTGGGGTGCGGGGCCCAAAGCCCTGGGGCCTTCCAAACGCAGCGCTGACACCTGAGTGCTCCTGCGGTGGCGGAGTCAGGGCTTTCTGGCACCCAGGTGTGGGGCTCCCTGGATGGATGTGTGCTTGTGAGTGAACGTGGCCAAGGGCGTGGAGCCCTGTTTGGGAGTTACTGAGGCTGGGAGTCCAGGGCTCGGGACTCCAGGACCCGGGGTTCACTGGAGTGGGGGGTGCTTGACTGGGTTTGGGGGTATCTTTGGCACAAAGTCAATGGCTCTCAAGGCTGGGAGCACCACTGCACGTGAGTGTGGGGGTGACAGACACTGGGATAGAGGTAGCCAATGTGGGGAAAGTGGGGGTTGGGGCCCTAGGCTGAGGGGTCTTTGAGGCTGGGGCACAATGGACTGTGGGACTTTCCGGCTGACGGGGGATGAGAGGGTCTTGACTGTCATAATCGGACACAGCAGGGTCCCAAGGGTCAAAGTTTAGTTCAGGGGCCAATGGGTCTGGTGGTCGAGAGTCATGGCTGCAGGGGAGGAAACCTGGGGACCCAGATCCCTCCTTTGGGGAGGTGGGGTGCCGGGTTTCAGCCACTGAATCTGGGAGTGACCAGAGTCCCTCCTGCCAAGTTCTGGGTGCTCAGGAGCCTGTGTTCCTGATTCGGGGTGTCACAAGCCAGGCTCTGAATCTACGATACTGCGGGCCCGGGTGGGGACCTCAGGTGGCTCCGGAGGCCTGCCATGGCGTGACAGTGGAGTCTGGATGCCTGCGGAGCTCTGCCTACAAGTTTTGGGTGAATCTGGAGACTCCAAGGTCCAACTGAGAGTGACAGGTGCGGGGGAAGCTGACGCCAGCCCTTGAAATGTCTAGCTCAGGGGTATCTACCCTAGGCTGCCCAGATGCTGAGGTTGGGATGACCAACTGGGAGTCTGGGTTGCATGTGACAGCTGGGACCCTGATGTCAAGTTTAGCGGTGACGCCCTAGGCCAGTTGTGGTTGGCTGTGTCATCAGATGCCTCCCCGGGGAGAGTTGTCATATTCTTGTGTATTAGAGGCCTAGTTTTGAGCTAAAAAAAATTTTTTTTAACGTTTATTCATTTTTGAGAGACAGAGAGTGAGTGGGGGAGGGGCAGAGAGCAAGGGAGACACAGAATCAGAAGCAGGCTCCAGGCTCCGAGCCATCAGCACAGAGCCCGACGCAGGGCTTGAACCCACTGACATCGAGATCAGGATCTGAACTGGTGGGACACTTAACTGACTGAGCCACCCAGGCGCCCCCGACAGAAGCCTAGGTTTGGAAGGGCATTTGAGAGGGGGGACTAACTGCCTAGTTTGGAGGTTACTAATGAAGATTTCCTAATACTTACATATGATTTGGGGCTCGCTGAGCCTCAAGGCCTAGTTGCCAAGGTTTGAGGTAAAGGTCAGTGGGCTTCCTTGTAGCTGGTGTAGGAGTGAGGGAATTTGGGGTTTTGTTGCCTAGTATGGGGGTGTCTGAGGTTCATCACAGTCTTTGGGGATCCTAGATGCCTTGATTAGGGGTGGCTTGATGTAGGGATCATAATACCTAATTCAGGGGTGAATTAACCTTGGTTAATGCCGAGTTTATGGTTAGCTACCTAGAGGGGTTCTAATGCTTATTTTGGGGGTGATGACACTGGGGTCCCAGGTGTCCCTTTGAGAGGAGTCAGTGTTCAGTGTCTCTCAAAGCTGTTTTGATAAAGAGGTTGGAGGTTACTGACTGTGAGCGATCCTGAGGTTTATTTAATGGTGATGACAGCTGTGTGAGCCTTGGGATCTAGTTAGCAAACTTGGGGGTGACTGTGGGTCCCCAAGGCCACAATGGTGGGTAATTGGTCTGAGACCCAGAAGCCTGGTCTGGGGAATAGAGGCTAGTTAGGGGCACTTGACTGTAGGGGTCCACATCTCTAGTTTGGAGGTGGGCACTACAGAAGTTGGGTTTAGGGTGGGGGCCATATTTTTTTCCTGTGGTTTAAAACAGCTGCAACTT